>NW_026018611.1:1336478-1339050 GCF_020466585.1 Dendroctonus ponderosae
ATGAAAGTCCTCTGAACTGCGCTTTTAGAGAGCAACGTGCCGGTGGCGACCGGATACTGCCGAATGGATAAGAGCGACAGCACCGAATCAAACCAACCCTTGCTGGGCGCTGACTGGTGCGGACCGCTCAAAACCAAAGACATCTACAAGGAACTGAGGCTCAGAGGATACGGTTACAAGCAAGTTCTTTGATCTTCACCTTTTTCCCGACATAGAACAAAAACCACCTTTACAAACAAAAGTCCACTAGATAGATCCAATAAAATCTCCTGTTTAGGGGCATTTTTCGGAGCGTGGTTGAGTGCAACAATGCGGCCACTGCCGCAAAAATCAAATGGACCAACAACTGGATCGCCTTCCTGGACAACGCCCTCCATTTGACACTGCTGCAGGCGGACACCCGGATGCTGTACGTCCCAACTGGCATTCGCAAGCTGCGAATCGACCCCGAAATCGTGCTGCAGGAAGTGCAGGCGCGCAAGCAAGACGGCCTGGACACCGTCATTCCCATCACCTCGAACCCGAAAACTGGAATGATGCAGTAAGCCAACTGGACCAGTTCCCATGCGGAAAGCTGATCGGCTTTTTCGGGCAGGTGTGCAGGAATCGAGCTAGCGGGCTTGTCTGCTTCGTCAATACCCCGGAAGAAAATCACCGCGCTTCCGGTGCTGGAAAAGTACGTGTTTGTGCCAAACCACTGCAAACTCACGCGCAATGAGGCCATCAGGGTGTTTATGCAGATCGTGGTGGAGGAAACTCAAACCGTCAAAGTAACCGCAGTGGAACTGATCGACGATGCCAACCAAGAGGATTCAGCGCCACTAGGTAGACTGCAGGACTGCAGGCAGGACTTTTCGCTAAAACTCTTTGGTTCGTAGGACCTTTGCTGAAGGCCACATTGGAGGACCTGCCGCTCATCAGAGCCGATATAACGCTGCTGAGCGCTCAGCCGATCGAAACCGACCTCGAAGTGGAGAGCAAAAGCCTCGCAGAGATGACCGAGAAGACCGTTGTGGTAGCTAGCAAACTGCTGAGCAGGGCTCTGGTAAGAAAGCTGCAGCGATCTCCACAGCTCCCACTAAGTCCAGCCTTAGATCCTGCAACAGGCCATCCGAGCAGCCAATGAGCGCGGCTACTTGATCAGCCGCGAACCAATCAGCGCTCAGCCTCCAGTCGCCAGCCTGCCCTCAATCGACGTGATAAGTGCGCTGCAAACCGAGGACGAAACGCTGGTTCTGCTCAGGAGAAAACCCAGCCAATCACGCGCCAGAACGTTTGTAAACGTCAGCATGCAGTCGCGGCCAATCCGGTGGCTGGCTGAGCTCAAAAAGGCCATCAAGACCAACCAGGACGTCGTGCTGTGGTGTCAGCACGAACCTTTGAACGGAATATTAGGCAAGTTGGTCAATGGCGACTCAATTCGGCTAAACCCCCGACTGCAGGTTTGGTAAACTGCCTCAGGAGAGAACCGGATTGCGGCCAAGTTCGAGGGCTGTTTATAGTGGACAGCGCGCCCGAATTCGCCCCAGACCTGCCCTTCTACCAGCAGCAGCTGGACAAAGATGTGGCCATGAGCATTTACAAGAACGGCGCATGGGGCACCTATCGGCACCTACTTCTTGGTAATTCAACCTGGAGCTGGAGAACTCTCAGCTAATCCATTCTGTACTCCAGGCGACTTGAAGCCTGTGCAAAAAGAGCACTGTTACGCCAACAGCACTGTCCGAGGCGACCTCTCCAGCATCAAGTGGATCGAAGGACCGCTCACCAGAAACGTTGAGCCGAAGGCTCAAGAAAAGCTGGTGGAGGTGATTTTCGGCAGGCAAAAAACTGGGAAACTCGCAAATGCAATTGGGGTTTCAGGTCTACTACTCCTCATTGAACTTTCGGGACGTCATGCTGGCCTCAGGCAGAATCAACGTGGACGTGTTGACCAAGGACAGACGCAAGCAGGACTGCGTGCAAGGCCTGGAATATGCAGGCAAAACCTTGAGGTAAGTCCAAGGCCCAATCAGCAGGAGATTTACAAGGGCGCGCGTTTAGTGGGAAGAAAGTGATGGGAATGCTGGCGCAAGGAACCCTCTCCACTTTGGTCGAAGCCGACCCCTGCCTCTCATGGGACGTGCCGCAAGGATGGTCATTGAGGGAGGCCGCAACAGTGCCCGTCGTCTACGCAACCTGCCTCTATGCTTTGGAAGTTGTGCGTCGCAGAACCCGGGCAAAGACGATATTTTACAACTCAATTGCAGGTGGGGAAGCTAAGGAGCTGCGACACAGTGCTGATTCATTCAGGGACCGGAGGGATCGGGCAGGCCGCCATCAACTTGTGCTTGGCCAAGGGCTGCACTATTTTCACCACTGTGGGCACCCGGGAGAAGCGCGAGTACTTGAGGAAAAACTACCCGCAAATCAACGGTCGGTTCAAATTCACAATCCAATCATCACCTCCTAAAACCCACTAACAATTCCTCTAGATTTAGGAATTTCTTCCTGACGTTTCGTCCACAACTGCGGTGGACATTTTCAAAGGCGATGAGGCAGTGGGCGAAGTGATCTCCCGTGCTTTCCGACT
>NW_026018611.1:1340049-1347555 GCF_020466585.1 Dendroctonus ponderosae
ATGTTGTAAGCCCAGCTTTTTAAAATAGATGCAAGTTCCGAGATTGGAGTATCTCGATCCATGTTATAATGTTTTTCCGCACAAAAAGATATAAACTGTTTCCAAATGTACTTCTTACTTTTTGCGGTGTTTGTCGGTTCGCCGCTAACCACCAATTTATCAATATATTCGTCGGGAATATCTCCAAAACGATTCATTTTTATTAATTTTTGAGAATATAGTTCACATCAATCACATTAAATAAATCAGTCAACAGTGATATTTATTATGATTCCATGACGACGTGAAATTATCGGGGATAATTGCACAAGTGCTCAAAATTGCCGATAAGTTTGCATGAAAGCTTGTTGTCTAAAAACTGCATGAGTTTATTTTTATATTGTGGCTTTTTCGTTCCAATGTGGAAATAAACGAATGCAGTTTTTAAAAGACAACAAGCTCGAATGCAAAATTATCTATTATTTTTATGCACGAGTGTAATTTTGATGAATATTTCCTGAGTAAACAAAGTTAATGTGGATTCATTTTATTTCTATTATATTTTATTGCACTTTTAATTTTATTACTTATGTTTATTAAATATAATTTGAAAATCTTAGGTATGTCAGGAAGACATTTGATGTCTAATTCAACATGAAAAGACACCTGTCAAATATTTTTTGTAAACAATGCAATTATCGTTGAGTGATAATTGCACACTGTGCAATTACCGCTGTAATTTTTTTTATTTTCACATTGGAACGAAAAAGCCCTCCTCCTTATGTAAGTTTTTTTAAAAATTATCGAATTACCGTTTATTAATACCTTTTTTGCCCTATGGCGTTGCTATGGATGAGAAAATGAAATAATCCAACAAAGCTTGATAACTCGGCTTAGGTACTGTTGCGACCCATCAAAGTCCTACGTGATATGTGGAGGCCTTGGGGGCTTTGGACTGGAATTGGCCGACTGGTTGGTACTCAGAGGAGCGCAGAACCTGGTGCTGACATCCCGAAAGGGCATCACAACTGGCTATCAGCAGCAAAGAACCACGTAACTATTGGCAATTTACCGGCGGCCAGGGGCTAAGCGGGCAACCGTTCCAGGCTGTGGCAAAGCTATGGGTGCAATGTGAAAATATCCACGCAAGACATCACGGTTCCCTCAGGATGCGAGGCTCTGTTAGGAGAAGCCAATGCCTTGGCGCCTGTTAAGGCCGTCTTCAACCTGGCGGTGGTGTTGCAGGACGCCACACTCCCCAATCAGACTGAGCAGAGCTTTGAGGTGTCGTTCGGGCCCAAAGCGGACGCCACCAGGTTTCTGGACAAAGCCACCAGGAGACTGTGTCCAGAACTGAGGTGGGTTTCCCGTAGGAGTCCCACAGGGCAGAATTTAAGGCCAACACTGATCTATCTAGTGATTTCGTGGTGTTTTCTTCCGTGTCGTGCGGCAGGGGAAACGGCGGTCAAACCAACTATGGCATGTCCAATTCGGTAATGGAGAGAGTATGCGAGAGGCGACGCCACGATGGATATCCAGCGGTGGCGATAGAATGGGGAGCCATCGGCGACGTAAGTTATGAGAATTGGGCAAATGGAAGCTCACAGCTGGGGTTTAGGTGGGCCTGGTGGCCGAAATGTTCGAGGAGCAAGTGCAGCTGGAAATAGGGGGCACTCTTCAGCAAAGCATCGCCAGTTGCTTTCAGGTGTTGGACCGGCTGCTGAGGCAAACCGAAGCGGCGGTTGTGTCCAGCATTGTGGTCGCTGAGAAGAAAGCTTCCACTGGCTCCAGCAGTATTCTGGATGTCGTTGCCGGCATTATAGGTAGGCAAAGAAGAGTTGTGGCTACCCGATTTTTCTTCTACCAGCTTCTGGCAACGCACAGGAATCACCGACCTGAAGTCGGTCAGTCTGCAGTCCACTCTAGCCGAATTGGGCATGGATTCAATGAACGGGGTCGAGATGAAGCAAACGCTGGAAAGGGAGTATGGGATTGTGTTCTCGCCCGCCCAGCTCAGAGGCGTCACACTAGCGCGGTGACAAATTGCCCAAATTGAGTGAAAACTTCCCATTCAAACCCACTATTGCAGAATCTTGGAACTGCACCAAAGTGGAAATGGTGCAGAGTTGGAGCAGTCGAAAGAATTTGACTTGAAAGACTTCTTGATGTACCTGCTAACAGAAAGCGACTTGCGCGACTCTTCCATCGCGAAGCTCCCGAGCTTAGGGGCAGCCAACGGCTGCCAACGATTGAGCAAACTGATAGCTTTTCCAGGTGAGCAACACCCATTTTTCCCTCGAAATTCATACACTACATGGGCTTTGTTCAAGGCATCGAAGGACAGTGCGAGCTCTTAAAAGCCCTAACCCAAAAACTGGAGGTGGATGCCATTGGGTTAAGCTACACCAGCGGCCTACAAGCGGACAACATTCCAGAAACCGCTGCTCGAATTATTCCCGTGAGTACAACAGAAAATCATCCCGACTCACTAATGAAACTTGCTGAATGTTTAGTTCGTCAGGGACCTTCTGGAACCGAACGAACCATTCCACCTTGTGGCCCATTCGATGGGCTGTTGCGCAGCTTTGCAAGTTGCCAGCGATTTGGAGCATTTGGGACTAGTGGGAACGATTAGCTTCATCGATGGGTCACCCGCTTTCATCAAAGAGCTCTCCGCTAAAATGTCTGGTGCAGATTGGGAAAGTGTTGTGCTTTGTAGCGCGCTAAGCTTGCACGTGAACGAAGCCCAAGTCGTTGAGTTTGCGGTAAGCGCAAGGGCCACAGTTTTTGATTATTTTAAATCGTTTGCCTTATCTAGCAAGAGCTATCGAAAATATCGTCGAGCAGCAAGCGGCTCGAGCTCTATCTATCCAAGTTTCAATACGACGAGAAAATTACAAAATCGTTGGTGCTGAATAGCACCAATATGGTGCTGAACTTAATGAAAGCCTGCATGAGCTACCATCCAACGATTGGAAAATTGAAATCCAAAGCGCGACTGTTCAAGCCAACTATGGTATCAATCTCGTTCGAAGCTGAGGACTATGAGTTGGGCCAGTACTTTGAACAACCGGTTGAAGTCTTGGTGAGTTGAACAGACATAAGGAGAGAATAGGGACATTATTTGAGGATTTTTCAGGTGCTGGAGGGCGATCATAGGACCATTTTGAACAACGATGAACTAGCCGAGTCGATCATGAGCTCCTGTAGGGCTGCCAATGGCTTTGTCGAGGAATAGTGGGGAATATGCAATATTGCAATAAATTTGTCAATCTGATTAATATGACGATTTATTACTGGCTAAAAGTTTCCCATCTAGATTCTAGAAGAAGCTTTTAATGCTCCAAGGTTAACTGAACCCAAATCGGCTACAACGAAACGGGGGTTTATTGGGGATAATTGGGCACAAAACTATAATAACAATAAAACTAATATAACAATAAAATTACCTAATCTGTGTTTTTCAACAAGCGCCGCTCCGAGGCGCCATCAACTAGCCGAGGGTTCGTTGACCCCTTAACCTCTGCCAACTTGAAATAGCGATCTCGAACTGGAAACGCACTAGTACGACTGGAAACTGCACTTTTTGCAAACCTTGCGGGTTCAGCTTCACTTTGAAACACTTTTCCACCGTTTCCAGACACTATTTTCGGCAAAATTGGAAAAAACTTTGCCAAAATTTAACGCGTACATTCACCGGCCGTCAGTGTTCCACTACAGCGTTGCCGCTACCCCACAACTTTCCACAAAAAATATAGTTGTGCTTGATTTGCCATTCAACCATAGTTATTAAGCCTGGTTGATATCCCACATTAAATCTCTTCGGCTGATGTTGAAAACGGCCCAATCGGGCACGTTAGATAAACGCAATTTGCTTGCGCTCGGGAACAAACTGCAAGCATCGGCAACTATGTCGTTTACTGGCAAGAATTTGACGTGATCACACCGGCGCCCCTAGCGGCGTGTCTGGGAAACGGGTGATCTGTACATTTGGATGAAGATTCAACGCGAAAAAAGCACTTGACACGCCGGAATTTACGCGTTTTGCAAAGATTGACCGCTAAGCTTTACTTTGCGATGCTTCCGCGGGCCTACCGAGGGCAAAGCGGGCAAAATATCGAAAAATGCTTGGAGCCCATGTCACAGTGACGTTTACTGGGTGGCAGTTGCGACTACACTGTTGCCACTAGCAGTTGAAGAATGGGCGGCCAAGGGCGGATCTAGCGACAGTTAAAGGAGGGGTTGGCAGAATCTATACCCATAGTCTAGGAGTTCGGCTGCAATTTGGCAGCCGTCTTGGACAGAAGGAACCTTGACATACAGAGAAAATAAAACGACTGCGTTCCTAGAAAATCGCCGATTTTTATATTCTGGTTCAGATTCACACCTTATTGGCCGCGTTTGTGGGCACCTTCTCCACTGTAATGAGCAAATCGCCCTTTCCTGGGCCCTCTTCCATTGGACTGAGCCCGAAGCACTCACGCACCATGTCAACTACGTTCGCGTTTTCCAGAATGGAGGCATGATTTCCCTCAAAAACCCTCACTTGGACCGGTTTTTCGCAATGCTGCGACAACCCGTAGTCCTCATCGGCCATCTCGACGTTGGCCAGTGTGGGCTTGACGAGGGCAACCTGCGATTTGAGTTGAAAATCGGGCTCCCACTTGACAATCGCTTTCGCCCTGGTGTAGATGCTGAGGGCGAACTCCCGATGGTACTTCTGGGACTTTTCGTTCGTCTTGCCGACGATCTGCTGGCACATGCCGATGCGTTCCTCGAATGTGTTGAGCTTCAGCAGCGCTTCCTGAGGTTGAAAAGAGGAACATTTCGGAGCTGAACCAGGGGCAAAAGGTGCAGTTACCAAGTGTTTAGCGATGAGGTCATAGGAGACCTTCATGGACATCAAGTGCACCAACAGGGTGACTTGGAACTTGTCGTCCACCTCCAGCTCCACCGTCTTGGCGACGCCTTTGAGGTAATCGGGGCTGGAGTCTATCATAACTAGAGTGCCCAGGTAGCCCTTCTGCTCCAGCAACGCCACCAGCTCCAGGGCGATCAGCCCCCCATAGGAGTAGCACAGAAAGGTGAAGGGCTGGGCCTTGGAGATGCGCTCCTCTATCAACTGAAACCCTGCAGCTTAAACCTCCATTGGGCGTTAGTCTGTTAAGGCCTACCGGCAGGTACATGGCAGCCAGGGCCGGAATGCTGTCGGCCCGCTCATCGTAGGGATATTGGAGCCCCAAGATCTCAGCCTGCAGATTTTGGTACAGGGGCTGTAGGGTTTGCACTATCCCCTCAATGCCTGGAAAGAGGACGACTGTGGCGCCCCCTTGGGGGGCGGCAGGGCCAGCTTGGACCCTCACCAGGGGATCGGCTGTTGATGGGGCTTCCCCCACATACCACATGAACATCTCCATGCCCATCAAGGCGCGCTCTTTTTTCACAGCTGTGAAGCAATTGAAAGGTGTAGGAGAAGGGGGGATGTGGATCAAAGCTATTTGCCTGTGGAGGAATCCGCATCGCGCTCCGCTTGGATCTCGGCCAGCTTGGCAAAGGTCATTCCTTTGATGTCGGCCGCGGTTAGAAACACTTCGAACTCCCGCTCCAAGGTTTGCTTGATCTCCACCGCTGTCATCGAGTCCATGCCGGCTTCGGCCAGAGTGGCTTGATGCGGGATGGATTTCAGGTCCTTTATACCTAAAACAACGCGATTGGAATAAAACAACCCCCTATCTTCATCAGCTTTGTTGCACAAGGTGTCCCGCCTCCACGGGGACACCCCTAGAAAGTGTCGAAAATGGGGGAAAGATCAGTGAAACCCTACCTAAAATATTGGCAACAGCGTCGACAATGTTGTCGGCACCTCCCCAGCCGCCCTTCTTCTCAGCCACCACCATGCTGGACACAATGGCAGCCTCTTTTTGCCGCAAAAACACGTCCATCACTTGCAAACAGTTGGAGATGCGCTGTTGCAAAGTGCCGCCGATTTCCATTTCAATGGAGTCGTTTTGCATCTCGGCCACCAGCCCCACCTAGGGAAGTTTGAGACGCATAAATCGGGCGAAACATCCGGCCGGGCGGCTGCTTACGTCGGCTATCGCCCCCCATTCAATGGCCAGGGCGGGCAAGCCGTCGCTCCGCCTCCTTTCACATATGCGCTCCATCACGGAATTGCTCATGCCGTAGTTGGACTGTCCGGCGTTCCCACGTCCGCAGGACACCGAGGAGAAAATCACGAAATCTCTGGAAAATTAGGGTTCCTGAACCATTCGGCTGGTTGCTGCAGTATTACTTTAGCTCTGGGCAGAGTTTCCTGGAGACTTCGTCCAAGTACTTTGTGGCGCAGGCTTTGGGAGCGAACGAGACCCGGAAGGACTCTTCGGTTTGATTGGCCAGGATGCAGTCGCTTAGCACAACAGCCAGGTTGAAGATGGCGTGTACAGGGCCGAGACGTTGCGCGGCCTTTATCAGGCCCAAACAGCCCGCAGGAGTGGTTATGTCTTCCGTGGACACTTCCACTGCACATCCGTAGGACTTCCACATGCTGAAAATCGCAATTTCACTCGCAATTCATGGAAAATCCACGCAAACCCACGATATTCTGTAGGCCTGGTAGCCGGTTTTGAGGCCGGTCCTCGAAGTGAGGATGAGGCGCCGGCAGCCTCGCAAGCACAACCAATCGGCCAACTCCAGGCCGAATCCTCCCAAGCCTCCGCAGATTATATAGGAGCGATCGCTGTCGCAGAAGTATCTGGAAAACGTTTCTGATAGTCGCACTCACCGTGCTAAATATGGGAAAATTCTACCGGGGATGCGCCAGGAATGGAACAGCAGACGGGACCGCCATCAGCTCTGACTCCTCCTTTCTGATCTGGATCAGAACCTTGCCAGTATGCTTGCCCGAAGCCATATAGCGGAAGGCTTCTTCTGCTTGATCCATCTGGAAAATCGTCCTATTTAAAGGGCGTATGATGCCCGACTTGATTCCATTGGCTAAGAACTGGCACAGTTCGCGCTTGTCGGCTGGGACGCAGTGGAAAAGTGCGTCCAGTGTTAAACCTAAAGAAAATTGAATGATTCTGGAGCAGCTAGTTGATTTATGCGAATGAAAACTATAAGTAAATAAGAAAAACACGCTAAAATTGAAAAATTTCTAAAAAAATCTCTGATAATGCTCAGAAACCGAAAATTTTATGAGTTATAGAGCAGATATGTGTGCTTCTAAACCAAAAATTGGGAAGTTTCTGGTCTATTTGGTTTGGGCGCAATCATTTTTTTCAGACAATAGTGCTGATCTGTTGCAAGCCATCCTGGTCAAAACTGCTCAGATTCGAAAATTTGTTAAAACATTCTTGATGCTGATTAGACATCGAAACTTTTACGTGATATAGAGCGGATATCTGTGCTTCTAAGGAAAAAATTGCAAAAGTTTTAGTCTTCTTGGGTTGGTCGCTATAATTTTTTTCAGTCATCAGTGCAAATCTGATGCAAGCTTTCTTAGGCACAATTTCTCAAGTTCGAAATTTT
>NW_026018611.1:1348129-1362040 GCF_020466585.1 Dendroctonus ponderosae
ATAATTTTTTTTAGTCACCAGTGCAACTCTGGTGCAAGCTTTCTTAGGCACAATTGCTCAAGTTCGAAAATTTCTTAAAAAATCCTTGATGATGCATAGACATTCAAACTTTTACGTGTTATAGAGCGGATATCTGTGCTTCTAAGGCAAAAATTGCAAAGGTTTTAGACTTCTTGGGTTGGTCGCTATAATTTTTTACAGTCACCAATGCAAATCTGGTTCAAGCTTTCTTTGGCACAATTGCTCAAGTTTGAAAGTTTCTAAAAAACTCCTTGATGATTCATCGGTATCGAAACTTTTACGTGTTATAGAGCTGATATTTGTGCTTCTAAAGCAAGAATTGCAAAGGTTTTAGACTTCTTGGGTTGGTCGGTATAATTTTTTTGAGTCGCCAATGCAAATCTGGTTCAAGCTTTCTTTGGCACAATTGCTCAAGTTCGAAAATTTTTAAAAAACTCCTTGATAATGCATAGACATCAAAACTTTAACGTGTTATAGAACAGATATCTGTGCTTCAAAAGCAAAAATTGCAAAGGTTTTAGACTTCTTGGGTTGGTCGCTATAATTTTTTTTAGTCACCTGTGAAAATCTGGTTCAAGCTTTCTTAGGCATAATTGCTCAAGTTCGAAAGTTTCTAAAAAACTCCTTGATGATTCATCGGCATCGAAACTTTTACGTGTTATAGAGCTGATATTTGTGCTTCTAACGCAAAAATTGCAAAGGTTTTAGACTTCTTGTGTTGGTCGCTATAATTTTTTTCAGTCACCAATGCAAATTTGGTTCTTGCTTTCTTTGGCACAATTGCTCAAGTTCAAAAATTTCTAAAAAACTCCTTGATGATGCATAAACATCGAAACTTTTACGTGTTATAGCGCTGATATTTGTGCTTCTAAAGCAAGAATTTCAAAGGTTTTAGTCTCCTTGGGTTAGTCGCTATAATTTTTTTCAGTCACCCGTGCACATCTGGTGCAAGCTTTCTGAGGCACAATTGCTCAAGTTCGAAAGTTTCTGAAAAATCCTTGATGACGCATAGACATCGAAACTTTTACGTGTTATCGGGCTGATATTTGTGCTTCTACGCGAAAAATTGCAAATTTTTTAGTCGTCTTGGGTTGGTCGCGATAATTTTTCTTAGTCACCAGTGCAACTCTGGTGCAAGCTTTCTTAGGCACAATTGCTCAAGTTCGAAAATTTCTTAAAAAATCCCTGATGATGCACGTAAACCAAAACTTTTTCCTGTTATAGAGTCGTTATTGGGGCTTCCAAACAAAAAATTGGGAGCGTTTTGAATTTTGCATTTGGGCGCAATAATTTTTTACATAAACGTTTGCAGGTCTGTCGCAAGCCATTTTAGTTAAAACTAGTCAACTTTAAAAATTTCTGAAAAATTCCCTGATGACGCATAAAAACCGAAACTTTTAGCTCTGGTAGAAGCGATATTGGCGCGTTCAAGGCAGGAATTAGCAGGATTTGAACTTCCGTCGTTTAGACGTCCGGATTTTCTAAAGACACCATTGCAGGTCCACTGCAAGCCATCCCAGTCGAAATTGTTCAACTTCGAAAATTTCCAAAACTTGCCCCGATGGTGCGATCGACGCGAAACTCACAGGTCTTAAAAAACTGCCCTTTCCGCTTCGAGTGCACCAATCGGAAAGCGTCTAGGCAGCTCAGTTTGTGAGCAATATTTTTTTTTTGGCCCTGGTTCTCCCACGAGTCAAGCACCTCCTGGCCACTCACCATGAAAACTGGCCTCTTTGCTCAGCAGCAGCAGCTGCAGCTCATTGTCGCTGGCCAGATCGAACTTGCCAATCTCCACAAATCTGCCGCCTCGCGCCAAACACCGCACAGAAGCCAAAAGCTTCTCTTCAGCCAGCGAGTTGAGCACACAATCCACTCCTCGGCCCTTGGTGGCCGCCATCACGCTCTTCTCGAAGTTTATGTCCCTGGAGCTGAAGATGCGCCCATCTGGATGGACCGGGAACAGTCTAAATCATGCTCCACCCCTTCTGCATAGCTCACCTGTGAGTTGGGGGAACAACTTCTTCAGGAACTCCCGCTTCTCGGCGGTTCCCACTGTGGTATAAACAGTGCAGCCCATACCAAGGGCGAGCTGAATGGCGGCTTGTCCCACACCTCCAGTGCCGGAGTGGACCAGGATGGTCGAGTTGCCTCTCATTTGGGCCCGCTGTGTGGGGATTGAGGCATTTTACTGCGAGAATTTACACCCGCACCACCACCACACCTGGATTAGTCCGTAGTAGGCGGTTCCGTAGACGACCGGGACTGTTGCGGCCTCCTCCAAGCTCCAGGAGTCCGGGATGTCGTAGATGAGGAAAGTGTCCGCCTCCAGTAGGGAGCCGCATGCTCCGTTGCGGTGCAAACCGCACACTCTCCTTCCACTGAAACATACCACTTTGAGCCCCGCCAGCTGCAGATTGTCAACGGCAAACCACCGCTCAGAAAGCTCTGTTCAACAACCCCCCGAACCTGCTAGGGAGGCTCCACCAACCTGCGAGTGCGGCCGGAGAACTCGAAGCCCTGGACGCACTCCTGCTCCCTCCTATCACGGGTGATGTGGTCGATGTTGATCCTGCCGGATGCTACCATCACATCCCTGAAGTTCAAGGAGGCGTAGTAGATCTGCGCAGCATACCAGGCCGTGAACATCAGCAACCCCCCCGTTCCGCCCACTTACGTAGACCAACGTTTCGTCTGGATCCGCGAGGCGGCCTGCCCCTATGGGCCCCTCTATCCAGGCCAAGGAGGACAAGTCGCCCCGCACCAGCGTGTTCAGATAGCAGTGGCGCACTTCCGCCAGGCGCCCTTGCTGCAGGAGGAGGTGCCTGTAGGTGCCCCATTGGCCGTCCTTCCACACATTCATTGCGAGGTTCTTCTCCAATTGGTCGCGGTAGAAGGGCAGGTTGATGTCAAATTCCGGGGCGGGATCCGGCAGGAATAGCAGGCGAATGTTTTGGCCGCCTGCAAAGGGGCGCCCGTTGAAGGTAAGCACTGGTGAGGTGCGGGACTTACCAGGTTCGCGCCGAATGCACGCAGTCAGCCCTAGGAGGCCGCTGAGGGGCTCGTTTTGGGCGCAGACCAGCACGTTTCCGTCCTGGGCGACTGCGCCCTGCAGTTTGGCCAGCCAGGAGAAGTCTTTGTCGTTTTCCATTTGCACTTTGACCTGGAGGTGCGGGTTTCTGAGTCAGCGCTGAAGGAAGGAAGCTTGGGGGTTTGAACTCACGGTTTTGGGCGCTTTGAACTCGGTTTTCCTGCGGAAAAACACCAGCTGCTCCAAATCGGTGGTGAACACCGTCACGATGCTCAAGCTCTGATTGGTCACAGCGGACACGTCAAAGTCCAGCGGCTCTCTGGATAGGATGAAGCCGTTTTCCTTGATGGAGCCCAGGGCGATTTGGAGAATCTGAAGCAGAACAGGTTGGATTCGTTTGCTTGTTGTTGCTCGGCTATTTGAGCGATTTTGCCAGGCTTTGCACGGTTGCAAAGAACATTTCGAGGGCTTTCAACGTGTGGTTTTTGTGCAGTTGAGTCGCTTCGAGCCAGTAGCCAGGGAGAGTTTGGTGCGGCGTGTTATAAGGGGGCGGTTAAACGCGCGCTTTGGATCGTTCAGTAAAAAATTAATAGCTCTGAAACTGGGAAAAGCAGTCAGTTTTTGATTGGTGCAGTGGACAGGAAAAGGTTGCCTTGTCAAGAGCTGAAAATTTCACGTGGATTGCGCCTTTGAGTGCAATTCTGCGATTTTTTGAACTTGGGAACTTTCCCTTATGGCGCTTGCTACACTATGGATTCGTAAAAAGCAAATCACTTCCAAAGCAAAAAAGACACTTTTGTTAGGATTGTGGTATTCCAACTGTAAGAGTCTATTTTCGAGCTTGCTAAAGTTTCGATTTGCTGGCCTCATCACAAATTTTCGAATTCGACCAAACTTGACTTGGATGGCTTGCAGCGCAACTGCAAAGGTTTCAACAGGATTCTAGCAACTGACATTCAATGCTTAAAAAAATGATTGCGACCAATCGAGAAAAGCCAGAACCTTCTTAGTTTTTGATTTGGAAGCGCAAAAAGTGGTTCTATCACACGGGGAAGTTTTCGTTTGTGTTTCGGCATCAGACATTTTTGGAGCAATTTTCAAGTTTGAGTAATTTTAACTGAAATTTCTTGCAACGGTTGCATACAAAAAATAGTTACACCCAAACCAGCAAAGCCAAAACTTTTATAGCTTTTGATTTCGGAAGAGAAACGTTGGTTCTATGACACATGAAAATTTCGACTTTTATGGTTCATCAGGGACATTTTGAGAAATGTTCGAACTTGAGCAATTTTGACTCAGCTAACATGCAAAAATCTGCACGGCTTTCTGAAAAACGAACTATTGCGCCCAAACAAACAGTCAGAATCTTCCCATTTCCTGCTCTGGAAGCACAAATATGGATTCTATATTACGTCAAAATTTGCACTTCTGAACATCACTGGAGATTTTTTTACAAATTTTCGAACTTGGGAAATTTGAACAATGACTGATGGCTTAAAAAAATAAAAATTGGGCGCAATACAAAAAAGCCAGAACCTTCTTAATTGTTGCCTTGGAAGCGCAAAGGGCGGCTGTATATATCACGTGAAAGTTTCGATTTTGGTGCGTCATCAGGGATTTTTTTAGCAACTTTCAAACTTGAGCAATTTGCGCTAAGATTTCTTGCCACTAGTATTCAATGGTTCTTCAAAAAATGATTGCGCCCAAACCAAAAAAGCCCGGATCTTCTCAGTTGCTGCTTTGGAAGCACAAATGTCGGTTCTGTACCAGGCAAAGGTTTCCCTCTCTGTGCATCATCGGGAATTTTTTTAAGAAATTTTAAAATTTGGGCAATTTTCACTAAGGCGGCTTGCCACAGATGTGCCAGCAACGGTTTCTAAAAAAAATAATTAAGCCGAAACCCAAAACGCTAGAACCTTCCAAATTTTTTCCTTCGAAGGACCGAAACCGATTCTATCTAACGCAAAATTTTCGTTTTGGTAGCACCATCCGATATTTTTCTAGAAATTTTCAAAGTTTTACCAAAAAACAGCAATCCTACTCACGTTGCTCCTTTGGAACAGTTTGCTGGCCACCACCAGACTACAGTCCAACTCAGTCAGCAGCTTCTTGTCCTCCACTTTGACGTTCCTCACCTCCATCTCGTTCTTGCTCAGAATAATGATCTCCGGCTGGATCAGAGGCAGATCAGCCAGCACATCATGCACAGTTTCGCCTGCAAATCCCAATTCCTGCTCTAGTTTCAGGAGAAACCCCCTTCCCTACCTAAGGGCACGATGCCCTCGACGGTGGCCTCATCGATCAGCTCCACCGCTTTCACATTGAAGCCGTACAAATTCTCCAGCAGGATCTGCATATCAGCCCGAATGGCTTCGGCCATCCGCAGCCTGCACGCATTGGGCACAAAGACGTACTTTTCCAACACGGGCGTGGCCAGATACTTCCTGCGCGCAATCGAGCTGGCCAACAGCCCGGTAATCTCGATCCCCCCACACCTACAACAAGGGCGTGGCTTGCGCGCAGCGCTTTTAAACCAATAAGCCCCGCCTACCTGACGATGCCGGTGGATTTTGAGAGGAAGACCGGCAGGTCTGGATTCTCCTGCCCAGTCTCCTTGACGCATCTGAGGTGCTTCTGAGCGTCAATGTGGATGCGCTTTATGCTGGTGGGCACGTAGAGCATCCGCGTGTCTTCCTGCAGGATTTTCAGCTGCAGCATGTTGTCCATGAAGGTGATCCAGTTGCCGTCCCAGGACACTCGCGCGGTGTGGGCGCCGACGTCGCAACTCTTCACCGACTGGAACTTCCCCCTGCGGATGCAACGCGCCCAGTTTGGCTAGAAAGCGCCCAGCCTCCAAAGGCCACTCACTTGTAGTTGTACCCTCGGAGCCTGAGTTCCTTGTACACGTCCCTGGTGCTCATCAGAGGCGCCTCCTCCCTGCAGACTCCTTGGGAGAAGGGAACGTCCGGCATGTGCTGGTCTTTGAACACCAGCCGGGCCACGCCGCTCACCACGGACATCCCGTCTGGAAAGGAGGTCGGCAGTTCAGAAGAGCTCCTCCTCCAGGGGCGCAGCCACTTACTCTCGATCACCTCGAAGTTGCCAGAGACGCGCTGGATCATCACGGTGAGCTCCAGCTTGTTGTTCTCATGCGGCATCGTGCACGCCCTTTTGAACTTCACATTCTGAAAGACGATGCGAGTGTCGGTGCCCATTCGCCCGTAGATGTGGCTCAGGGCCTCCCACGCCACCTTCAGGTACCCAGTGGCGGGGAACAGGTTTCGGCCTTGGGGGGAGACTCATCAGTCCTACGGGGGCAACGCAAACGGGCGCCTTACCGTCGATCACGTGGCCCTTGATGAAGCCGTACGCCGGGTCTTTGTGCAGCACCAAAAAGCTCCTCTCTTCCACTTGCATGTTGTCGTCGGCGCGATAAACCGTCACAAACCAGTTGTCCTGGTGGTTCCACTTGATCTTGGGCGCTATCATGGGAGTGGCCCGGCTGACCGGAAACTCCACCTGGGGGCAGAGGTTCTGGGGCTGCGGGTGCAGCCCCAGCTGGTACAGCCTGCAAGACAAGGAGGTGAGCCGAGGCTGGGAGAGTGGGGCTGCAGCCCCACCTGCCAAGGGAGATGAGGAAGTCGTTGACACCGTTGCCGCTGCTGATGAAGGACTTGTGCTCGAAGAGCCCGCTGCCCCCAACAACCTGGCCGTTCCCCAGCTCGTAGACCACGTCGGTTCTCTGCAGCGCTTTGCTGGCGTCCACCAGGACGCGAGTGTCGCCCCAAGAGGTCATCAAGTAGTCGGGGGACAGCTCAGAGGGGGTGGCGGCGAAAATCACGCGCTTGCCAAGTCGCCGCGGCGTCACCAGAACCCTTGTCAGGGCTTGCTGGAGGTCGGCAGCTGCAACCAAACGCCCCTGTAGCCCCCTGGGAGTCTTTGGAGGCAGCACCCACCAGTGGCTGCGTCCTGGCAGACATAGTGGGCTATCTCCGGCAGGTTGCCTGCCGAGCAGCTGCTCGATATGGCAACCACGCACTGCAGGGCCTCCTTCAGAGTGATCGCCCCCTCCCAGTGGGCCAGCGCCAGCACCCCCAAGGACAGCCCCTTGTTCACTGCGAACACCCGATCGGGGACCAGGCCGGCGGCCTGCAGCAGGTCGGAGAGAATCACCTGCATGCAGAAGTTGCAGACGATTTGGTCCTTTGCGTGGGTGCTGCTCCGCAGCAACTCCTCCACCTCCCGGCTGCCGGGGGGCAGGTTTTGCTGCAGCCTGAAACCCTGGGGGTGACAAAGTGACTTTCTCTACCATGCGGGGGAGACCTTTGGATGCTTCGGGCCACCACGGGGATCTCTTTGAAGCCCGCGTCCCACCTGAGGGTCGCCATATCGCCGAAGGCCACCATCAAAGTGGGGGTTTTATCGGCGGTTTTGCTGCAGGAGCGGTGGATTTCGCCCGATTTGGAAAGGAGCGCGCTTCCCCTGTATGAATGTCCGGGCACATCGCGCCTGCAGACGGCAGGAGTTAATGTGGCGCCATCTCTGGTCGGACGCTCACCTAAAGCCGTGATGGAGCAGCGCAATGTGCTCGGGATCCGCGTGGGCTGCCGCGTCGTCAAGGAGACAGTTCACCGCCTCTTGGCTCCGCCCACTCACGCAGACCAATCGGGGCGGGCCCAGCCTCCCGTGACTCCGCTTCGCCTGGGGGTTGTGCCGCAGCAGGATGTGACAGTTGCTGCCTCCGAACCCGAAGCTGTTGATTCCTGCAAAGCGCCATCAGCATCGGTTTGCTCGTTGGAGGCTCCTCACCTATCAGCCCGCGGGTGTCTGCAAAGGGGGTTTTCTCCACCACCACCTTGAGCATGCCCTGATCCAGGCCTTTGCTCCCTGATCTCGCTTCGGTGAAGTTGATGTTGGGGGGGATGAAGCCGCTTTCCATCGCAATCACCATCTGGAATCAGGCAAAAAGTGGGCGTGGTAAGTTCAAGCAGTTCATGGAGATTCCAACCTTTGTAATGGAGCACAGTCCGGATGCAGGCTCAGTGTGGCCAATGTTGGACTTGACAGAGCCGATCATCAATGGAACCGTCCGTCCCGGCAGGAAAATCTCCTCAATGGCCTGCAGCTCCTCCGGATCCCCCACCTTGGTGCCTGGAATGCGAATAATTGCGCGCATTGGACAGGAGAAGTGGGCGGAGCCAGGCGTTGCCAGCGCCCGCCCCACTATACTCTGTCTCCGTCTAGCACTCGCAGTGGGCGAAACCCACACAACTCTTCTTACCAGTTCCGTGGGCTTCCAGGAAACTCAAATCGCTGGGTTTCACCTTGTCGCACTCCTGGTAAAACTCCCTGAGCAGTTTGGTTTGCATCTCGCCAGAGGGGTACGTGATGCCGGAATCCTGATGGGGGCAGAGCAGGTGAGAGTGGGGGAATTGGGGCGGTTTTTGGCTCACCTTGTAGCCGTCGCAGTTGGTTTTGGCGTGCAACACAGTGGCGTAGATGCGCTTCGAGTCTTTGGCCTTCTGAAGCAGCAGCGCCGTTATGGCCTCAGAACGGGCGTAACCGTTGCAGTTTTTGTCGAACACTTTGCAGGAGCCGTCTGGGCTCAGAACGCCCAATCTGGGAACATTTGCATGCCAATCAAGCAGACACGCCAATAATAAAGGCAAGCCTCCAAAAAAAAATTCGTCGACTCCAAACCTCTTAAGCTATTGGCGTGGAATTTTAACCATCTACTAACAACACATGAGGGCTTTTGTTGGGAAAAATTTAGACGTTTTGGACTTGGGGCTGATTTTCTAGGGGATGCTAAAGTTGGCCCCAAAACTACAAGCAATGAAAACTAGAAGACGCTTTGAACAACTGATAGGCAGAAAACCTGAGCAAGCTCCACTGTTGAAGCGCCGCCTGTCCCATCAGGACACTTGGCCCTACTATTGGCTAAAAATTTGGTTCAATTGGACAAGAGGAAGACCGAGCTTTGAAGTTGTAAAGTTAGACAAAGTAAGTCCCAAGAGCGGCGCTAGGAGGAGAAGCGGAAGTCGCAAATAAAAATTCGTAGCTTTCAAACCCATCCTGAGATTTACTAGAAATTTTACACATCACCTTAGCACACTTGACTCGTTTCATGCACAAAAGCACAAACTAATTGGGTTAAAGTCGGATTTTTCAGGCGCTGTTAAAGTTGGAGCGAAAAGTGCCCAAAAAAGTGAAGGTTGTTGCCAACTAAAAGTTTGTGGCTTCAAATCTAGCTGAAGCAGGGAGTTGAAATTTTGTTCTCTAAGTAAAGAGAGTCGACCCTCTCCTTGCACCAAAAATCAGTCCAAACGGACAAAACACGGATTTTTCAGAGCTTGTGGACAGTAGTATTCAGTGCGTTCAAAGGCAAATGCGGAAATCCTCCAAAAAACTTTGCTGCCTAAAAAGCTGATGAAGGAAAAACTTGAAAGTTTGTGCGTCTACTAAGAAAACTTGAGTTTCTCTGGGGGAAAGAGCAGTCAAATTGAATCTAGTGCGAATATTTGAGGAATTTTTGAACATTACTCAATAAGTCTCCTTTCGTGGCTTCAAACCCCATGTTTAAATAGTGCGGCACTTTTCTGCAATTTGGACCAGAAACTTTAAAGTTCGGCTGATTACTAAAGATACTTGACTCTCTCTCGCTGTAGAAATTCAGTAAAATCGCAAGAAAGATGGATTTTCTGGCGGTTGTTAAAATTGGTCTCAAAAACAGGAAATCTTCAAAAAAAAATTCGGGGTTTTAAAACCTGATCAAAGAACGACTTGAAATTTTTCCCATTGACTAAAAACACTTTGCCTTATTTGGCTTCAAAAAGTGAGTTGCATCAGATAAAAAACTGAATTTTTAGAGTTCGTGAAACTTGGACCTAAGTGAGGCCAAAGCAAAATATGAGAGTCGCTTTAAAAAAATTCGTAGCTTTAAAAGTTGATGAAGCAAAGACTTGAAAATTGGTGCACATACTAACAAAACTTCAGCCTCCGGCTTTACGAAAAATCAGTTAAATTGCATAAAAAACTGATTTTTTAAGGGCTGTTCAAATTGCTCTCAAGCGCGGCAAAAAAAGAACTGGAACTTCCCCCAAAAAAAAAATTCGTGGCTTCAAAACCTAACTAAAGAGAAACTTGAAACTTCGTCTTATGAATAAGAATACTCCGCCCTATTTCTCTGCAAAAAGGCAGTTCAATCATAAAAAACTGATATTTCAGGGGTTTTCAAAAAGTAGTCCTAAAAAGATGAAAATTGATCGGAACTAAAAAAATCGTTACTTCAAAATGCCGTGAATGAGACACTTGAAAGTTTAAGCATTTGCTAAGAACACTTGGATCGCATTCCTGCCGAAAAACGAATCTAATCGCATAAAAAACTGAATTTCTAGAGGTTGTTAAACTTGGACCTAAGTGAGGCAAGAGCGTTATATGGGAGTCGCACGAAAAAAAATCGTTGCTTCCAAACTTCAGGAAGCAAAAACTTGAAAGTTTGTCTGTTTAATAAAGATGCTTAGTGCTCGATCTCAGACAAAAATCAGGGCAGCCAGACAAAAGCCTGATTTTTCAGAAGTTGCAAAACTGGGTCCTAAATGAGACTGGAGCGACATATGAAAGTCGCCCAAAAAACATTTTTTCCCCAGAACCTGACGGAACAGATGTACGAAAGTTTCTCCATTTTTTAGGGATGCTTTACCCTCTTTTGCCACAAAAAATTCACTAGAATCGCACAAAAAACTGATTTTTCACAGGTTGAGAAACTTGGTCCTTAGTGGGGCAGGAGCGTTATATGGCAGTCGCCCAAAAAAACTCGTTGCTCCTAAACCGGATAAACCTTGTAGTTGAAACTTCGCACCTCCACTAAGGACACTTGACTCTGTTTTTGCGCAAAAAACCAATCAAATCGGACAAAATCCTGATTTTCCAGGAATTTTTGAAAATTATTATGATGTTTGCAACATTACTCAGCACTGCTCCCAGACAGTGTGAACCCCTACATATCTATAAATAGCCGCTAAAGCATGCTTAAGCTTAAAATCTACCTGGCAAATTGCAACGAGACAAACGGATGCAGGCAGACGTTGGTGCCGCCTACGATGGCACGATCGCATTGCCCCGTCCGCAATGCTTTATAAGCATGCTCGAACGCGTACAAGGAGCTGCTGCATGCGGTGTCGCATATGAACGACGGCCCCTTCAGCTTCAAGAAGTAGCTGACGCGATTGGCCAGCATCGAGCGCTGACAGCTGCAAAGCCAATGAGAGTGAGCCATCACGGCCAGCTTGAAGGCTTACCCGGTAACAGCATAGGTGTGCGGGATCAGCTTATCCATGAACCATGCTTTCTCCGTCTCACTGAAGCATGATCCGATGAAGACACCCGTATTGGTGCCTTCCAGATCAGTCGGATGCAGCCCGGCGTCGAACATCGCCTCCACAGTGGCTTCCAGGAACATTCTGAGCATGGGATCGCAAGCATTGGCTTGTCGCGGATGGAATCCTGCGGGAAATCTGCCGCTTAAGGCGCTGCTGAGGGCAGAAGGCGGGCTTACCAAAGAACCCGGCGTCGAATTGGGCGATGTTGAGCAGCTTGCCGGTTCTTTGAGGGATTTCCGTGTGGCTCACGTCCCATCGGCGACAGTCCGCAGTCACCATGTCCACTTTATTGAAGAGGTTGTCCCGGAATTGGTGCACGTCGCTTGACTCCGGGAACTGACCGGACAGTCCTGATGAAAGCCAGCATGCTCAGTTGCAAGCCTTCGCCCAGCTGCAGGCGTCTTACCAGCAATAACCACCTCTTCTCCTGCAGGAGCGTTGACTAGGCGCCTCCCGAATTCAAAGGAGGCGTGCGGCTCTACAACTGCCTCCTCCTCCTCCAAGCCACCATCAGGATTTTGAGGTGACATGTTTGGACTGGATGTTTCAGATGAACTTGAACCAGAAGTTCAATATGCACGGCAGAAATCCAACGATGCACCACACCGTTGCTTGTTGAGTTTGGACAAGGCAGGGCAAAGAGCTCTTTTATAAACTGCTTATGGAACAATGGATGCGATTTACTTGAATTATCGTAATTAATGGACATCAACAACAAACTGTATGTATTGTGAAAAAAACCGAAACAATTGTGCATTTGCCATCGGCATTATCGTCCGATCTGCATACAATGCTTGCAAATGGTAGCGGCCAAGGATCTTCTGTTTATAACTGACAAAAATCAGGCTATTGCTCTATGAGGGTGAATTTTGATAGGCGAAAAGGGTTCAGTGTTCTTAAGGGACTGATGAATTTTCAAGTCTCTGCTCTGTCGGGTTTTGAAGTGATGAATTTTTCTTTGGCGAGGTCCAGTTTTTTGCTTTGCCGCTTGTGGACATAATTTTTCGCAATTCCTGAAAAATCAGTCTTTTATCCCAATTGACCCCGGTTTGGTGTAGAAAGAGAGCCGAGTGTCCTGCTTAAATGGGCCAAATCCCAAGTTGCTGCTTGAACAGGTTTTGATTGTACGATTTTTTTTCCTGTCGAGTTTCAGTTTTTATCTTCAACTTTTAACAACCTCTGAAAAATCAGTCTTTTATCGGATCGGACTACATTTTAGTACATAAAGAGGGTCAAGTGTCTTTATTAAACTGGCTAAATTTCAAGTCGGTGACCGAACACGTTTTGGAGCCACGATTTTTTCTTTGGCTGCTTCAGTTGTTGTTTTTTCCGCTCTTGGACCTAACTTTTAAAAGTCTCTCAAAAATCAGTGTTTCCTTCAATTGCGTCATATTTTGTCACAAAAAGAGAGTAATGTGTCTTTATTAAATGGGCGAAATTTAAGGTCGCTTCTTGAACAGCTTTTGAATCCCCGAATTTTTTTTTGAGCGGCTTTCAGTTTTCAACTTAGTGGCTTTCGCTAAGATTTAACAATTTTCCAGAAATCAGTCTTTTATCCGATCGGACTACATTTTGGCACATAAAGAGAGTCAAGTGTCTTTATTAAACTGGCTAAATTTCAAGCCGGTGACCGAACACGTTTTGGAGCCACGATTTTTTTCTTTTGGCTGCTTCAGTTGTTATTTTTGTCGCTCTTGATCCTAACTTTTAAAAGTCTCTCAAAAATCAGTGTTTCCTTCTATTGCGTCATATTTTGGCACAAAAAGAGACTAATGTGTCTTTATGAAATGGGTGAAGTTTAAAGTCGCTTCTCAAGCAGCTTTTGAACCCCCGAATTTTTTTTGAGCCGCTTTCATTTTTCAACTTAGCGGCTTTTGCTTAGATTTAACAATCTCCGAAAAATCAGTCTTTTATCCGATCGGACTACATTTTGGTACATAAAGAGAGTCAAGTGTCTTTATTAAACTGGCTAAATTTCAAGCCGGTGACCGAACACGTTTTGGAGCCACGATTTTTTCTTTGGCTGCTTCAGTTGTTATTTTCGTCGCTCTTGATCCTAACTTTTAAAAGTCTCTCAAAAATCAGTGTTTCCTTCCATTGCGTTATATTTTGGCACAAAAAGAGACTAATGTGTCTTTAATAAATAGGCGAAATTTAAGGTCGCTTCTAGAACAGCTTTTGAACCCCCGAATTTTTTTTAAGCGGCTTTCAGTTTTCAACTTAGTGGCATTTGCTTAGATTTAACAATCTCCGAAAAATCAGTCTTTTATCCGATCGGACTACATTTTGGTAAATATAGAGAGTCAACTGTCTTTATTAAACCGGCTAAATTTCAAGCCGGTGACCGAACACGTTTTGGAGCCACAATTTTTTCTTTGGCTGCTTCAGTTGTTATTTTCGTCGCTCTGATCCTAACTTTTAAGAGTCTCTCAAAAATCAGTGTTTCCTTCCATTGCGTCATATTTTGGCACAAAAAGAGAC
>NW_026018611.1:1362090-1388196 GCF_020466585.1 Dendroctonus ponderosae
AGCTGAATTTTGGCACACGACAACAACAAAGTGTTACGAATAGATGGACAAACTTTCAAGTCGCGGGCTCTTGTAGTTTTGAAGCGAGGAATTTTTGTTTGACTACGTCCAGTTTTCATCTTAAGCGCGCATGGGCCTAAGTTTTAACAGCCTCTGAAAAATCAACACTTAGTTACTTTTCGCTGAGCTTTTGTGGACAAAAAGAGTCATGCCTTCTTAACAGATGGACGAAATTTGAAGTCGCTGCCTGTACAGCGCTTGAAGGAACGAATTTTTTTGTGGGGCCCTTCATATTTCGCTTTTGTTGCTCTTAAGACCATCTTTGACAACTCCTGCACAATCAGCCTTTAATGCGATTTGGCTGAGCTTTCATACATAGAACGAACCAAGTGTTCGTAGTAGACGGAGAAACTTTCAATTTTTTGAAACTGCAAACTTTCAGTTTCAAGCTTCACCGCTTTTGAGGACAACTTTAGCAACCGCTCAAAAATCCCCCCTGGATCCAAGAGAGCTGAATTTTCGCCTAAGGACGGCCACGATTCCCTGGAGGAGCTGGAGCGTTTTAAACCTCTGCTTAATCATGTTTAATTAATAATATTAATTAATTATCAATCAACCGCCTAAAAGTCATTGGCTAAGGCTACTAGTCTCGTGTGTCGCGCCATCTATACGGGCCACCGTCAAGCGCCACCCGCCTGTACAGTCTCCTGCTAGTGTGGGCAAATTTCAATTTGTTTATGTTTATTTCTGTCACAATTTCGCGTAAATTTCGGTTTGTAAACAAAAAAGCCGGCATTTAAAGGCTAAAAATAGCGAAAACCACTGCGAGGCCCGCATCAAAACGCTTGCGTCTTTAACAGACGCTTGGACCTGCAAAGAGTTAATCAAATCACATTTTCCCAGTTAATAAAATCTAGACAACTGTCCACATCTAGCAGGAACTTCGCAGGTGAGCAGCCCTTATCCATAGCAATTCATATACAGGTGGGACATGAATCGTTTAGATAGTTCTCCGGTGAAACAATTGTCCTAACCTTAAAGGCCTCGCATCAGTGGTCCTTATGTAATGTAATATGCAAAGCCCCGACTGCCGAAAGCCCCTTTATGTCTTCGGCTATTGCATAGATTTTCGCGATTTGTTTGAGTGCATTTATCTGCTGGTCAGTTTTGCGGCCTTTTGTTATGATCCAACCTTTTGATTTCAGACATGTTTGGCACTAAGCTGGGAGCTTTTCCGGTAAGTCGCTACTTTTATTGCTTACAAGCGGCCGTTAGAACCTTTCTGCATCTGCTGCGTTTGGAATTTACGCGGTAGTTAGAGTGGAGGTGCATCTGACAGGGCCTGTCATTTGCAGGGTTCTAAACAAAGAAGCTTTAGGTTAGATTGAAGCCCTAGGGTTTCAAGGTCGTGCCCGAAGGGCTCGGCACAACTCTAATGAATTTGTTGTCGAGCACTTCGGGTGCGAGACTGATTGAATTTTCGAGTCCAAGCCAGCCCTTTGCCAATTTTATATGCAGCATATCACTGAACTTTTTTTTTTATAAAACAACGATAGAAAAATTGATTATTTTTCATTTCCGATCATGCTTGATTGGTTGCTGGAACCAGACCCATAGATGTCTCTATGTTTAAGACGGTTTAGACAGCGAATGCGCATGTCGCAACTGTCGAAATGACAGCAACTTCCAAGCGGTTGAGTAATTTTGAAAATTTTCGGTGTTTTGGGCAAAAGTGCGTAGCTTGCAGCTCTTGAGTCAGCTTCAGTCAGCAGCTCCAAGTGAACCTTGGTCGTTTCTCCCACTTTTTCCCGGGCCACCAACAGGTGATGTATCCCATTGAACACCCTAACCGAGTTCATTGAGGGTGCCAACCCCAACCCCTTGGGGTTGAGCGGGAAGAGTACAGGCATGTTGTGGCCTTGGCTGTTGTAGCACTTGGTATCATCCCCAGCCATGTGCCAGGTGAACAACGAGCCCACCATATCGCATGTCAAAGTTTCCCATCAATTTCCAGTTTGCGTCAAGCGGTCAGTTCAGTGAGGATATCGGGTTCCACGAGGACTGTCTGGACAGTATGGAGCAAAACAATGGGGCTGGGGACAGTTGCGCGGGCGCCCTGGACAGAAGCAAGCTGATCGTCAACTACATTCCGCAGTTCGCCACCGAGGAGGACCTGGCGGTGATCTTCGCCCCCTTGGGGAACATAGAGAACATCAAAATAATGCGCGACTTCAAAACCGGCTACAGCTACGGCTTCGGCTTCGTCAAGTACTTCAATGAGGAGGACGCCGCCAAGGCCATCAACCTCCTGAACGGTTTCAGTTTCAGGTAAAGTAGAACCTGCGCTGGGGAACGCCGGAACTAAACTGGGCGGGTTTTCCTCGTAGAAATAAGCGGCTTAAAGTGTCCTACTCCCGACCGCCGGGCACCGACATGAAAGACTCCAACTTGTACATCACCAACCTCCCGAAAGATGTCACCGAGCAGGACGTGGAGAATCTGTTCAAGCACTACGGCGAGATCGTGCAACGCACAGTGCTCAAAGACAAACACACCGGACTGCCCAGAGGCGTGGCCTTCGTGAGGTAAGCCCCACTCCCGAGCTCTGATCACTTTGGAGCTGAGCACTTGTTTCGAAAGGTTCTCCAAAGGCGAGGAGGCGCAAGCGGCCATCGCCCACCTGGACGGCAAAATGCTGGACAATGCCGTGCTGCCGCTGAGCGTCCGGGTGGCCGAGGACCACGGCAGGCAGAAGGCGCAGTATTTGGAGGCGTGGAACCCGCTGGGCGGCGGAATAGGTGCCAGGGGTAAGAGGAGGCGGCTTTAATTGTTTCCAACTCAATGTTTTGTTGTGTTAGCCTACGGTTGGCCAGGTTGTTCTCGTCAGGTAAGCCGCACAGGGCGTCCAACCGTGGGGCGCGATGGTTACTTTGACTAAAAGCTGGGATAAAAAATTGAATGCGTTGGTCTCAGGCACGTCCTGGACGGGTTTCGATCGATAAATTACTGGTACCTGTTTTGGGAGTGTTATTTCCATGCTCCGCCCAGCGGATGAGCGCTAATGGGCTCGAAACCCGTCCAATTTCTTGCTCGTTAATAATGTTAGCCATTGGCCAGCTTTTAATGCGGTCAAGTCGGGCCTGAGAGCTTCCCGTGGGCCCCATTCGGCCAATGTATATCTATAAAAATCCTGGAATTGCAGCAAATCGTTCGCCATCAGGCCGCTGACTAATGAGGCATTTTCCTTAGGCTACCCCGCACTAACAAGAACAAGTTTAATGCCGTTTAGAGACTTGACGGTACCGTCTCGACCGATCCTACCCAGTAGATTTACCCGATTTCCCACCTATAACAATCCCGGCGTGCGAAACTTGGGAGCGGGGGACACCTACTTCCAAAATCCATTTTTCTATTAGAAAAGCTGCGGTCGGTGTCCCTCTCGGAACGTTTTTTTCTGTTAGCAGTCCCATCGCGGCCAGAGCCTTCCGCGGTTTTTAGTTGTTCTTGCGTGAAGGATGGTTTCAGTTGCGCTCTGGCTGCCGATGGGAAGGCGCCCGTTGTTTGTTACCTGTTTGTCATTGAGAAAGACTGTTTTGTTGCGTGAACACTTTTTTACTTGTTTCTACCGGAAATATCCGCTGAGTACCTAATTTTTTATGATTACCCATCAAGGAAAAGTCGGCTGTTTCAATCGAGTGAGTCGATTTTTCCGCAGCTGTTGAGCACTTTTTATTATCGTTTTACTAATATATAACGAGTAACTGAATCTAGGTTGTTAATTTCATTTCCGAACTGCGATTTGTTGTTAGAATGTTAATAAACCGTTCAGTGTATAAGGAAAATATTTATTACTTACAGGTACTTTACACAAGTCGGGTTTCGCGCTGGCCTCGATGGACTGGTTCAATGGCTGGACAATGGCGCTCGAAAATATATACACAAAGTAAAATCCAAAATAACAAAAAAGTCCTGGTTATCTTAAACTATGTACCAAACCGGGCCGTTCCTAGCTTCTTCTTCTCTTGTCTTTCGACCTACTTTCGGATCTATCCCTGTGCTTTGCCTTCTTCGAGCGCTTCTCGGCTTTGGCCGAGTACCGTTCTTCTCTGGTCCCGTACTTCTCTTCTCGCTCCTTGTAGTTGTCCTCCCTCTCCCTGTACTTCTCATCTCGTTCGTACTTTTTCGAGTTTCTCTCCTTGCGCTCATCGTACCGCTCCCTGTCCTCTTTGTGCTTGCCGTCGCGATCATCCTTGTACTTCCGTTCTCGATCATACTTGTCCTCGTACCTATCAATGTAACGGTCGTTCTTGCCCTCCCGCTCGTTGCTGTGCGATCTGCTGCGCTTCCGATCTCTGGTTTTCCGCTGTTTATGCGGCGTGTTGCTTCTGCTGCGCGAGTAACTTTTCCGCTTGCGGTCTTTCTTGTGGTTCTTCGGGGAACGCGTCCGCGATCGGTGCTTCTTTGACAACTTTTTATGGTGTCTCCGGTCTGGTGAGCGGGTTTCGGACCGCGATCGCGATCTTTTATCGTTCACAGGGGGCGGCATATGACTACCCGAACGGCTGAAAATAAGCATCCAGGCTACAGTACATCTACAATTAACTTCCTGGGCGCAATTTTGCGGATATCGATCGTTAATTTTTCATCTACCAGTTGCGTCAACTGCACTGACCGAAAACTCTGCCATTTCCGCGGATAACGACTTTGCTAATTAACAAGCGCAGCCCTCAGAAAGACGCCCAGTCAGTCTGTTGAACTAAACTCGAACTCACCTGATAAATCCGCCCCAGGCGTTGTGGGCGGACGTTTTCTGGTGCTCCTGGCTGTTGTTGTTCGGCGAAACGGCCCCGCTAGCGCCTTTCGTTTTGGCCCGCAGATTGCTCTTGTACTTTTCGCACAACTTCTCCACTTGTTGCTCCAGGTCTTCAATGTTCGACTGCAAAACAGGCCCCGTTATCACTGGCTGTTCGCCCAAAAAAGGTTCAAAAATGCCCACCTTTGGCCGGTTGTACAGCTTGAGGATCCTGATGCAAATATCGCGGATCTCTGGCTCGGAGGCCCCAAATATTGTGTACCAGTGTGGGCTCTTTGGCAGCGGAATCTTCAGCTTCCGCGATGTGAGGTAAATGCAGGCGCAGGCCACAGTTTCCGGTTGATATCTGTGCAAAGAGCGGAGTTTAGTCGACAATCGATCACAGTGCCTATCTACAATTAAAATACCTCACAAAAACGTCGGTCCTAAGCGAGTCGTTCATGTAGTTCCAGGAATATTGCATCAGCTTTTGGTTGTTTTGGAACCCCAAAACCTGCAGGTACATCACAATAATCTAAAAATAAAGAGTTTCTGAGTGAAATTCCCCAAAAATGAACCACTCGGTTGAGCACACAGTGAGTTGATCATTGGCTGTAACAGAAATGGCTTTACCTTGTGGGGATGCTTAATGTGCACGCAAAATCCAAGTTCCTTCAACACTCTCCTCTCAGCTTTAATGACCATGTTTTTCAAATGGATATAATTCTCGTCCAAAACAACCGGGTGTATCGGGCTGTGGGAAAAGCAGGAAATGTTGACAATTGCATTACGAAACTGGCACCGCAGTAAATAATTATAGTCTAGACAAACGGTTATTCTTGCACCTACAGCTAACTTGAAGCACAACTTTTTAAGTGATGAAAAAGGACGCCCCACCCTAAAGTTCTACTTTTACCTGTACAACCGTTATTATCCCACTGTTCTCTTTCTCTTCCGGGCCCCCAAATCACTGAATGGAAGAGGGAGATCTAAAAAAATCTGTAACTATTAGTAGATAGATAATAAAATGGGGCTGTTTCAACAAATGTGATCAGAAGCACATCGAACTTGCTTTCTCTCTTCATGGCTTTGAAGAGTCCAGTTCTCTGTCCATTCTTTTCATCCAGTTTCGATGCTTGCGCAACAAAATCGACATATTTTGGAAACGATATTATGTAGTACTTTCTTATCGCGATCGATTTACAGATTGGAAGAGCAAATATCTACTTTCAACTTTCAGGGCTGGCGCAGTTTACCACACTGCAGGACGTAACAAACGTAAAAAATGACGAATTGCCGAAGAAAACACTGTTCTTCTCGGGCCAATGTTCCCCCCATATTTAGCCCTGATGGTGGCTTAAATGACCGAACCGTTGCCCCAACAAGCAGTGTTTTCTTCGGCAAATCGTTGCTCGAAAAACACTTCACTTTCCTAACACCTTGAACATGCCAGTATTACCAAACAAACGCAGTTTTCCAGCCAACCTGGATGGTGCTGTGCTTTAAATGCGGCCCTGCTGATTTCTGGCTCCTCAATTGCACTTAAAATGTACGTTTTATAGAGTCAAACCACAAGCCCAACTTTGCTTAAATTGGCATTTCGTAATGGTTTATTGCAGAAACCACAATGAGCAGACGCGTTTCTAAATTAAGCAAAATTCGGCATTTTTAAAGCAAAAATAGTTCAGGTAGTCAGAAAAAAACCCTGGCAGCTTCTAAATTATACAGGGTGGTCCAAATGCAACAGCGCATTGTGCGTTTGGAAACTGAAATAATAGCTGCTATTCCGAAGCTACTTGAGATCAACAACTGAACTTCTGTACACGTTTTGCCAATATGTGCAGCCCCATTATGCACGTTAATTCACATGCAGTGTAATGTAGATTTTGGGACTGAGTGGAAAAATTAGCTCGCAAAAATGTACTCTTAGTTTACTCAAAGGCCTCATTATGGCCAAATGCAAGCGTTTCTAGCAGCAAGGCATGCATTAAAAATCAATATCGAACTGAGTCGAATCGCTAGCAACGTCGCAAAGTGCAATTTTTCTCTGAAACCGGCGAAATTAGCAAATTTGTCTAAAAATCATGCCCAATGTAAATTTGCCTTCAGGTTGGCATTTTCCTCAGAAGCTGGGTAAAATAGTCACTCAGCCCGAAAACCTGCAACGCCAAGATAAAAAGCGACCTAAGTGGCAATAAATAGCGGGAAGATGCGTTCAAACGCTCAGTCGATCATTTCAAATAGCTCCTGAAAAATTGCCTAAGCGCTGGTTAATTTGCGTAGAATAAATCAGGGCGAGTCCAAAGCTGAAAATTACAATAATTAAAAAATGAACGTTCTTACTTTGCTCTTAAACGTTCATTCCTCATCCATTTGCCAGATATCTGCAACATCCGGACACGGTTTACAGTAAAGAATGCGCAATTAAACTGCTACTGAACACTTGCTGGAAAGTTTCAGGCAAACTAGCGTTAAAGCTTAGAATTACCCTGATTTCCTACTTTACAATTAGACCTTAGCATAAAACGATATTGCTGATTACTCAGTGAAAACCTGCAGGTCGAGGGGGTGCAGTTCAATATCCAGAGCCACTTACCTCCACTCTGAAACAAGCAACTTTGCAATTCCAATCTGTAAACATTAGAGCAGTAGGAAAACGCTCATCTAAAATAACATTGATTAATAAAAGGCTCAATAGGGCCGGCATCGATTGGCTAATTGAAGGATAATCGATCAATAACCGAATACAATACCTTGCGTGTCCAGGTCGGGGCAACCACAAAATGAAAAATCCAAAATATGTCGTTTCATTGCGTGCAGTTTATGCTCACCCAGACTGACATGGCTCTATTTTAGAGCCAAGATCCTCAGGTCTCTGGATTTGGTGTTATTTTTTGACACACCCAGTACAATTTTTGGGGAGCCTCTGTAATAACAATAAAACTTGAGTACCTTTTATTTGTGCATCGTACAAAACAAAACCGATTCAGGAAAACATGTTTTAATCAACATTGTAATTAGCTGCTAATTGTCTTACTCACTGAATCTACCCGGTCTTACTGTGCGGTACATGACAATACATGTCCCATGATTAGGGCGGCGGCGAGTTAAGCTTTAATTCAGAATCAAAGCTTAACTGCTACACCTCAATACCTATTGATTCACGTGTAAAGCTCAGTTTGTTAGTGAGTTTTCAGGTGGCTGATATGTTCCAAATATTGGGCCTAACTGAGTTCTTCAACTCACAGTTCAAGGAATTCAATTGAGTAAACCTTCACATATTTTGAGGGGATCAGTGGGCGAATGCCCAGGAGTTTGGGGGCAATTGGAACAGGTTTCAATTAAATCACACCCCCTTGGGCGAGAAACGCCCAACTTTTAGCCCAAAACTACATAATTCCAGGTAACCTCCGCAGAACACAGCATGCATTCACTCTACCGTACAAAGCATAACCGACGTCGATAGGAATTTGGTTCTGGCGTTGCGTTAGCATGTCGTTTCGTCGGCAAAATGATACCTTTCAAGATGCTAGCGAAACGTTAGGGCCAAATAAACATTTCAACGCAAAGTTGCGTAGCATCTGGTAAATCCCGAATGGAAAAGCAGGTTTATTTAAGGCATTCGTGCCTGTGAAACGTAAGAATCAAGCTCCTGCGTTAAAGGAGTGTTACCTGATTGTCAGAGCATCAGAGACATTATTAACAAATCTACAACCTCCACAAGAGAAAATCATCAAAACTAACACAGTGAACAGGTTCCTCTAGGAAACGGCCTGCACTGTAACGAGCCCATAAACCTCTCACCGCTCAAAAAAAGTTATGCTTCAAGATTAAACTATCTAGAGCCGCCATACCAGCAGCTGATGCATGAACATTTAACACTTAATTAGAAGAAAAAATCATAAAAAAATTAAGAACAAAAAGATGATACTTACTTTCCAGAGTTCACTTGTCGGATGTGAGTGAAGACGTTTACAACGTCGCGCACCCTTCGGGGGGCTTCCTCAATTTTGGAAGCCAAACACACACAAGCCATTGCGGTGTGCTCAACTGGGTGCCTCACGAGGCTTTTTGAGTAATAGAACCTTTGCAGCAGCACCTGCCCAGTGGCCATTGCGACCTAGAAGAAGGCGGCCAAAACCAGCGTTAATAACTGTTCGGGGGAAGGATTTTATAGGTTAAGAGATGCTGAAACGAGGCGCCGCGGTAAGCTTTGGGTTAATGGAAAAGTGAACCCACCTGAGGCAGTTTCAGCAAGATCCCAGCGGTTTGGATCTGTTCGCAACCGTGAATCCGTAAATCAGTTTCCGCGTCCATACTGAGCCCGTCATTCTGTGACGGGGTGTTTGCCAGCTTTTCCTCGGGCAACAATTGGTTCTTCAACGTTAACAACACTTTGCCATAAGGCTTTACATTGTTCTTCAGCGGAGTTGGCTCTTTTTTCTCCTCTTTGGTGCCCATTTTTCACACCAAAACAACAAATAAACCTCTCCGCTCCACAATCACCAAATCAACATCCACAGGACAAGATGGAGGCTTCCTGGATTGTCAGTGTCACCAACGGCTGCGATTAGACACCCGGTTTGGTGAAAATATCCCTAGGATGCAACAGAGACAGTGGGAGAGCGACAGAGACGGACAGCAGTGCCAGGGGAAAATGTGTCAATTTCAAAAACCAACTGATCGAAAGGCTTAATTTATTTAATTACCAAACACTTCATCGCATTTTTGTCTTTGATTAATTTTTTATTTAGAAACCAAAATTCACGAAAATTGATTAATACACATGTTTCTTAAAATACTCTTTCAAATTTATTAATAAATGCATTTTAATGTGTTAAAGTGTATTATACAAAAAATTTACAATAAAAAATTTCCGAAAATTAACCCGATTCTTGCACTTTGCGCAGTATTTCGTTAAATTGCACTTAACCTTAATATTTTAGAAACCAATATAATAACCGTCTCCTATGCAGGATCATCCAAACTGAATAAACTGAAATAACTGGCTAAATGACCATTTAAAGACACTGTTTGAAGAGCCGTTGTTTTCAACACCAAAAAATACCCTTATTCCACAGATCAAAGAGGATTTTACGATAAAAACCCATGCTGCCAGCTGCATGTTTCTTACTATCAGAGCCCGTTTTTCTCAAAAACGGTTGAATTTAGGCTTTTGATGAAAGGGGCGTTTTTATGTAGAAAAGAATGCCTTTTCAAATGGTGCCTTCAAAGTTCCACTTTTGCTAATGGGGTAGAAGTTAAAAGCAACTGAATCCCAACAACCCCAAAATATACGGAAAAACTGACCAAATGCTTGTAAACTAGCTGCAAGCAACGGCGAAATCTGTACAAAAAGCCACTAGTCGGTTCCAAAGTGTTCCCGAATGAACGCGCTTTTAAACTTTATCCCTCGAGATGCACTGGAAACCAAGGGTCTAGTGATTAAGCCTTTAGTCCTGATGTCTCAGCAACCAATCAACTTACTGTAGCTGGGTTTTTTTTCGACTTTCCGTGTCTTAGAACAATCAGCGCCAAGTCCTTTTCACCAATCAGCCATTTACCTTGCAAATTCCACGTTTGCCTCCGTTTTGCAAAACGCGTCCGGAGGCGCCAAAAAGTCGACTTTCTCGTTTTGCAGCTCCTCCAAGTTGTGCGTTTTCCGCAAGTGCTGCTTTACGTAGGATTTATCGTTGAACTTCTTGCCGCACATGGGACAGTCGTAGGGTTTCTCCCCTGAATGGGTGTACAAATGGCGGGTGAGCTTGTTCTTCGCGTAGTAGGACTTGGGGCAGATGTGGCAGATGTACTTTTTCTCCTTGAGCGGGATCTTGATCTGGCCGAGGCCGATTGAGTGGATTTTGGCCATGTGCACCTGCAAACGATAGCGGTGAAACCCCATTGGAAGAAACCCCCTTGGGGAAGCAAACCTTCAGCACTCTTTGGTCCTTATACTCCCTGGCACAGTAGGTGCACTTGTACTCCCTCACGTTGGAATGTGTCCTCATGTGCCTCTGGAGCACGCATTTATCGGTGAACTTGCGCTGGCACAAGTGGCACTCGAACTTTTTGTCGCCAGTGTGTCTCCTCATGTGGCTGTCGTAGTTCGACTTGATTGGGAACGGTTTGTTGCAGATCTCGCAGCAGTACTTCCAAGTGGTCGAGTCCGTGTGCACAACCAGCTTGTGTGATCTAAAAAAAACTGCCCAGTCACTCAACTTCTAAGCCAGTGTGCTGCAATTAGTACCTGATATCTTTGTGGGTGTTGAAACACTTGCCGCACTCATCACAGCGGTACTCGCGCTTATTCAAGTGCTGCTTCTCATGGATGTTCAGATCAGTTTTCGTAATGAAGCCCTTGCCGCAGTACGTGCACATATTCGACCTCACAGCGTCGTGGTACTTGACATGCTGAAGCAGGTTGGACGAGTTGCAAAACCTGCTGGGGCACCTGCAAACCAAAGCCGTTAAAACCGCCGGCACCGATCAGCAGGCTCACCTATCACAGATAAACGGCCTGACATCTAGCTTCTGCATGTCGTGATCGCTCACGCAATGATTCACCAGTTTTATGCTAGAATTGAAGACCTTGTCGCATTTCTCGCAGGAGAACTGCAACTTTTTCCGCTTCTTCTTCCTCTGCAGGCCATAGCTGATGGTCTCTGGCTGATCGTCCTGGTCGCTGTTAGATGCTGCGTAGTCCTCAACTTCACTAGCGTCAGCCTTCTCCACCTCCTGCTCCTCTTTAACTTCATCCTTCAACTGCTGCGGGTACTCGTTCCTCTGGCGCTCCTCCTCGGCCCTCAAACAGGCCTCCCTGAAACTGTAGGCCACCTCTAGCAGCTTGGCACACTCTTCACATATGAAGTAGGATATTGGCCATTCCTGCAATTAGAATACCATGCAAAGAATTGATTTGAAGCCTGAGACTAACACTTACAATTTCTGCTATGCAAAACTGCAGCTTGGTGTGCCAGGAGACTTTGTTCGCGTCCTTGCAGGAGAGTTTGCTCAGATTTAGGGCTGCGCCCAAACACACGCAGCAGGTGAAATTCGTGTCCGGTCGAGGCATTTTTCGGGCCGCTGGCCTCACATTAGGAAATCCTCAATTAATAAGATGATTGTTTTGAAAACGAACTTCAACTTTGCAGGTTAAGAACAGCAACCAGCAACTGTGAGGTTGGGTTGGGGGGTTTTCAGCCAAATTTCCTGGGAGTGACAGAGAGGGACTGAGTAACAAGGTATTCCGGTTTCAGCTTATTGTTCGAACCTTTGGAGATTAATTCGCTAGCTTCCATGCATAAAACTGCGAAAATTACCTGAAAGTTAAATGAATAAAAAAGGGCCAAACAGGGCAATTCATAGCAAGATTTAAAATTATTAATCTTACCCCAGGCCACTAATGACATATCAACGGCAACATTGCCCGAGACAGTCTGGCCGATCTGACAGTGAAACGTTACAAATTTAAACGCCTCTAATCTTCCCGAGGAAAACGCTGAAATTGTGGAAAATGCAAAGGAAGGGTAAACCCGATGTCGAGCTCGAAGAGCAATTCATCCTCAGACTGCCCCAGGTATGTAAAAGTACGGGCCTTCGGCTCCCCATCTAAGGCCCCTTACAGCGACAGGCAGACTCAATTCGGACCATTCTTCGCACCAAGCCGCAAAAGCTGAAAAACACCCTGAAAATTGACCTCAACATCGCCACAGGAGTGGGCGCAGTCATCGTAGGAAGAAAGCGACTGTCGGCTTATCTCATTAAACTGCCCACAATCGTGGAATCCTACAAGACAAACATCGTTGGCGACCGTTCCACTCTGTTCAAAGTAAACTGCAATATTCCACACAAAGCCAGCGATTAAAGTGGTTTTGGCGCTATCCTTGCAGACCGCCGACATTACAATGATTGTGCAATGCACTGAAGAGCCCCTGAATCAATTCACAGCAGAGTCTCCGCACGGGTACACGTTGCCACTGAAAAATGTAAGGAGGAGACGCTTCAGGAAGACCCTGGTGAATCCTGAAGTAGCTGAGGAGGCTGAAATGGTTAACAGGGAGTTGTATTACTTGCTCAGCACCGATCTGCAAGCGGTGAGTTCAACTCAGCTACACCCATTGGAAGGGTTTTGAACTAGTCCTTTCAGACTTCCACCAGATTTGAAGTCCAGTATGAGAACGGCCCGCCGCAAACGAGTTGCCAATTCGGTTAAAAGCTTCCGTAGTCCACTCCTCTAGTACTAATTAATTAACTTTCCAGAGAAGTTGCTGTTTGGACAAGTGTCGTCCAGCGATTCGGAGATCGATGTAAGTTTTCTGGTTTTCTTAAATTTGTTGGCAACCTGCGCGTTTTATAGGTGGAGGACTAGGATGGAGAAGACTCCTCAATTTTTTGTATTTTTATTAAGTAAAAACAGACTTCCTCTAAATTACTCACTAAGTTTGCGCTTCTTTTTGATCCTCTTTGGAGAGTCCCGGTTGCCGTTTACTGCTATGCTGTGCCGATTGCTTTTGCCGATTTTTTTAGGGCTCGGTGTGGTGGCCTCTTGGTCGCTCTCCTCAGCTTCCTGGGGCTCCACGTCCTTAACCTCCTCCTCCACTGAGTTGGCAAACTCCGCCGCGTGCTCCAACCCCTTGCTCAAGCTCTCCAACCTCAACTGCTTGGCCTCCTTCCTCAGCTTGAGAGTTTCGTTGCTTTTGCGCTTCCGCTTCTTCCTGCGCTCCTTTGGTTCCTCCTCTTGGTCGTCGCTATCATTTTTCTCCTCAATGAGGGCGGGCAGCTTGGTGACGTGCGGCTTCATGGGCACCACGTTGGAGATATTGAGCAGTTTGCACAGCTTCTTGAAAGCCAACTTGGCGTCACTGGAAAACGACTTGTAACTTCGGTACTCAGTTACTTGATGGGCGATTTCCGGCCAAGAAACCTCACTCAGCTCCAGAGGGCTTTGCTTCATGGCGGCGAGTAGATGGAACAAATTACAGATGAACCGCTCCTTAACGTTGCGGTTTTCCGGGTTCTCGCACAGGCCCTGGAAGTACTCCACTATGCTGGAGGAGAAGTGCTGATGCGCCTCGGCCATTTTGCGCTCCACTTTGGCCTGGAACTGGCTGAAGAACCGCTGGTTGGAGTAGAAGAGCTTCAACAGCTCGGCCACTTGGTTCTTTTGGTACTGTCTGACGTCCGCGCTGAATAAGAGCTCCTGCAAGATGATGGCGAGGCCAATGTTTCCCTCCCAGCATTGTTGCAGGATGTTCTTGAAGAGCACGTAGGGGGTGAGGCAGTCGCGTCTGGTGAGGAAGCTTTGCAGCTCCCCACTGACCACTTCCAGAATCGCCGCCCTGAGGCGTTTCGCCCCTTTGCAGGCAGCACCCAGAATTTGCGAGCACTTGATAACGAAAATGCAACACTGCGAAATTTGCTCCCCCATTTCCTGCACAATGAGCGCGTTTTTGCTGCCCTTGTCCAACAGGCTTTTGAAGAGGTCCGCCAGGATGGTGTGATCAACGCCCTCAATGTTGTCGAACTTTTTGAGGCCCAGCAGCTTCTTGAGCACGCTGCGCAGCCGGTCGTTTAGCGGCTTCTGGTGCTCGTCGCGTATGCTGAACTCCACCGACTGCAACAGCGGCAGCATGATCTCCAAGGTGAGCAGCATGGAGGGGCTGGAGTTCAGGTATATTTCTATCAGATCCAGCACTCGAATGCGGAAATGCGTGAGCGTTTCCTGATCTTTGCTCTGCTTTTTCCTTCGGCCGCGGTTTGGGCGGAATTCCCGGAAAGCTTCGCCTAGCGCCTGGTCCAAGCGCTCCCCTTCAGTGTCGCTCATGTCGTCCAAGTCTACACTTTCGTTGTCGTCGTTGGTCAGCACTTGATGCAGCGCCATTCGCAGTCGGTCCGTTGCAGACTCCGGTTCCCCGTCTTCTTCCGATTCGCTCTCGGGCTCAGAATTTGAGTCGTTTGACTGTTCATCTACCTCGTCCTCCTCATCCTCAGCCTCCTCCGCTTCGGACTCTTCAGAGTCGCTGTCCACGGTTTTTGACAGGGGGTTTTCGTCGTTGGTCGGGTCCAAAACGCTGACGATTTGGTGAATGGTGGTGGAGTTCATATAGGTGCACAAATGAGGGAATACGCTGCTGATGATGCTCCGGAGTAGGTGGGAGTTGTGCGAGAGCAGGTTTAGGAAGAGATCGACGACGACTTCCGTCCAATAAGGGTCGTCTTCCGACTCGGCGGCAGGTTGCGCCTTTTTATCCTTCTTCACCCTGTCGTAGCAACTAAACAGCTCTTTGAGCGAGTCGCTGGCCAGTTGAACATCGTTGAACAGTTGCAGCCCCATGTGCAGGAACAGCGTCAAAAAGACGGCCTTGATGCCGCCCTTTTTCTGCCTGTTCTCGATCTTCTCCACCTTTTTCATGGTTGTTTGCCACAGCTGGAATGTTTCCGAAGATATGGGGTTTCTCAACTCGGTTTCCAGGTTTTCCTCGTTGATTTTCGCGCTCAAATGCTGGGCCAGCTTCAGCAGGATCGACTGAAGCTCCTCTAGCTTGGACAGCTTCAGGTCCAAGGCCCCGTAGAAGGCGGCTTTAAGGGACTCTGCAATTAAAGGGCGTTGAAAACTTTTGCATTTGACTGAAGCCACCACACTTACCGGCTAGTTCGCGTCCAACATTCATGCCGTTGGTTCCCTTCAGCAAGGAAATCTCCAGTAGGAAAGTGAGCTGTTCTACCTTCCAGTCGCTCTCGAGCTTCATGGTGGGCAAGTTGAGCAGCTTGATGAGCAAGTGGGCGCTGTACAGCCGGTCGTTGTTCAGCCACGTTTCACTTTCATTCTCAGAGTTGATGCTCTCGGTCCCATCCACCACTCCCTTGTAGACGGCTGCCAGCTCTTTAACTCCCTCCGCGTCCAGACTCTGCGTGATTTGCTGGACCACTTTGCTTTTCGTCACTTTTTCAAACACAAACGTGCCCGGGTTAAACAGGAACTTCCTGATTACGGCTATTTTCAGGGCAGAAGTAGCGTGCTTTTCCTGGAATGCTTCAATAAGCGTCTGGAACATTTTCTGGACAGCTTCCCGATACTCGTTGTCTTTCTGGTTGCCCTTGAAGGTCCGGAAGTAGCCCAGGAGTTGCCGAATGAGGTTGTCCGTAAATAAATCGGCGGTGTGGTTGAGCAACTGCGGCTGGCGCAGCGTGATGGTCATTATTTTGATAAACACCAGCAGTCGGTTGCGGTTGGGCGTTTTGAGGTGTTTGTCCAATTCGTCGAAAAAACTGCTGGTTACATCAGGAGTGAGAAGCTTCACTACCGCTTCAAATGCTGGATGCTTCAAAGAGGTCACTCGCGGAATGGTCATGAGGATCTTGCATAAGGGCTCCAAACTGTCCGGGCAAATTATTTCGCGGGTGCCTAAACCCTCGGCTATATGCTTCTTGGAGAACAGTGCCGGATTTAACAGTTTGAGGCTCAAGACCAAGTAGAGTGAGTCCAGGGTCTGTTCTGCCCAGGGCTTGAGCCCTTCCTCCCGTAATCTGTTCGAGAAAACTGCGTCGCCCCTGATAGCAGGGTCCTGGAAAAGTCGCAATTCTTCAAGTTAATTAAGTTTTTGCAGTTTTAAGCATACACTGATTTAGAATAATCGTTTCTCCAGAGTTGCTCTCTTAAAACCGAAATATTTAGGAGTCAAAATTGGTTGAAGAGTTGTTCAGGTAAAATTGCAGCGGTTGACTTACCGCGGCAACAAGATCGACGATAAAGCTGTACGCAAACAGCCCCAAATACACGCGCTCTTTGGCGGCTGTAAGCACAAGGTTCAGCAGATCCTCTTTTTGTTTGGAGCTGGCTCTCTTCCATAGATCAGTGCGGGCTGCCGCCCCAAAGGCCAGAATCTGCCCCGACCTTATATCCGCATTTTCCTTTAAACCCACATAGATTAGACCAGCTGAATAGCCTTAAAATGCCATCAAGCTTACCGCATCGCTATTTTTCCTTGAGGTGTGCAGCTCGGTCTCCACCAGATCTAATATATCGCTGGGATTGATGTCCTGCCTCAAGTTCAACAAGGCCACCAACGTGCTGTAATATCCAGCTCTAGCTACGAAGGTTGGGGACCCCAGCCCCCTAACCAGCCTCGCAAGTGCGTATTTCAGCTCAGCTTGGCCCTGAATTAGTACAATCGGTTAAATTGCCGCATGTTGGAACTGCATAGATAACCTTACCTCGGAGTTTTTCGCAGTTTTCACCAAGTAATTGAGTAGAGAGGAGCCGGCTTTCACTCGAACATTCTCGTGGGGGTTGATTAACTTGCGGAAAATGTCCAGGATAGTTCTTTCAACCTTTTTTACTGTATTTTCCCCATTTTCCTCCTTAACCTCGGTCTCCTCCATGTCTGCAATGTGCCACAGAAAAACTTATTTAAATTGTTGGTTAAGGTCATAGAGTAAGTAAAATTTTACTTTCTCTATGGTTAACGTCACAGATTACCAAACTATTCTCGAACAAACTAACCTCACAACTCCGCTTGTCATAAATGTTTACATATCAACAGTAGATTGAAATTGGATCTTTACATAGTGTAGCAAAGGGGATTTTGGGGCCATGAACAACGAGTACGCATCCCGACTCCTTCCCCCTGCCAAGGAAACCACACGGGCAGCATGCAAGAAATGTGGCTACGCCGGCCATTTGACCTATCAGTGTCGGAACTTCTTGAAAGTGGACCCCAACAAGGAAATAGTGCTGGATGTGAGCAGCACTAGCAGTGACTCCGAACTGGATTATGTGACTCCTCTAACTCAGCTCCGTAAAGAGGAACTGGGCGACAAGTTGAAGAAGAAAAAGCGCAAGAAATCCTCTAAGAAGCATAAAAAAGACCACTCGACTGATAATGACGATTCGGACTCAGATACTGATGAACCTAGACGGAAAAGGAAACATTCAAGGGAGAGAAGTGGCCACCAGGACGAAGCAAAGAAAAACAAGAAAAAGCATAAGAAGCACAAGAAGGCAAAAAGTTCCAAGTCTCGAGACAGCAGCGATTAAGTCACGTAAGAAAAGCAATTAAACATGTTGCGGCTATAAAAGAAAATATATTTTCGTCCAAGCTACTTTAAAACTTTAAATAAGGATATAGTAAAATACTCTATAACTGCTTATCTCTAGATAGTAACGAATAATCAGGCTCTGTTACCTATTTTGTTTCAATTGCAATAATTCAAATAACCAACCCGGCTTTCTGTCTGCATTTCTGCATGAGAGCGCGCAGCATAAACTGTTTTCTCGACAGCGCTCTGACCTGCCTCAAGAACACATCCAGGTCGACCACTCCACACCTCAAAGCCTCCCCCATGTAGTAAATGGCGTCTTCGTGTGCTGCTTCTTCCGCAAAGGCATTGAGCAACCTATGGCGGAAAGTGAACTCGCTCATTGAACCTCCAGGATGAATTAATTAACTAGTTACTGTTTGTATAAGGGGGCCGTGGTTGTTACTGCATCATCCACGTCAATGGCTTCTTGAGTTCCAATCTTTTCAATGGCCACGTTCAGCTCCTGCTCCTTGTCTTTCAGTAGAGTCACGTTTTTCTGCAGGTCATTCTAAACACCGCTCAATTATTAGCCTCTACTTTAGCGTTATTCTCTGCCTGGTCCAAACCCACCTGTTCCTTCTCCAGCCTGCTCAACATGGCGTCCAGCTTGGCCTTGCCTTGCTTCAGTTCTTCCTGGGTCCTTTTGAGCGTCTGCAATTCGGCCTGATTTTGGAAATACTGCTCCTTCATCCGCCTCAGCAGTTTCTCCTCAATGGCCGTCAGCAGCGACTCACGAATGTGCTCGTCCTGAAAACAGCTCTGCGCTTAAGGGCTGATGTTCCATGGGGCGCTTAACAGTTGCATACCTTAATTGTCCCACTGCTGATGGGAACATCAGCCGCCCCAAAGTTCCCTGGCTTGGGAAACCCTTGAAACGGACTGTTGGGGTAAGGAGGGAAACTGGGGAAGGCATTATTAGTGGTCGGCGGGTAAAAAGGAAAGCCCGGCTTGTTGTAGGCGCCAGGCATGGGGTAAGGGGTGCTGGACGGGTAGGGCGGCCCCCCATAACTCGTCGGTGTCGGCAGGAAAGCTTATTAAAAACCAATTGTACTTTGAGCTTCCGCAGGAGGCATGCTAACTTACAGTCATGTGGATAAGGCAGACTGTTGCTTTCCTTTGGCCTGGCAAACACAGGGGGTTGATCCCCAAAGGTCACAATCATCACCTGGATCAGGCCGATCAGGTCAGAAGCACTCTGAAAAAACCTTAATCAGTTCCACCGCCCAACATCCAAAGGGCGACACTTACAGGAACCCAGTCATGCAAATAGGGCAGATAAATCTTTCCATTCTGGTCCACGAACATCGACACTTTAACCGCCATGTCTGGAGTGGGTTTCACATAGCAAATGGGCGCGTTCTTCGGGTGCGTGTCAATTAACCAAATGCAAATGGGAATGTTGTACGTCGACCCTTTGTAAGTGACTGGAATTGTTCCTGATAAATTAACCAAGTCCATGGTGGTGCCGTCCACAAAAGCTGCAACAAAGAGGCAATTAGGACAGCAGCAAATCACCCCTAGCCAGGCTGTTACTGTAGGAGTCCTGCTGCGGCTGTAGCCCTTGGTAGTGGTTCACTGCATTGTTGATGTCCCTGAAAGTGGAGTCCGGGTTCTGGTACTGCAAAAACAGACAATTTAAGCCGCCCGTTGCACAAGCGTCCAGTACTACCTTCGCTAGCCATTGCCGCAACTTTGCAGGGTCGATCATTTTCGGGAAAATGGGGCGCAAAACACTCGGCAGAGATTTGGGGCTTTTACAAACTTGTCACTGTCAGAATCAGATGGGGCGTTTGAAAACAATGAGCCATTGCGATGTTGCCGCTGACTGTTATTTTGACTAGACATGTTTGGAATTTGGGCACTTGATTGATGTGATGTTGGTTTGTTTGCAGGCGCCGACAACCTGGCTACAAGATCTCTGACAGATGTCAAACGTTAACCATACGCGTTTAAACTAACCGTCGATTTTAGTTGCTAACGGTTTCAGTGCAATTTTAAACACTTTGTGGGTGTTTTTTTGGGATTATCCAATCAGGGGCCCAACAGGTAAGTTGAGTTCCTTTACAGTCACCCCTTTATAAGGGACTAACGGCCAAGTGGTTGCTGTTGTAGAATAATGCATATTCCTAGGGAAGCTTCTGTTGTTTTTAACCCTTGTTTTTGGCTCAGACTGAGTCGATAACACCAATCTGTACAAAGCAAGTTGCTAGTCCATGCTAGTTGCACTTGAGGATACACGATGGATACCCCATTCAAAACTCCCCAATCTCGGATTCTAAAGCGGTCCAACGAAGCCATCTACACTCCCAGAGCCCTGTCGGAACGCTCGGATTCAGATGAAAGCATCAGCTCCAAGAGTTCCAAGTGCGGTGAGTAAACTCGCGGCCTCCAAGCAGGCAGACGCCATAAACGCCTCTTGTGCTTAGGCTCCCTGTCTGACCTGACTGTGGTGGCCCTATACGACGACCTGATGCGGCTCATGAGCAATAAAAGGGACAAAAGGACCGAAAGGTCATTTGAGGCGTTCGCCCAAGAGTCGCAGCTGCTCTTGGAACGCTACTGCGAGCTGTTCCAGGAGTGCCAAAGGCTGCAGGCCCTGGTCAACCTAAAGGTGGACGAGTGCAGCGAGTCGGAGCACCGGATGAACAATGCACGCCTCCTGCTCGACGAGGAAAAGAAGAAAACCCGGCGAGTGCTCCACGAGAATCGGCGCTTGGTAAGTCGTGATGTGGACACTTCCAGCTGAGATTACCGATGGTTCTTTCAGCAAGAGCAACTTGATCAGGTGAAGGAGCTGTTGTTGAAGGACAATATGAAGATCAACGAAGAAGCCAAGCAAAAGTTATTGTTTTTGGACAATCACAACGGATGTGAGCGCAACCTGAGGAACCTCAGCCGCATCAACGAAGTGAACTCCACGGGTTCAATGCTATCAGAATTCAGCTTTTCGCAGTCTGAGAATGGGTTGGACACCTCGGAACACCCTTGCAACAATAATGAGAGGGTTTGGAAGAGGCGAAGCGGCGCTGCTGGCGAAACGGACCCCCCCGTGAAGAAGCGAAAGTCCGGCCACAAAGCCGTTGAGGTAGTAGTGGTTTAGGGGCTGTTTCTTCAATGTCTTATGCACATTTTTCAGATTGGTGTCGCTGATACGGTCCGAACCACCACAACAGTAACCGTCAACAAAAAGGGCCCCATCACAGCCACTTCCGTGATTGAATCAATCCCCTACACAAACGGCACTGACTCCGAAAAGCCAACTCCGTCCAGTGTAAGCGCGACTATTTCTTAATGCAACTGCATTGCACCTTTTTGATGTGACTTTAATAGGATGATGGGATCGGGTCGACTGCCCCCAGCATGCCGCCCGCGCATATGGTGTTTGAATCCTGGGCCAAAAACTCGAGCCCCGCCTGCAACCAGCCTAGAGCTCCAAAGCGTCAGCATTCGCTGCAGCAGAAGACGCTAATTGGGGGCGATGTGTGCGCTTGTTGTCAGAAGAAACTCCGGTAGGTTTTTGCCTGGTTGGGCCCGAATTTTGTTTATCACTGAGCTTTGTAGGTTTGGAAAAACGGCGCTGAAATGTAAGGAATGCCGGTCGCTGTGCCATACTGAGTGCGCGGACTTGCTGCCCCTACCCTGTGTCCCTTTGGTGGACACTCCCAATCACAAAAACCTTTTGGTAAGTTTTCCCCCCGTTCTCTGTGGTGGTTCTGACGATTGTTCCAGAAGGTGATCAGCAATTACGCGCCCTCGCAGTCCCCCATGGTGCCCGCCCTCATTGTGCACTGCACCAACGAGATCGAGCTGAGAGGCTTGAAAGAGTTGGGACTCTACCGGATATCGGCCTCTGAGAAGGAAGTGCGCTCTTTAAAGGTAGCTAGAGAGTTAGAGCCCTTAATCGACCGCCTTCTCAATCGAACACCCCTATAGGAAAAGTTCCTGAAGGGACGCGGCTACCCATCAATTGTCCAAACAGATATTCATGTGCTTTGCGGATGCGTCAAGGACTTTCTGCGTATGCTCACGGAGCCACTAGTGACTTATGGGCGTTGGAAGGACTTTGTCCATGCAGTTGAAGCCAAGGATCAGCAGGACGTCGTCCCAGCTTTAATTCAGTGCGTTTCTGAGCTGCCGCAGCCCAACCGCGACACTCTAGCATACATGATGTTGCACTTGCAAAAGTGAGTAGCAGGCCCGATTGGCCCTGGAAGTTGTTTATGGGGAATTGTTGCAGGGTGGCCCAGGCGCCCGAATGCAAGATGCCCATCGAGAATTTGGCCAAAGTGTTCGGCCCCACCATCGTGGGGTATTCGTCGGACAACCCCAGCACCGAGACTCTGATCTCAGAGACAATGAAGCAGATCAAGGTGCGTTTTCCGCATCGCTCTAAGGCATTTTCCACTGTGTGTTTCTGGCATAGGTGTTGGATTGCTTGATCCGGCTGCCTGGCGATTATTGGGCGCGCTTTGTCGATGTGGCCCCTGAGCCGCCAACCAGCGGCCTCATACAGACCCCCAGCACCGATTCGCTTTTCCTCGCCAGACTATTCACACCGAATGGTGCCAGGTAAGTTCTTAGCGAAACTGGAATATTCCCGGTTAATTGCTTCATTTTAGATCCACAGCGAAAAAGCAGCGATATTTCCATACACCACCCGCGTACAAGCTATAGGAAATAATCTAAGCTCGCCTTTTAACCCATTTTTTTAATTTTATACTCTGTACCGGTTTATTGATCTGTTTTTGCCTACTTCGCGAAATATATTTTCGATTTTCAATAATGAGATGTAGTCGTGAATGACGTCATATCCTCTAATGGGTCGCCCTTTTTGATTGTGAACTTGCTGCGCCGTCTGTTTTGTTTTCGCCCCCTATTGGAATTTTGGCAAAGGTGATTGGAACGTAGTGCTCGAATGGTTCAAGTGCTGTACAGTGCCAGGAAAAGCAGCGAAAATGGGGAAATTATGCTGGAAAATGCGTCGCTTGGTGTCAGGGATACGCTCTGGCTATGGAGAACTGCGGTAAGCTAAGATTTTCTGTTAGTTTATGAAATTTGTCTTGCGGACAAGGATCTAGAAGGTAGCAGTTCTTATTCGAAACGTTTGTACCAAAAACTGCCTAAATGGTGCCGTAAGTCACTCACGGCTCGAAACGCATGTTTCTGAGGGGTTTTGGTAATTTTTGCAAGGTTTTTGAAAAATTTTGACAACTCCGTCGTCCATCTTGGACGCGGCAATATCTCCGTTAGTTCAAAAGTTCAGACGCCCACTGGTGGCAAAAATTATAATTACAAGGTAAGTAGTAATTTGACACTAGTTTTGTTTGTTGACATTGGTGTCACATTGGTGTTTACATTTGATTATGATTTGTTTTGTTCTAATCAACTTTATCCTTCCTTTATCCGCCACTAACATCTATACTGTGAGTATGTGCAATAAAGCAACATTCTTCCTAAATCGGGCATTATTCAGATGCGCTCTGGACTCGCGCAATAACACCAGAGAAGGCCACACGACGGTTTGCATTTATTCTTATTAGTAACGTCCGTACATTTAATATAAACAGTTTAACATTTTAAACAATCGATGATTTACGTGCTTTCTGGCTATACCCGATAGGAGTTTGGTCCTGACGTAAGTAGCTAGCAAGTTGCGCATGAACACACCTCTGAAGACGCTAACCAAGCGAGCTAGAGAAACATCAGCAGCAAACTCCTATTGACGACGGCCTGCCACCGGAAACTAATCAAACGTTCGGATAGAGACTGATACTTTCACAGATACCGACTAGAACTATATACATAAGTACTTAACTAAGCAAAAGGTGTAGTGATGAATTGGGCCTACTTGCGTCGCACCCTGTTCAAGTAGTGCTCCTTGATGAAGCGCGCCCCCCGTTCAGCCACCATGACAATGGAGGCCTGCGGATTGGCTGAGGGCAACGTGGGGAACACGGACGCGTCAATAACTCGCAAACTGTCCACTCCGTAGAGCTGCAGCTGCTGATTTACGCAGGATTCTGGATCGCTGCGTCTGCCCATCTTGCAGGAACTTCCCTGGTGGTTCTCGTGGCCCGTCTTCACTTTAATGGCGCACTCCCAAAAGTCGTCCGAGTCCCACCTGGTTGAAGCACGAGGAAGTGATCGACCATGAGTAACTATCAATAGATACTCACTCGTGTTGCTCGCTGCAAGATCCATACGAGTCCTTTTCCAAGCGCATGTCGTACTTTTCCCTCAAAATCGGGGAATTGATCAGTCGCTGCGCGATCCGAATGCCCGCCCTCAGACCAATCACATCCTCCTCAGCTGTGAGGTAGTTGGCGACGATTTTTGGGGGCGCAAACGGGTCTTTGGAGTGGAGCCCCAGGTAGCTAACCGCCCATACAAAGAATTAGCCTTTCTCTAGTAGAGGGCGCACTAGGGGCTAACTCACCCCTTGCTTTTGCTGTGCAAATAGGTGGGGTAAATCGAGACATGCGTTGTCTGGTTGTCGTCAGTCAGCTCGTCACTTAGTCCGCTTTTTGCGCACTTGGGGCCCAAGCCGAAAAAGTAAAACTGGATGTCTGGATCGTCGGGCGTTGCCTGCTCCGAGTGGACCCTCGCCGTTACCTGCAGACAAACAGGAGTCTCAACTAGGCCTGGATTGTGATGGAATGAACCTCACCTGGGCAAGCCCAGTGGAGCTCATGGGCCCTGATTGGTTCCGGACGTACTCAGAAACCGTCTCCATGTTCAGTGAGTTGAGGCTGGCCTGGTTGATTGAGGCGACCAGTTCGAAGGACACGTGATTCTGCAGGCCCTTTCCCACAGCCGGCAAGTCGTGCACCTGATTGAGAACGAAGTTAGACAAATTAGAAAAATCAGAACTTCTTACCTGTTCAATCCCCACAGCGTCCAGAGTCTCCTTATCCCCAATACCAGACAACAGGAGGAGCTGGGGAGTTTGCACAGCCCCAGCCGATAGGATGATTTCCTTGGAGGCTCGAACGGTAAACATCTGGCCCTTGTAGGCGAATTCAACTGCAGACGCTCGTTTGCTAGCGCCTTGTGCATGCAGCAGGATTTTCGTCGCTGTTGAGTTCAGCATGATGTGCAGGTTGGGGTTGGAGCGGTGCGGGCGCAGGAAGGCTTTTGCCAGGCTCAACCGCATGCCTTTCCTAAGGGATTCCATTTGATTAATGGAAATGTGCAGGTTTTTCAAGTGTCTGGGTGCTTTTCTGGGTTTCTTGGTTCAAGTGTCTTCTATTAGCTGATTTTTAAGGGGTTGTTTGTGGCAGACTGGAAGTTTCGAGTTTTTCACGCGGTGGGAGCACGTGAGTGAAAACCGTAATTTTTGGTTCACCAAGTTGCCAAAAATCGGGAGTTGGTGCCAGTTGAGCGAAATTTTCAGAATTTGCAGTTTAAACTGTTATCTCGAGTTGGTAACACTTTGAAGTTTTCATTTGCAGTCGGTGGGAAGATACAAATTTTTTAACCTGCGAAGGCATTTGATTTCGAATGTTCAATTTTAGTGCAAGATTCACCAAGTGGGTAAAACTCCGGAGTAGGTGGAATTTAAGCGAAACTTTCAGCATTTGCGGCTTCAAGTGTTCTCTCGAGGTAGTGAAAGTTTCAAGTTTCCACTTCAGCTAGATTGAAAGTTACGCATTTTGTAAGCTGCGAGGGTATTTGAGTGAAAACGTTAATTTTCGGTTCAAAATTCAAAAAGCCGCCAAAAATCGGAAGTTAGTGGAATTTTAGCGAAATTTTCAGCATTTGAAGACTGGAGCGTTCTTTAGAGGTGGCGAAAGTTACAAGTTTCCAGGTGAAGTTGGTTGGAAGTTACGAATTTTTTTACGCGGCGAGAGCACTTTATTAGAAATGTTCAATTTTAGTCCATTATTCACCAAGTCGGTAAAAATCCGGCGTAGATGGAATTTAAGTGAAACTTTCGACGTTTGCAGCTTGAAGTGTTCTTTCGAGCTAGTAAAAGTTTGAAGTTTCCACTTGCAGTTGGAGGAAAGTTACGAATTTTTTAAGCTGGGAGGGTATTTGCGTGAAAACGTTAATTTTCGGTTCAAAATTCAAAAAGTCGCCAAAAATCGGAAGTTAGCGGAATTTTAGCGAAATTTTCAGCGTTTGAAGACTGGAGCGTTCTTTAGAGGTGGCGAAAGTTACAAGTTTTCAGGTGAAGTTGGTTGGAAGTTACGAATTTTTTTACGCGGCGAGGGCACTTTAGTAGAAATGTTCAA
>NW_026018611.1:1389195-1397520 GCF_020466585.1 Dendroctonus ponderosae
AAATAGTGCATTTGTGCAAAAACGCTCATTTTAAGTCAGCTTTTACCAAGTCAGCAAAAATCAGGGATTGAGGCGATTTGAGCATAATTTTCACGATTTTTAGGTTCAACTATCTTCCATAGATTGTGAAAGTTTCAAGTATCTGCTTGCTCTAGATTGAAAGTTTGGAATTTTTAAAGCAAAGGGTGCTTTTCGGCGAAAACGTCCATTTTTATGGCCTTTTTTCCAAGTTGGCAAAAATCAGAGTTTGATACGATTTCAGCGTAATTTTCATGATTTTTACGTTCAACTGTCTTCCATAGACTGTGAAAGTTTCAAGTATCTGCTTGCTCTAGATTGAAAGTTCGGGATTTTTAAAGCAAAGGGTGCTTTTCGTCGAAAACGTCCATTTTTATGGCCTTTTTTCCAAGTTGGCAAAATCGGGGTTTGATGCTATTTCAGCGTAATTTTTAGGATGGTGAGATTCAAGTGTCTTCTATAGGCTGCAAAAGTTTGAAGTCGCTACGTGGTTTAGATTTCAAGTTACGATTTTTTCAAGAAAATAATGCATTTGTGCAAAAACGCTCGTTTTTAAGTCAGCTTTTACCAAGTCAGAAAAAATCAGTGATTGAGGCGATTTGAGCATAATTTTCACGGTTTTTAGGTTCAACTGTCTTCCACTGACTGTGAAAGTTTCAAGTATCTGCTTGCTCTATATTGAAAGTTACGATTTTCTCAGAAAAATAGTGCATTTGTGCAAAAACGCTCATTTCTGGGCCAGCTTTGACATCAAGTTTGAAGTCACGTTTGAAGTCAAAAAAAATCAAACTTGTATGCGATTTAAATGAAACTTCGAGAACTTGTATGTTTTCTATGGATAGTAAAAGCTTGAAGGTTTTACCTGCTTTAGATTGGAAGTTCCGAATTTTTAAATCAGCGAGAGCATTTGGGAGTTTTTGCGAAGCCGGCAAACATCAGTATCTTATGCCATTTGTATCAAGCTTGTAGCTTTTTTGGTTTCAAATGTCTTCTATGGATTGCAAAAGTTTGAAGTTTTGACTGGCTCTGGTTGGAAAGTTACGAATTTTTATAGCAGCACTTGGATAAAAACGTGCATTTAACGGCCATCATTTGGGAATTCGTCAAAAATTAATAACATTTGCGATTTCAATTATTTTCTCACAATTTGTATATTCAACTGTCTTCTATAGATGGGGCAAGCTTTCAAGGTTTTGCGAGCTCTAGATTGGAAGTTATGATTTTTTCAGATTCTGGATCAGAAGGTGCATTTCTGCTCAAACTGTCATTTTAGGCCCGCATTTACCAAGCCGCCAAAATTCAAGATTGGGTGCGATTTGATTGAAATTTTCTGTATTTGCAGATCGAAATCCCTTCTATACGTTGTGACAGCCTCAAGTTTCCACTTCGTCCAGATCAGAAGTTATGAATTTTTAAACCAGAACATGCGGTTGAGATTTGAATCGCCTTTGCAAAGCTTGCAGCAAAAACATCGGGTGTTTCCCCCATATATCGCGTAAAATTTGCATAAACTCGGCAACGTCGCCTTGCAAATTCAGCCCTGTCCTACTCCTCAAACACCTCCTGTAAAGAATCTTCGGTCGCCTTTGACGCGTAACCTGTCCAACGTTTCCAATAATACTAGAGCAGTTTCATTCTGATAGCGAACAGGTTTGAGACCCTTAAGCCGTAAAGTTGGCTCCCCTAGACCGTAATTCACCCCACAGCTCCATCCCTACTCTATGGCCGGGCCGCCCCGACCCTTATTAGAGCCCAGAGCTTTCGCGTAGAGCCGCCGCGTAATGCAGAGCGCCTGCGCCCTTCGCCCGTCAATGAATGACTGCTAGTCCTGCTCTAGCTCCGAATCGAGTAAAGCTCAACCGTGTGGCCCCCCACATATTCAAACGGGACGATTTTTTTTCCGATTTAATTAATTAATCACCCACACCGACATCAATTTGCATTGTTGAGGTCGGTTTTTCGGGTGTGCGCTTCTGGTTCTTCCGCGGCTCAGTGCGCTTTTGTTCGATCATTTCTCGGGCTCTGTGTTGGGAGAATTTCGCGTTTGTGCTGTAATTAATGTAAACATTAATGTTGGTCCACGGGTGTCGGTTACGTGATTGGTGACCGAATTTGATGCTTGACAACAGCAGGAACTGCTGAGGAACAGGGCCAACAGTTCTTTGTCTCTTTGGTCAAGTGGGTGCGACTCTACCTAGGAGAATGACTGGCTGACGCCCCCCTTTTGATTGGAAGGTACGTTTGGGCATGTCCATGGTGGACTTTGCCACTGTGGGTCTGATGATGGTCACTTGCTGGCCCATTTTCCCTAGTTTCTCACGCCAACTGCTGGCAATAAGGACATGTTGACAGATGTTTACATTGTTGTCTCTTTTCAACGGTGGCACCTCTAGAGGTGTCAAAGTGACAGCCTGCCACGTGAGCGTGTCAACGTCAATGTTGCGTTCTGACGTTTTCCAAAATTCCCTTAGGCTACAGGGCGAGATTGTCAGTTGACAGTTTTGGCACCGAATGTCGCACTTTGTGCCCGTGCAAGCGCAGCCAAAACGTCAAATATTGACATTTTTGGCATTTCCCGTGCCGCCATTGTGCGCCCTTCGAGTCAATTCAAACATTCTTCTGAATCGGAATGTGGCCTTTCTATGCTGAATTAAGCATTTTCTCGATTCGGATTCGAAGGCACATCGGCGTTTTCCATACACTCGCTTGAACATGACGAATGGATCCCGGAAGGGCGATTTATTGTTCCCGTTTTTATATCGAGTAATGCCAGGCCACATTTTTCAGTGAATGTGCTGCCCATAAAATGGAAAATGCCGCGCCGTCGACTGGGTCTTAAACATGCACCGTTAAAAGGGGCCTCAGATTAATCGATGAGCTGATAAATGGATGGGGCTTGGGATGCAAATCACTTTTTTATGCAGGGTAGTCGCACAGGTTTTATGCCAGCAGCAAGCGCGTTCTAACGTTTCGCCAGCACGCATTGTTATCATCATCAGAGATATGTTCGCTGGAGGAACCACACGTGTGGCTTAATAATTTCCTTTCGAACCGTTTTGGAAGGTTCAATTTGCATTGAACCTGTATAGCACTAAGTTTGGCAGTTTCTCCTACGTGAGTAACGGACGTTTTAATTGCGCCTCGTTAATGACGTAATGACGTTGCCAATCTAACGGAATAGTGAGATTTTGAAGTTGTGACTTGCATTCGATTAGCAATTAGCGCTTATTCAGGGCGGAAAAAATCAATTTTCCATGGATTGGGAGATTTTCAAGTCGCTTTTGACCCACATGGGCAGCAGCGATTTTTTGAAGCAGAAGATGCACTTGGGTGGAAACTTTCATTTTTATGCCAACATTTACCAAGTCGACAAAAATCAGGATGGGGCGTAATTTGAGTGAAATTTTCAACATCCGCAGGATCCGGTGTCTTCTAGCGACTGTGCAAGTTTCAGGTTTCTACTTGTTCTAGATTGAAAGCTATGAATTTTCGAACAGAGGTAAATTTTTTGATCTAGATTTTCAAAGTTGGTAAAAATCAGGGTTTTGTGCAATTTGAGTAAAATTTTTAGGGCTTGGAGATTCAAGTGTCTTCTGTAAAAGTCTCAAGTTTCGACTTGTTTCAAATTCGAAGTTACGAATTTTTATAGCAGCGAATGCAGTTGAGAGGAAACGTTCATTTTTAGCGAAAATTTTAGCAAAATTGTTCACAATTCAAGTGAAATTTTTAGGATCGGTAAGTTAAGCTGTCGTTTAGAGACTGTGAGAGTTTCAAGTTTATACTTGTTCTAAGTTCGAAGTTTTGAATTTTCGTAACAGCGAGTGCACTTTAGTGGAAACGTTCAGCTTTAGTGAACGATTTAGCAAGGAGCCAAAAATCAGGATTTGGCCCAATTTAACTGAAATTTTCAGACTACAGACTGAAGTGTCTTCTAGAGCCTGTGAAACTTTCAAGTTTCTACTTGTTCGAGGTTGGAATTTGCGAATTTTTCACGCAGTGGGTGCGCTTGAGATGAATCGTTCATTTTTAGTCTAAGCTTTACCTGGGGTTTTGCACAATTTAAGCGACTTTTTCAGGATCTCCGAGCTAAGGTGTCCTCTATGGACTGTGAAGGTTTCCAGTTTTTTCTGCTTCTAAATTCGAGGTTACGAATTTTTGAAACCGCGGGTGCACTTGTGCAAAAACACGCTTTTTAAACCAACACTTAGCAGGTGAAAAGACGTATTTTTGGGATTTGAGACTGAAGTGAGTTTTATATAGGCGGGAAAAGTGTCTCTAGGGAAAATTTCTGTGGTCGAAAGTCATCTAAAGCTGTCGAAGCGCGCATCAGGTCAGAATCAGCAAGTGTCCACAAAGTAGTAAAACTCGGTTATTTCATGTAAATTTTGTTGTTTTATTCGTTTCAAAACGACATATTTGACGATTTCGTTGTCGCTATTTCTGGAAATTAAAGCCGCATCGGCAACAATGTCATTCCCGTTCTCATAGACGTGCAGGTGCGACTAAATGAAACACTGGACGAGTTGATGACAGTTGATGTAGCTGACAGGTGTGACTGTCGCCATTTTGATTCAATAATTCCATGTACTCGCACCGAACATTAATCATCAACAGCCGTGAATAATCGCAGTAAAAGCCGTCCATGTATTCCATACAATTATCCATTGTGTTGCATGTTTTTGATGACGTTCAGTCGTCGCTGGCCGACTGAAAAATGACTGGACGTTTAAATTTCAAAGCAAATTAATCAGCCTGATTGATTGTAATCGGAAACAAAGGGTCGCGGTGCGCTGCGAATGCACGTCGGAATGCGTGAAGGTGATTGGATGAATGACAAATTAATTGTCATTGCGCTTGACCTCAATTGGCCGAAATTAGTCGAATTAACTGGGAAAATGTCACATTTATTCAAACGATTTTCAACCAACAAACTTCAAAATCCCACCAATTAATCGGTGTATCTGGCCAGGATTTCCGATTCCCTGAACAGGAAGTAGGTCTGCTCGTCCATCTCCACGCGGGTTCCCCCGTAGTCGGGCAACATAACCTCGTCCCCCACCTTGATCGTCATGGGAACTGGCACCCCCTTCTCCGTTCTGGTACCCGGCCCGACCGCCACCACCGTACCTGAAACACCCCCGCTTTATCGCCGAGTTTCCCTCACACTCCACCCCAGCACCTTTCAAGGACTTGGCCGTTTTGGCCTCGGGCAGCACGATGCCGCCTTTGGACTCCTTCAGGGGCTCCGCCCGCTTTACCAGAATGCGGTTGAAAAGGGGCACCAACTTTTTGATTTTGTGCGCACTTCTTGGCAGGTTGGACGCTTGCGCTGCCATTTTTTCGCCTCGACACAACCGGAAAGTTCAACTTGTCTGACTCGTGACGGTGACAGTGGCGTTAGCCGGCAATGTCAGATGGTTTCCATGGCAATGGGCATTGTTGGCTCGGCGAACTAGATTGCTGCCCTTGCATGGGGGGGTGGGGGTGCGTACTTGTACAGGGTGTTTCAAATGAATTTGAACCAGGAGTGGGAAACATGCCAACAGGGTTTGGTGCGCGGATTAAAATCCGATCGCGGAGCAAATTCGCAATTTCGCTAAAAGCCCCCGATCGATTTCCCCCAGTGTGCTAGCAATTACCTTTAATATTGATGCAGCTCGGGCAGTTAGTCACAATCGCCCTATCTGAACATGAAACTTGCCCATTTGTCGGGCCTCTATGCATACCCCCGTAGCCCAACAAGCTTCACTAGTTTCCCATTTTATATTTGAGATATTGTTGACATTTTCAGTCCACATCGGCTGAACAGCGGGCTGCTAACAACTCCTCCAGCGACTGCTTGGGGTCATTTTTCTTGTCAATGGCTGCTTGGTTCTTCAACTGAAACTCCACGCTGAACATTGAGGATTTTTCCAGTGTGAGGTTGCCCTGGCTGTCTTCGCCCTTTGTCTGCCAGGCATAGCTTCGCTGCGCCACCAGCTGGAATGAGCCGCCCCCTCGACTCCCCAGTGTCCTGGTCCTGATACTACTGGTGGGCTTCTTGAGCTTCAGAGCTTGAGCTCCGGTTTTCGCATTAACCGGAAAGCCCAGTGGGCGTTTTCCCCTGGGTTTCTTGATCGGGAATTTGTCCAGCTGAAAACCTTGAGTGAGCTGCAAGCGATTGAGGGCTCCGGGACTCACGGTGGGTGAGTTGGGCCTGGTCAGGTTGATGAAGCGACTCAGAACCTGGATCTGATCGCGCTGGTCGGCCAGTTTGGCCTTCAGCGCCTCCACTTGCCCCATTTGCTGCAGCAGCAGACTTTTCCATTCTGCCGCATCAAGTGGCGCTGCCTGTTTCGGCTGGGGTTTCTCCACCAGCTGCGCGTAGGCCGCCCTAATGGCCTGCAGATCCTCCACTTGAGCCTTGTAAAGGTCCCGTTGTTGCCGCAGCGCTTGCGCCTGGTTGTCATGGTCGGCTCTAAGCTGCAGGGGCTGGTTGAGCTGGGAGATTGCGCCTGGATCTGCAGTTACCTTGTCCAGCTCGCGTGCGTTTTCCAGCTGCGCCTGGTTGAGCTTCTTCTTGAAAAGGTCTGCTTCTTGGCGGGATTTGTTTGATTCCTGTCGCTCTTTGGCCGTGACGAGCTGGACTTCGTCCCGCACCAGCGCAAAGAATCTGCAACTCAAAAACCCGTTCATACCTGCCGGTTGCAGGCGAGCGAAGCGCCAATACGTGAGTTCCTCGCTGGATTTGATCCCCCAGCTCTCCAGGTCTGTTCGCTTCACGTTGTCGTCGCCCGCCAGTTTGATGAAGAGGAGAACGCGGTTCGGTTCGGGGCTTTTCGCCTTGGAGGGCGCGTTGCGCTGTTTCTCCCTCTGCTGCTTGGTGGCCTCCAGCAGGAGTTTGGCTTCGGAGTTCATCTGGGTCAGCATCCTGCTGACGCTGCTCTCTTAAACCCAGTCAAGCGTTAGGACAATGCAGCAAGCCCTGGTCATCTGCACCTTTGCTGTCCACACCCCCAAAGCTGCAATTCAGCTGGACTTGCAGCTGCTGCAACAGATCCTCGATGGCGTTCAGGTCTTGTGGGCCTCTGGGGTGCAAAAGTTCGCTTTCCAGTCGCGCTTTCTCCATCTGGATATCCAGCAGCGCGTTGCGAGTGGTGCGCTCCCCCGCTGGCAGCGAATAGACTTGGTCCACTGCAATATTCATCTCGTCTCGGATTGGTTCGAGGGTTGACTTAGACTAACCAATGGCGCTTCGCTCCTCTTCCACTAGAATGAGGCGGTCGCAGCATATTCTGAAGGCCTCCAGGCGCCTCCTGAGCCCCACGGTGGCCGTTAGGAGCTGGTCAAAGAGATCCACGTGTAGGGGGCTGCTGATGAAGCCCCCAAACTGGTCGCCATTGCAGATCTCCTGGAACCGCAGGAATTCGCACAGTTTATTGACGATTTTTCTGAGCACAAACTCCTGATCCTTGAGCGCGTTCGACAAGTCGCTGTCCAGGCGCTTCAAGCGCTCGTGCAGCTTTGCCAGGTTGGACTTGATGCCGGCCTGTTTGCAGAACTGATTCATGGCCAGAGTGAGGGGCAGGCTGTACTCGTAGGCGAGGGGGGTGCACTAGAAGCTGTTGTTGAGCAAAGGGAGCAAACAGCCGCTCCAGACACTCACTGATAGCGACAGCTGCTGGATTCGATTGCCATTCAGCTCGCGCTTGATGTAGTAGCTGAGCTGGGTTTTCTGGTTCTGCAGCTGCTTTCGAAGGGCGGCAATCAGCAGGTTTTTGTCGTCCAACACCGACAGCAGGGACGTGCTTTGCTGTTCGGCGTTTTCGGGAAAAACGGCGCCCTACAAGGGCCATTGGGCAAAGGCCTAAGGGGAAGCGGCTGAGCGGTCACTTACAGGGCGCGCTGTTGACGGTGCAGACTCAGCTTCTTTGTCGCTTACAGAGATGGGGAATATGGACGATAACATGGCGATTTTGAGTGGAGAAGCTGCAGGAGTCAATGTCACTTGTTGGCAATGACGGCGTAAGCCGTTCTGTAAAGGAACGGCTTAAAGCGATTAACAATTTTTGCGAGTTTTCAAGTTTCCAACTTTAATGAATTGAACCTGTTTTCCATTCGGGAACTTGGCTGGCATCGGTTTGTCTCACTCGCACCCATGGGCGTCTATGCGGCATGCCCACGCTGCCCTGCTGAGACAAGAAGTCGTATCTGCAATTTTTCACTTTTTCAACTTATGCGGTATACTGGTATAACAGAGTTTGCTTTACCTCTCAGACAACGTCTAGAATTCGTATCATCTTTAGAATACGGGTTTTCAATGATATT
>NW_026018611.1:1398519-1399622 GCF_020466585.1 Dendroctonus ponderosae
TAGCGCTGGTTCATAGACGTGTGGTGGCCGTAGGGAACTTGGGCGTTCTGGTGACGAGTATTCCAGACATCAAGCGCTGATCAACCACCGAATAGTCTGGAAAACAGTGCGGTGTGATTAGGTGGGGTTGAGCTGGTTCATTTGCACATACCGCACTGGGTGGTGCCGTCTGCGTAAGCGGTTGGTTTCACGCACAGGAGCGTGCGGAGCTTCGGCAAGTTGCCCACGATGATGCCGATCCAGACGCCGCAAAACAGCCACAACAAGCAGAAGTTGAAGCTGCACTTGTAACAGTTGGGAGGCTCGCAAGCTGGCGCCGCACGATCGAGGCTTTCCTGCAAAGGTTCGCGTTGGGGCGCGTAGTCGAAGGTCTGGTTGGTGCAGAAGGCCAGCAGCAGTTTGCCGACGAGCAGTTCCGACCAATCGGGATGCGAGCAGTTCCAAGGGTTGTTGTCCGCCAGCAGATGGAACTTGTTTGGCAGTTGCAGAGTCTGCAGGATGTCGGCCGGAAGGAACTGCAGCAGGTTGTTGGTCAGGTTGAGGATGTGCAGCTTCGGGAACCGGGCGATGTCGAACCGCGACAAATCCTCCAGCAGATTGTTGGCGAGATTCAGGGTTTTGAGGCTGTTCTCCAGTGGGAACGGGCGCGAATTAAAGCTGCAGAGCAGGTTGTCGCTTAGGTCCACGTCTTGGAGCAAGGGGTGGCCGGAAAAGGCGTCATCTTGCAGCAGCTCCATTCGGCAGTTTCTCGCGTAGAAGCTTTGCAAACGGGAGAAATTGCTTAGGGTGGACGCGTAGATGGTGGGCAGGAGCCCACCCGAGACATCTAGGCTGTTGATCTGCGATTTATTGATGGTAGCTGAGACGTTCGCTAGTAGCTGATGGGCAGTCATGCCGGAGCAGCTCAACTGCAGGCCGTTTGCGGTGCATCGGTACTCAGTAAGGCTGAAAGATTTGAGGGCTTTTAAAGGAATGGCGATCTAAAGTCCGTCTCCCATGCATCCGTTTGTACGAAAGTGTTTCTATTGGTTGGAGATCTGTCAATTCGTCCGCCGTCTTACGAACGGAGGACGAATTGACAGATCTCCAACCAATAGAAACAC
>NW_026018611.1:1400621-1404651 GCF_020466585.1 Dendroctonus ponderosae
TTTAGAGTTGGCGAAAGTTACAAGTTTCCAGGTAAAGTTGGTTGGAAATTACGAATTTTTTTACGCGGCGAGGGCACTTTAGTAGAAATGTTCAAGTTTAGTCCAAGATTCACCAAGTCGGTAAAAATCCGGCGTTAATGGAATTTAAGCGAAACTTTAAACATTTGCAGCTTGAAGTGTTCTTTCGAGCTAGTAAAAGTTTGAAGTTTCCACTTGCAGTTGCAGGAAAGTTACGAATTTTTTAAGCTGCGAAGGCATTTGATTTCAAATGTTCAATTTTAGTGCAAGATTTACCAAGTGGGTAAAACTCCGGAGTAGGTGGAATTTAAGCGAAACTTTAAGCATTTGCGGCTTCAAGTGTTCTCTCGAGGTAGTGAAAGTTTCAAGTTTCCACTTCAGCTAGATTGAAAGTTACAAATTTTTTAAGCTGCGAGGATATTTGAGTGAAAACGTTAATTTTCGGTTCAAAATTCAAAAAGCCGCCAAAAATCGGAAGTTAGTGGAATTTTAGCGAAATTTTCAGCATTTGAAGACTGGAGCATTCTTTAGAGGTGGCGAAAGTTACAAGTTGGTTGGAAGTTGCAAATTTTTTCACGCGGCGAGGGCACTTTAGTAGAAATGTTCAATTTTAGTCCAAGATTCACCAAGTCGGTAAAAATCCGGCGTAGATCGAATTTAAGTGAAAATTTCGACGTTTGCAGTTTGAAGTGTTCCTTCAAGCTAGTGAAAGTTTGAAGTTTCCACTTGCAGGTGGAGGAAAGTTACGAATTTTTTAACCTGCGAAGGCATTTGATTTCAAATGTTCAATTTTAGTGCAAGATTCACCAAGTGGGTAAAACTCCGGAGTAGGCGGAATTTAAGCGAAACTTTCAGAGCTTGTCTTCTAGAGACTGTGCAAGTTTCAAGTTTCCATTTGCTCCCGTTTGGAAGTTCGGAATTTTTCAAGCAGACTGGCGTGAAAACGTGAATTTTACCTGGAGTTCATTTGAGCCACGGCGAATCCATTGAACCGCTCCCCATTCAGATCATTGCTGACGTTGTACCCGATTTGTTCGCCAGCCTTGAGAACATCCCAGGCGAACGGTGGCTGGTACCGGTACCGCCCAATGGTGAGCGGCCCTCCAAACCCATGGTACTCCTCGTCCACCAGGTCCCGATCGCTGTTGTCCTCCGTCGCCTTAAAGTCGGCCAATATCTGCAAGCGGCTGTGACAAACAGGTCTGGGGTTCGCAGGTGGGTGGTACCTTGTCGAAGCTCCAATCGGGGTTGCCAGCCTCGGCCCACCTCTGGTAGTCCTTGCGGGTGCCCCTCAGAAACATCATCCCATTGATCACGCTGGTGCCGCCCAGCACTTTGCCCCTGGGCCACGAGCATCTTCGCTCGGCAAAGCCCTGGCACGCCACTGGTTCCGGTTCCGTCCTAAATTGCCAGTCGATGTCCGAGTTGAGGTAGCTGAATGAGAAGGATGGCACCTGGAGGCAACTCGGGACGTTCAGCAGATGGTTCTGGGGAGGTTTGGTTCCATACTAGTACCTGGGTTCCGACGGGTTCGTCGCCCCCAGCTTCCAGCAGCAGGATTTTCCAGTGGTCGACTTCGGCCAAGCGTCCGGCCACTGTGGAGCCGCCCGTTCCAGACCCGATCACCACAAAGTCGTACTCCAGATCTGAAAGGTTCATTTTGCCTCAAACTGGCTGGAATCTGGACGCGGACGTACCGGGATGGATTGTCGGGGTGATGCGGCCAGTGGCGTCCGTAACCTCGCAGGTGTTGCGCAGGAGCGCGTCCAGCAGGGACATGAACAGGACGTAGGCGCCCCCCGAACATGATTGGCCCAAAGAAGGGCCGTAGACGTCGAATTGGGCACCGCACTGCTCGGAAAACATGTCGCTAATGATCAGGCCTGATGGTGGATGTTTGGGTTTTATATTTTTCGTTTGGGCGCCGATAAGGCCGTTAGATTTTGCGTCGCAGTTGTTCTTTCCGTGTAGTTATGCTAATGGGAGGTAGTTGGCAATGCATGGCTGGTGGGAACGTGGCGATAGCGCCGGTAAGTTTGCCTTTTGCGACTGTCTAGATTAGATGGTTTATTCATGAGCTGATAACTGGCTCAGTTCAGCTCACATTAGTCAAATAGTTGGCTGCCACGTGCATATTCATCACTCATCTGCTTCCGCATGATGCAATCCAGTTTGCCTCTTTGGGTGCCTTGATGTGGAAACGTGGGTAAAGTGGGTTGAACCGTCGTGGAACCATAAATTCTAACTAGGAAACATTCAGGAACGGGCTTCATTGGGTTAAAACGCACTCCTCCCTTTGCTGCTCATCGCTAGTCAAAAGTCCCGATGGTTTAGGTCTGGTGATCGAGGTGGCCTGTTTCTGCTCCACCTCGTCCAATTGATCGTTTTTCATTCATTTCATGTAATAGTCGAGTGAGTGAACGCGAGCGTCTTCATCGATTTTTGATCTCATTGGCAAATCCTCACCGGATTGTCACTCTTAAGCCGGTTTCCTCCAAAGAGGATCGGCCGTGAATGCATTTGAATATGATTAGTCACTTGCCCCTGTTACTGAGAACTAGTTTCGAACGAGTTGGGGCTGAAAGTGTCCGACTTTTCAATTGAAATCAGGCCGCTTTAGGGCCGATTAGCAGCTATTGAGGCACGTTGCATGTGGAGGACAGACGTCCGGGAACTTTAGGAATTTGCAACATATCACACCACATGGCTGATTTATTGGCTGCTAATGTATGTAGGTGTCTGAAGAAATGCAGCGATTAATGCAAATTGCTGATTGTTATGCGCTTGTTGGAATAGCGGCTGCATTCATTCGTGAACAGTTGAATAAAATTACCGAGTTTGGAAGATCAGATTTATTTGGAGAACTGGCAGTGCTGCCCGATTTACTAACTCAAAGCTTCTGAGTGCTTTTTATGGGTGCGTTGAGGATAGTTAGCGTGCCTGAGGAAACGTCCTGAGAGGGTGGCAGGTTTCCTGTTAAAGTTACAGGCATTATAAGCATTTAAAAATTGCGTTGGGTGCCATTTGACCGAAAAGGTCCAGGATTTTTTAAGTTCGGATGTGTTTTATAACTGGGAAAGTTCAAGTTGCTACTTGCGCGTGATAGGAAGTTATGCATTTTTTAAGCAGGATCTTTTTTATTTTTGAAAATCGGGATTTGCTGCGATTTGACTGAAATATCGGGTTTTTTAGACTTGAGTGTCTTCTAAGTATTGTGAAAATTTCAAATTTATATTTGCGCTAACTTGGAAGTTGGGATTTTCTGAAGCAAAGAGTGCTTTTGTGCAAAAACGCTTGTTCTTATTGAAAGTTTTCCCAGTCGGCAAAAATCAAAGATGCGAGCAATTCGGACGAAATGTGCCTGATTTTCAGGTTCAACTGTCTTCTATGGGCTGTGAAAGTTTCAAGTGTCTACTTGATCTAGATTTGAAGTTGGAAATTTTTGAAGCAAAGAGAGTTTTTGGTCGAAAACGTCCATTTTTATGGCAATTTTTCCAAGTTAGCAAAAATTAGAGATTGAGACGATTTGGGCCTAATTTTCAGGACTTTGAGATTCAACTGTTTCCCATAGACTGCAAAAGTTTGAAGTCGCCACTTGGTTTAGATTTCAAGTTACGATTTTTTCAAGAAAATAGTGCATTTGTGCAAAAACGCTCGTTTACCAAGCTTTTACCAAGTCAGCAAAAATCAGGGGTTGAGGCGATTTGAGCATAATTTTCACGGTTTTTAGGTTCAACTGTCTTCCATAGACTGTGAAAGTTTAAAGTATCTGCTTCCTCTAGATTGAAAGTTTGGAATTTTTAAAGCAAAGGGTGCTTTTCGTCAAAAACGTCCATTTTTATTGCATTTTTTCCAAGTTGGCAAAAATCAGAGTTTGATACGATTTCAGCGTAATTTTCATGATTCTTAGGCTCAACTGTCTTCCATAGACTGTGAAAGTTTCAAGTATCTGCTTGCTCTAGATTGAAAGTTCGGAATTTTTAAAGCAAAGGGTGCTTTTCGTCGAAAACGT
>NW_026018611.1:1405629-1405770 GCF_020466585.1 Dendroctonus ponderosae
TCAAGTGTCTTCTATAGGCTGCAAAAGTTTAAAGTCGCTACATGATCTAGATTTCAAGTTACGATTTTTTCAAGAAAATAGTGCATTTGTGCAAAAACGCTCATTTTAAGTCAGCTTTTACCAAGTCAGCAAAAATCAGGG
>NW_026018611.1:1405870-1407120 GCF_020466585.1 Dendroctonus ponderosae
TTCGAATAAAGGCCATTTAGTTATCTCTGGAATGATGTAAAAACGAGCGTTCTTGCTCATTTTGCTTCCGAGAAACATGTAAAACGGGACGGAAACCATCAAATTTTGCAATAATCTTGCTCCACCCTTGCAGAAAACGACGATCATTTTTCTAATTTCATAAACATCAGAAGACTGTATTTTTTCTACATAACTCCCCCCCCTGACTTTAAAGCTGGATCCGCCCCGGCACAGTGTCAAGTCTGGACGCCCCCTGGTGGTTACACTTACAACTACAAGTCAAGTAGTAATTTGACACTTGTTTAGTTGACATTGGTGTTTACATCTCGACAACTAGTCTGACACATGACGCTAAAAGGAATATTCCTTGTATCATGAGTGCGACAAGTCTCAACTGTCACTCGACAACGAGTAATTTGACACTAACGATGCGACTCTGTCACCTTCGAGTGTTCAAACAATGACAGTCGGTGTCACCGTGTGAAGGCGCTTTAAGTGCTGCTTTTGACCTTTGAATGTTTGCAGGATCGATGCACCAGCCGCCCTACTCCCCTAACGCGAGCTACGCAATGAACACGCCCCACCCCTACGCGAACTACCCGGCAACGTCGTGCAACTACCCGCGGCAGTTGCAGATGGGCGCCGACTCGCGCTACCCCCAAATGGGGCGGAGCCTGTCGCCTGGGAGGCGGGGCTACGCGGACGCGATGCCCATGCACCTGAACTACCACGGAATGCACCCCAAAATGCAGGCGGGCCCCAACTACGCGCAGTACCGGGGGCCGGAGTACGCGCAGCACTACCAGCACCGACGGGGCCCGCCGCAGGAGTGCTACCCGCCATCCTGCCGCCCCGCCCAGTACTTGCAGAACCCCCACCAGACCGCAGGTACGTCGCTTTTGCGCCCCGTTTGAACTGGCCTCAGTGCGATTATGCGTGCAGGCCAGGACCTGCAGGATATGGCAGGCAACACCGCCTCCCCCTCGGACAGCCTGAAGAAGTTCATCGAGAGCTGGATAGTGGAGGAGGAGCCGGCGGGCGAAGCCAGCCAGTTGGACGCCAACATGAACATCAGGGAGAAGCTGCGCGACGACGCCCCTGCAGGCACCGTGTACATGATCAACGCCAACGACGTGCACTACTTCGAGAACAACGGCATCCCCATCGTCACCTCCGACAGTGGGGGCTTCCAACTGGTAAGCTCACTCCCACCTCAACCCCACGCGCCCCCACTCACCCCGCCTTGCCTG
>NW_026018611.1:1407220-1410951 GCF_020466585.1 Dendroctonus ponderosae
TTATTTTCTATTTCTGCATTCAGTCGGGAACCAAAAAGCGCTTTTGGGTTTTTTCGCTAAAATGCACATTTTCTGATTGAAAACGTGAAAACTGTTGTCTTGCACGAGAAAGTGTGCGCCATATTTCACCTTTTCATACTTTATAGGCGCAAAACCGGCGTACGCCAATGAGTTTTTGGCAAACAAAAATCAGTTTCTTATGCTACATTGAATTGGGCATAGAAACGCTCTTTTGGTTTTTTTGCTCAAATACACGGTTATTGATTTAAAAAGTTTTGTTAGTTAATTGATTTTTTTTTAATTTGTTTGCTTATAAAGACAGAAAAGGTTTCGTTTCCACGTCATCATCAGGGGAGTTTTTTGGCTTAACAATTAGCGCGTGTCAAATGCAACCCCAATGGCAAAGTTTTCAAATTTTTCCGAATTGGCAGGAACGAACCGACAAAATGCAAGATTGCCAGTTTTYCTTAAAGTYTGCATTAAAAGGAAATCCTGGCCAGGCAGAACAGACAACCAAATATTCGCMGAYGACACGACTATTATCGAAACTTGRGCTRYTGTTTTATATGCAAAAAAWKSCCGAAAAGGTTCGACARAAGGACTTTGGTTACTCCGCATCATTTGATGCAACCGCAACAATGGAAAGTTTCCAAACTTCCCGAATCGGCATAAACTAATCCTCAAATAACTGGCATTTAAAGGGTGCACTGGAAAAATKAYTGCGCAGACGATACCATCGTTATCGCTGCTTGAGCAACAGTTATCTACAATGTGAATCTATGAATTATGCTCTGACAGAGAGATAAAGATTGATCTAGAGCTCACATACCCTAAGCGGTGGTCCCTTCGGGCAGGCCGTATTAACATAGACGTACCGTTGCAAAGCAGAAAAACCTTCATTAGCATAACAGCTGACAAACATGACTCCGGTATACCTACTACAGTTATTGCAACAAAAGTGACTATCCATGTTTGCGAATGAAATTAACTGATAACCCGGCTAATAATCGACCGCTTATTTAAAAAATTATCATACTGTGTTTTGATCTTTGCTTATTGTGTTCGTAACCTTCCAGGCTGTTTGTCTTTGTTATCAGGGCATAATAAGTGGCTTATAATCTTAGCCGGGGCCTCGAGATTACAACGGAATATTTGCTTGTTTGTCGTCGTAGTTGTTCATGGATTTTTCGAAATTTCCCTGATTCCCACAACAAACACACCACTGACAGGATGCCAAATTCGCATTTTCCCGGTGAGTAGTTGAAAAAGTGACAGCTTTCATCGAAATTGACACTTGTCAAGGTTAGGCGTTGACGGGCCAGTGAGACGATCTGTCATGTTGACGTTTAAATGAGCCCTTCAGTCACCCGGGAAAGGCCGGAAGTTTGTAGGCTGACATTTTTCCAGCCAGCTTTGTTTTTTAAGCCCGCATTTTTCGAAAAAAGCCAGTGCAGTGCGGGCCCCCAAAAGTGTTCGCCGACGATTTGCACGCTAAACACGATTTTTGATAAATTAGGCGCTGAACCGAATGATGTGGGTCGGACATCAGTGGCGCACAATTGCGGGTAAATGAAAGAAAGCGGGCTGGCCATATTGAGCAGCAAATGCAGAGGGCCAGTGGCGCACCCGGTTGACAAAAAAGTGTTGCGACGTCGAGGCCGCTGGCATTTTTACGATTTACACGACAAGCAGTGGCCAAACCACACAGTTGACCGGGCACAACGTTGCATTCGGAAAAAACGATATTTGAAATGAATAAGTTTAACTGCTTTCGATAAGTAGGGTCATAATTTTTTATTCTATTTCGCCAACTCGCCCATGAACAATGGTTAGTTATTGGAAGTATCGCGTTTTATCATTGGCAATAAAAGCCAAGTACTGGCGTGACGCACTTTGAGCAACGGCGATTGTTGAATGTTCAGGGCAAAACGCGAATTATCCGAACCAATCGGCAAATTCATGGATAGTATTCACTTGATGATGAATATTCAGCGGCTATCGCTTGACGACTTTTGAACCTTATTGTCCGCTTTTTCCATTGTTCATGGATATTTTTAGGTCGGTTGCCCCAACGGTTTACCTGAAGCCCCAGCTTGGAGCGTTTTCAATGTTTTTTAGGACTCAATATCCATTCAATCGCGGGCTTCATCCATTATTAAGGGCCGGACTTCAGTCCACCAAATCGATAAACTGTAGTCAAAATTGGGTTAAGCTCAGTTCGATTAATCGAGCGCGGCCCAAACATGCCATCAGTTGATTCTTTGGCGATAAACCCACTTGTTCATTAATCAAGTTTTTTTGGGTGGCAAACAGGGCGATTAGATAAGATAGGCAATCTTAATGTATTAGAAGAAAGCGGAAATCGCCGTAAAACCGTCGCAAATTGATACATTTAAAGCATTTCGAACCTAAATATTCATGGTGCATTTCGTATTCATCAAATGCCATAGAATTTATTGCGAACGGGCCAATTAACCATTCAGTTTGTTGGTAAACGGCGTTTAAGCGCTGAATGGCTAATGCCTGAAAGGCAATATTTATGGCTGCATTTGATCGAGTACCTATTGACGAATTTTAATCTCATGTACGAAGCGTGTAATTTGCCGGAACGCAATCATCACGAAATATCGAACTTCAACTACACGCCATGTCATCAAAACACACATAGGAATATCCTCTTCCGCCGTCGTTATTAGAAAATAATTGCAACAATAGCCTCCGAACATTCATGAAAAATTCACGGAAACATAATGAAACTCTGATGGGCAAATACTGCGATGGTTTGCCCATAAGTGTGCTCTTCAATGGTTATGGTTTTGTTGGAAAATCAATAACGGCACCAAAAGCTCTTTGCGCTATTTGCCTGCCTAGTAAAAACATTTGCGCCTGATGTTAATCGCATCTATACGCGTATTTAAATAAAAAAAATTAATTAAATTAAATTAATAGCCGTAATAAACCTTTTGTCTCTCTCGCATTATTTCCGCGCCTTCTCCCCCCTTGGGTTTGATTAATGATTGACATAAAACACATAGGTAGATAAACGTCAAAGTGACACCTACATGGCAGGTTGGTGGTGTACGCGACGTCATACACGAGGCGCTTGTTTGGCTGTCAATGGCAAACAATCCTCTAAAGTGAACAGAAATTCAGAGAACTCCACTACCAGAGTTCGGCTTGAACTATTTTTTATGATTCTACAGCAATTAGTCGCCATCTGATTCCGGCTCGTGACAATAGTGATTGTTATTCCGAACGATTACACGCGTTAACCATAGGAGAGTAACCGTCGTTTTTCTCCAGCAGCCGCCAGCCAACCCGGCAGGTTCACATTGGACTGTTTACCCACTGAATTGAACAGTTTTGTGGGTCCAAAAACTAAAAAAATACCCGCAAAGTGCAGGAGCCAGACAAATCGTTGGTGCAATCGATTAATATTGCTAATAATCATAACAAGTTTTGCCAATGCAAGCATTAAACATGATTGCACATGTCCGATAAATCGGTGGCATTTTTAAACAATCGACCACTGTTCGTTGCCACATTCACCTCAAGGACGAAAATTGGAAAAATCACCGAATTTTGCGTATTATTGCCGAAAGCCAACGCGTTTGACGCTTTCCCAATTAGCACACTTCCGACATGAGTGTGTTTGTTGTCATGTGTGGAAAAGCGATTAAGCAATTGGAATTTTTTACGGATTTATTAACAACAAGCAGACATCAATGCCA
>NW_026018611.1:1411051-1415394 GCF_020466585.1 Dendroctonus ponderosae
AACTTTAAGTGGCTATAACTTGATTAATTTAAATACAACCCCATATTTTTTAGCTTACCAGGAAATGCAATTTTTAATTACCTATCGAATGGTACCGTCTTTTTGCCGTTTGTCGGTATATGCAAGTGTGGTTAGAGAAATTTTGTTGTTTATGGTATTTTAGTATTCTGTTGATATAGCGAATAAGGCAAGTATCTTATATTTAACTATTTCACGTTCAAATGTTAGTTTTACTGGCCCTAAACAAGGAATTAGCTCAAAAAATGTCCACATATAGTGCTAATAATTTACATAGCAGACTAAACCAAAATTCTATTGATAATTCACACGATCCAGATTTTACTGTGGAGTCTGAATTGCCAAATCAATCACAAAACAAGGAAAAGTACGAAAACGGAAAAGTTACAGCAAATCATTACAGAAAACAAAGAAACTGAAAAGAGAGGAAAAAATTGCACAGCATGACGTGCAAGAAACATGTAAGGAAAATTGTGCAAAAAAATGCACTCAAGCAATTGTCATATGGAGACAAAATGCTATAAGTAAAGAATTCTGGGAAATGACCCATGAACAACAGCGTCAATTTATTGGCGTTGTTGCACAAACAACGCTACACATAGAAACTGATGATGGTGGAAAACACCGAAACGTATTTTAATTGATAAATAGACAATAAATGACTGAAGCCCAGGAATTGATTTTGATTTGGATTTGAAACACAGTCAGGAAAGCATGTACAACTTCTTCTCAAAGTTGGAACTTCAGCAACATTTTCCCCCTGGTCCTTGCCTGTGATTAATTTTTCTGCGCTGGCCCTAAAATTGTGGCGCACTCAGCCACAGAGCGGCTGTAGAATAAACTGGCTGATTTGGGGCGATTTAGGCAAATTTCGGGCGCTTGGAAACATCGGCGACGTTCTGATCAAGCTGCAGGAGACTGAGGAGGCGGTTAAAATGTACCACAGACAGCTGGCGCTGGCGAGGAGCAATCGCGACCGAACAATGGAGGCGGCGGCTTGCGGAGCCCTTGGAACCGCCCACAGGCTCCTCAAGCGCCTGGACAAGGCCCTTGGTAAGCTCCAGAGGAGCCCAACTAGCACAAAGTACCCAACAATGTTGCCCGCAGGGTACCACACGCAAGAACTGACGCTGCGCCAAGAGATGTCCGAGCTGGGAGGAGAATGTCGCGCGCATGGCCACCTAGGAGCCGTGCACATGGCCTTGGGCAACTACACGCACGCAGTCAAATGCTACCAGGAGCAGCTGGAAAGGGCGCAAGACCTGCAGGACTGCGCGGTGGAGGCGCAGGCCTACGGCAACTTGGGCATCGCCCGGTAAGCCCCTTGGCGCGCGGCGCAGCCCCCGCTCACCCCCTGGCCCTGTTCCAGACTAAACATGGCGCACTATGAGGACGCCATCGGCTACTTCGAGCAACAGCTGGCGACGCTGGAGCGCCTCTCCTCCTCCACCGCCCAGCTGGACAAGGGGCGCGCATTCGGCAGCCTGGGCAACTGCTACGACGCCCTGGGCGATCCAGAGGAGGCGGCCAAGTGCCACGAACAGTACCTCTCCATCGCGCTCAAGCTGAAAAGCCCCAGGGACCAGGAGCGCGCCTACAGAGGCTTAGGTATGGAGGCCGCAGTGGGGCTTGAGTGGGTAGAACTATGGGAATGTTGCAGGCCAATCGCAGCGCTCCCTGGGCAACCTCCAGCAGGCGCTGGTGTGTCTGGAAAAGCGCCTGGTCATGTCCCATGAGCTGGGCAGTCCCGACGCCAAGGCCGCCGGCTATGGGGAGTTGGGCCAGCTGCATGCAGCCTTGGGGAACCTGGAGCAAGCGGTCTCCTGCCTGGACCATCAGCGCAATATTGCCAGGGACTTAGGTGCTCAATTCCCCATCAAAACAATTTCCCTTTAACCGATAGGCGGCTTTAGGCGACCGCATCATGGAGTCGGAGTCGCTGTGCGGCCTGGGCAACGTCTACCACCAAATGGGCGAGTTCAGCGCCGCCCTCAAGTTCCACCAGAACGACCTGGAGATCGCCGAGCAGCTGGACATGCCCAGCCTGCAGAGCCGAGCATGTGGCAACATTGGCAAGTGTCCCACTTCAACTCACCAGTCCCACACTAACCAACGCACGTTCCAGGCAACGTTTACGAGGCCTTGGGCAATCTGGACCAGGCGGTGCGCTTCCAGGAGCAGCACCTGTCCATCGCGATGAGCACCAACGACCAAATAGCCAAAACGATGGCGTACAGCTCCTTAGGGCGGGTCCATCAGCTCTTCGGCAACCGGGCGCAAGCCATCGCTTACCTCACTCAAGGCCTGTGCATTGCTGAGGCCCTGGGCCGCAGGGACGAAGAGGTAGGCACTTCTCGAAGAGGTAAACAGCCAACTTCGGTGCTGCTCACTGGGCGGGAGTTTCAGGCGAAGATTCGCAATCGACTTGGGCTGGCGCTGTACGCCAATGGGGACCTGGATGGCGCCCAGAAGCAGCTGGAGTCCGCCGCGCATCTTCTGGAGAACATTCGCCTGGAGAGCCGGAACAGTTCCGAGTACAAGCTGAGCTTGTTCGACCTGCAAACGTCCAGCTACCAAGTGCTGCAGCGGGTGTTGGTTGGTAAGTGGTCTGCGGTGCTCTGGGGGACCCTGCCTGAACTCCTGCTGGCCCACAGCTCTGAACAGAGGCGACGAGGCCCTGGTGACGGCGGAACGGGGTCGAAACCGGGCGTTTGTGGACCTGCTCCTGGAGCGGCAAGGCCATGAGCACCGCCCCAGGACCAAGGCGGGCAAAATTGAGGCTTTGAGCATCGGCACTCTGGATCACATCAAGGACATTGTGAACCGCCAGCGGGCGGCCGCATTGTACTACAGCATAGCGGCCGGGTTCCTCCACGCCTGGCTGATCCTGCCAACCAAAGGTCAGTGGCGGCACCCAAACCAAGTGGCTGGGGAAACACCTGCTGACGCTCTGGGTGTTGCAGGCGTGGTCAAGTTCCACTCAGCCCCACTAATGGAGGGCCAGGACTCGTCCGATGGGTGCAGCCACATCGACCCAGTGCCCGCCGGCACTGGGCTTCTGGAGAAGCTGGTCACCTCAGTGCGGGACAGCTTGGGGCTGGAGCTGAGCCCCTGCACCACCATTGCAGAGGACCAGTACCTGGACGAGACGCTTTCGGAGAGAACCGGTAAGCCGCAACGCCCGCAGGGTTCCGCTCCTAGCGACTAATCGAGCGCATTGGGCCCAGGGTTCCTGCGGATGGTGAACCGGCACCATTTGCTCAACTCGAGCAACTACTCGCTCAGCTCGCTGTTCTCATTGGGCAGCGTCGGCGGTTCGGTGGCGTCGCTGCAAGGCAGCACCCGATCCAGTTCGAGCGCGCAGGGCTCCACTCGCGTCACGCAGCGCCAAGCCTGGAAAGGCCCCAGCTGCCTGCACGCGCTCTATACGTTGCTGCTGCAACCGTTCGAAGAGTACTTGCCGGCCAAAGGTATGCAATACTCAATTTCATTGCCTGGTCGAGCTCTAACCCATCACCCTTTGCAGGGAGCAACTCCAAAAACGGAACCAACAAACGGGAGCTGATCCTGGTGCTGGAAAGCGACCTCTACCTGGTGCCGTTCCCTGTTCTGCGCTCTGCCAGCGAAAACTCCGAGTTCCTGTGCGAAAGGTTCTCGCTGCTGGTGGTGCCCAATGTGAGCTCATTGAAGTCGGGCAGGACGCGCAAGCACGACACTGATCAAACGGTACCAGCCCAACTTTTCCCCGTTTGGTTCAACTTCAACCAAACTGATTGGTTATCAGACTATGAAGGCTTTTCTTGCTGACGTTTCGTCCACAAGTGCGGTGGACATCATCAAAGGCGATGAGGCAGTGGGCGAAGTGATCTCCCGTGCTTTCCGACGAAGACTGATTCAACTGCCGTGTGTGCTCATGCGTGGGGGATGGGTGGGGGTTCCAACGCTTCGGCGCACATGCTGTTTGGCGCAAAACGCGCTTCCAATCTGGGTTGAGTGCCGTAATTTCTTCTTTTCTGTTGAAATTGTTTAGGTGTCTAAATATTTCGATGGCCTCTCTGGTGAGTCTCGGGTGGTATCTTTCAGATTGGTGCAGAATGTCCACTTCGTCGAAGCGTTTTTGGTGGCCGTCTAGCAGTGCGAGCTTCCCTACAGCTGATTTTTCTGTTTGCCCCAATCTGCAACTTCGTTTATGCTTCGTTTTGTGGTGCCGATGAATGCTCTTCCACAGCTGCACGGAACTCTGTAGACTCCTGGTGCTGATAAAGAATCCCGTTTGTCTTTGGCCGATCTCAAAGTCTGTTGGATGGTTCGAGTTGGTTTGAAAA
>NW_026018611.1:1415494-1417542 GCF_020466585.1 Dendroctonus ponderosae
AACGCTACACATAGAAACTGATGATGGTGGAAAACACCGAAACGTATTTTAATTGATAAATAGACAATAAATGACTGAAGCCCAGGAATTGATTTCGATTTGGAATTTAAGAAGAAGTTAAACTTTTTCACACTTTTTGATAGGCCTGGGTAACTCAGTGAATTTTCTGGAGTTGGCGCATGGCTTCCTGCGCCAACCCAACGGACCGGCGCAGTAACGCAGCTCCGTTGCTGGGAAAATGTTGATGACTTTTCTACTTGTTTCAGATTAGTTTTAAATTTACTTTTTGACGTAACCTCGAATTAACCGACAAAAAGCGAAAACCCGATTTTCCAGTATTGAATGTTTGCTCCCTCGTTTGTTGCGAGAGATTCAGTTTTTACCTGCCGAATTGTTGGTCATGTGCGCAATGGCCAAAAAGTACTTCTGACACTCCAGCGACGTTTCGAGCTGGCCAAGGGCCAGATGGGCGAGGCCCAGATTGCAGTAGGCCCGGCCCATGTTCATTTTGTCCTGCAGATCCTTGGCCAATGCCAGATCCTGGTCGTAGTAGCGCACCGCCTCCCTGAAGTTGCCGATGCAATAGTGCGCATAGCCTGCAAGAAGTGGGAGGTTTGGTGCGGGTTGCCAGGGCAACGGGCACAGGGCCGTCTTACCCAAGAAGTGACAGGCCTTGGCCTCGCCCTCCACATCGGACAGTTCTTGCGACAGCATCAGGTACTGTTCGTAGTAGGGAATGGCCTCGGCGAACTCCGCCCTTGAGCTCAGGCAGTTGGCGAGATTCAGTAGGGCGCAAGCCTCCCCTGCGGTGTCCTTCAACTCCCTGGCAATTCCTGGAAAGGTCGTTAATCAGCGCTGTTGCGCATTGGGCGGGTTCCGTTGGGGCTTACCCAGATGGGCCCGATAGTGCAACAGCGCCATATCGTGGGCCCCCAAAGCCTGGTAGCCCACCGCAAGGTTGCCATGGGTGCTGGCCTCTGAACTTCTGTCGTGCACTTCCTGCGAAATCACTCACTGAATCCTCAAGCCCAGCGTTTTGAGTTTGACTTGGCAACACCGATTTTCTACCTTACTGATTGTTAGCTCCTGCTTGTGGTATTTAATGGCCGAATCGTAGAATCCCGCAGCCGAGTAGGCGTTGCCGATGTTCCCATAGGCCCTGCCCATTCCTGCCCGGTCCTGCAAACTCCTGGCTATCGAAAGGTGGGCCTGATGCAGTTTCAGGGCGGCATCGTATTCGCCTGCGGACAATCCGGCAACGTTAACTCCTCAAGTGGGGGTTTTAAGGGCGGGTTTTACCCAAAAGCTGATAAACAATGCCCAGATTGCTGCAGGCTCGTCCTTCGCCGATCTTGTCGCGGGTGGCCAGAGCGACATCCAGTTGTCGTTCGTGCCACTGTTTGGCTTGCGCGTAGTCGCCGGCGCATCTGGACGCGTGTCCCAAACCCGCGTAGGCTCTGGATTCTACCGATCTAGAGCGCAGGGTTAGTGTGGGGAGGGTGAGAACGGTGCCACCTACTTGTCTCCTATCGACTGCGCCAGCCTGAGCACCTTCTCGTGGTAGACGATGGCTTGCGCAAAGTTCCTCTTGTAGTGGTGGCACGAGCCTAAGTTGCTGTAGGCTCTGGCTTCTTCCACCTAGGGACACCACGTGGTGTTACTTTGTGGGGTTGAGACGCTCGGTATAGGGGGGAGTGGGATTTGTAAAGGCAAGTACTGAAAACTCGCAAATGCGGTTGTCATTCTGGAGCGCAGCGCGCGTCGGTTCTCTCTGTCGCCCATGTCGGAGACAAGAGAGATGCGCGATGTCCTGGCGGGAGCTGCGTTCGAATTTGATACTTTTTTCTACAACTTTTTGTTGATAGGTTCTATATTGTTGAGGCGGATTCATTTTTTTACAAACTTCTTTTTGGGTATTTTGCCTCAAAATTTTTTTTCTTTAAAAAAGACAGGATTTCCTCACGTCTTTTATTACAGATTGATAAATAGTGCTCCTATTTCGCAATAAGAACGAATTATTTATCAAAAAGTAATCACCTAGAGGGTAT
>NW_026018611.1:1417642-1419663 GCF_020466585.1 Dendroctonus ponderosae
AAATTTTTTACCTACTCGTTTAATTTGATCTGAAAGTCCTGGAATAAATGGAATGAAAAGGTTCGTAATAGGTTTATTTTGATTTTGTTTTGTTCTAACAAAAGAACAATCCACAAAAAAACGTAAAATTAAAGAAAGCGCCCTAATTTTACTAAATCAAAATAATTGTGTTGCTTCATGTTTTTTTCAGAAATTTTTGAGGCTAAATACCCAAAAAGAAGTTTGTAAAAAAATGAATCCGCCTCAACAATATAGAACTTATCAACAAAAAGTTGCAGAAAAAAGTATCAAAATCGAACGCAGCTCCCGCCTGGACATCGCGCATCTCTCTCGTTTCCGACATGCGCGACAGAGAGAACAGACGCGCGCTGCGCTCCAGAATGACAACCGCATTTTGCGAGTTTTCAGTAGTTGCCTTTACAAATCCCAGTCCCCGATATACCGAGCGTCCCAAGCACTTAACTGTAGAACTATAAGTGCTCCCTTTTCGAAAGTTGACTCGGTTTACCTGGTTGCCAAGTCGTCGAGCAATTCTGAGATGTTGCGTGTGACAGTCGACGGCACTGTCAAAGTCGCCCATCGCCATATAGACGGCGCCAACGTTGCCGATCTCGCGCGCCTCCTGCAGCCGATCGCCCATCTGTTTGACCAATTGGACGCACTGTTTGTGTGACGCCAGCGCATTCGGGTAGTCCCCGATCGCTGTGTAGACGTGGCCCAGCGACGTGAGCGCAGCTGCCGCTGCCTGCGTGTCCTGTTGATATGCGAGATTAATCAATCGAGCAGCCATGGAGAAGCGGGCCTACTTTGCACTTCATGGCCAGGACTAGTTGGTAGCGATGCGCGGTCAGCGCCTCCTTGTAGGAGCCCTTGCTGAAGTAGGCGGAGCCGAGGTTGCCATGTGCGCGACATTCGCCCGCAGTGTCGCCCAGGCTTTTGGCGATGGCCAGGTCCTGCTGCATGTACCTGAGATGGGGGTGATTTGATCGAGCAAAGTGGCAAAGTGAACTGACGCACCCTATAGCTTTGTCCAGCTGGTTCAAGGCCCAGTGCGCTGAGCTCAGCGCGCTGAACACCGAGCCGCGCAGCTTCAGCGAGCAGGAGCCGATGCGCAGAGCCGCCTCCAACACGGTGACTGCGGAGTGGTAGAGCCCCGCCCCTAGTAGCTCCTATTTCACAGAGACAGTGGGCTGAAGCTGGTGCGGTTTAGCAGCGACTCTGTAGGCTTACCTGGCCCACCACAGAGATCAAAACAAAAGGGCTCTGGTTCAGCTTCATGATTTCCAGCTGCTGAAACGTCGGCTCCAGGTTGTGCCTGAGTGGGGACTTGATGGAGGCCTCCACCAGGCCAGCCAGCAGCTGCTGGGAGGACGGATCCTGCGCCAGGCCTTGGCTGAAGGCCGCCAAGGCCTCCCCATACCGCCCCAGGCATTGCAACGCCACGCCTTGCCTATGGAACAAATGGGGTTTTCAACTTGCTAATGAGGTTGGAGGGGCTGCACCTGTAGTAGGCCTTGGGCCACGAAGGGCACAAGTCCCTGGCAGTGATCGCGTCCTGCAAAGCCTGCGCAAACAGTCCCTGCTTAAGGCGGGCGGCCGACCGATTCGAGTACAGGATGTGATTGGTCGGGTCTAGTTGCAGGGCGTCCGTGTAAAGGGCGACGGCCGTCGCAAAGTCCCCATTCTGGCAGGCGGCGTTCGACTGTCGGACCTTTTCCAGGAAGAGGGCCCGGCTAGCGGCCGGCAGCTCCGAAGTGCCCTCAGGTTCCACCTGGGAAAAGTGTTTGTTAGCGATAAAACGGGCGAGCTGGCATCGTCCTAGGAACGACCAATTACAGAGCGACAATATTAGAAGCGGCTAATTGTAGCCCCCTTGGAATACAACGTTGCCAGTGTCTATTGTTATGTCAGGTATCGAGCCAAGTGTCAAATCTTAAAAAGATGGGGTTAGAACTGTTAAAAGTTCTATTGATTATTGATGATTGCAAGTGACGTGCCAGGCCAACGACAGCAATTAATTC
>NW_026018611.1:1419763-1420860 GCF_020466585.1 Dendroctonus ponderosae
CAGCGGCCCCTCAACGTCTACATCTGCTGAGAAGCATACAAATGTGACAAATAATTACCATAACTGTAACTTTTATTATTCCATTAATAAATGAGATTGCTGTTAAATATTATGATATACACTAATTATTTATTTCTTAATGTCGTATTTCATTCGAGAAATAATCTCACTAAATACCACTCGAGCTTTAAAATTGACCATATAATTTTTCACTATGGCACGTTTTCCTTACAAATTTAATTATGGAAAACATGCAATCGTGAAAAATTATCGGTAATTTCAAAGCTCTCGTGGTATTACCCCCGAAAATTTATAAATAGGGGAGGGTAGGGTGGTTTAAGTATCGCTAATGGATAGGTTTCGTTACCTGGGAAGCGCCCGGAAGATTCGGGGATGATCTTCATAGTCCTCGTTGCGAATTTCCACCAACACTTTTCCCATATGCCGTCCAGTGCTCATAAAGCGGAACGCCTGCTCCACTTCGTCGTGGGCAAACACTGTGGTGCCTAAGGGCTTGACGACTCCTGAAAAGTGGAGGTGAGAAGTTGCACGACTAGGGCGGGCCTTTGGGACCTGAGTCGATGAATTGTTGGAGCAATAGGCGCAGTTGCTGCCTCTCGCTGTCCGACTCATTGAACAGCCGATCCAGCATCACCCCATGGTAACTGCTTCCGTTCCTAAAGGGCGATAGTTGAAGGAGGTTGTCGTTGGCCAGGTCGAATTTGCCGATCTCTAAAAATCGCCCATTGCTCGACAGGCATCTGACTGAAGCGCTGAGTTTCTCCTCGGCCAGGGAGTTTAGGATGATGTCTACGCCCCTGCCCCCGGTTTCCCTGAGGACCATTTGCTCGAAACTCACGTCCCTGGAGTTTCCAATGTGAGACTCTAGAGGAATTATCAGACTATGAAGGCGTTCACGGCCGGTTAAATTGCATTTAGGAATGTTTTTCGGGCTTGGAAGCCCTGGTTCATGGGAATTTCTTCCTGACGTTTCGTCCACAACTGCGGTGGACATTTTCAAAGGCGATGAGGCAGTGGGCGAAGTGATCTCCCGTGCTTTCCGACTAAGACGGAACTGTCTTACGTCACGAACGTCA
>NW_026018611.1:1420960-1422258 GCF_020466585.1 Dendroctonus ponderosae
GTTCTGATGAGAACAGTGTAAGCGTTCAAGCAAACCACTTCTGAAGATGCAAGCCACTCGTGCTTGCGAAACGTCAAGAAGAAATTCCATTTTACGAAGGTCTAAAAACCCGAAAAACCCAGTAGTTTCAAGGAATGGCTTCGAAAGTCCATCTCTTTTGACATTTTGCTTTTGTTGTCGAAATTTCCGTGCAGCTGCGAAAAAGTGTCTTCTAGAGTTTCATCAGGGGTTGGCCAGCAGCTGGTCATTTGTTTCCGCCTCTGATTGATTTGTCATCAGCCACCTGGCCTAATTATTCGTGTTTCCTTGCAACAATGCAATTCCATGTGGAAATGAGTCAAAACCCAAATCGGAAGCAAATTGGTCGCATGCATTGCACGCTCCAACGCCTAACCAGTCGCACGGAACTGGGAGGAACGAAAGGTGCGTTACTGGTTTATACCGACCGGGTGATAAGTTGCATGTAGTGGTTTGAAAAGTCTGGAAAACTGGCAATGTCCGCGGTTGTTCCAAAAAAACCGAAAATTTCCTGCGGGTAAAACCCCCTAAATTTCCAGAGGCAAAGGTGGCAAGTTGGAACGTGGCAGCAGCGCGGCCATGTTGCAGCCCTGAATACCCCCATGGGTGCGAGCGAGAAAACCGATGCAAACCGCGTTCTCGAATGGGCAAATGCGTTTCGCTTCATTCATTTAACCAAAGCAGATTTTCAATGCAGCACATTGAAATAGTTGCAGTTTTGTCGATTTCATGTTTCATATCCGCAGCAATTGCCCTTGTTATTAAAAGGATCACAGTTGGCGATGTATGGTTCCTGCTGGGTGCCGCTAGCCTTGATCGGCACGGTACCGAACCCAAAGCGATTTTCCACACAAATGCCCAAAACAATCATCCCATCATGATGTTGTTAAACGCCTGCTGCCCTCATTAGAGACGACGTCGGGCCGATTGGTACTCGACTTCGGAGTGTGGAGGTACCAGTTTTCAATTTGGCGATTTCACGGTCGTGACGGGGAAATTAAGATCGCAGCAACCCATAACTGGGGGAACATCAAACGGGCCGCGCCTTTACGCGTCCACGTATAGTACCATGATAGTACCAATTTCTGGGAAAACGAGCTTGATGGCGATGGGAAATGGGCCGTTTGGCCGAAAGTCATTTGACTGCTCGAAACAAAGTGCTGTTATGAGTGATGGCGGATCAAAAGTACAATGCGCCCATTGTTTCACGCAGTGGAACCCAATCGGGTACCAGTCAAAGTCTAAACAAATGCTGCATGTTGATTCTAAATATGGGAAAT
>NW_026018611.1:1422358-1423619 GCF_020466585.1 Dendroctonus ponderosae
GAAGGTAACCCAAGTGGAAACTTTCAGGATGTTTTCCAATGAATTTTTCTCTTTCGCTTCAGTTTCCAAAAGTTCAGCTTCAAATTTGAAAAGTTTGTACATCGATGGTGGTCGCTTGATCTGCTAATACACTGGACCCAACGACGTTCTGACTAATAGAAATAGTTTCGGCCGCTGCAAAAGTTCAGAATTCATCCCAAACTACTCAAAAATAATTTGCGAACGTTATCGCCGTAAACTGGTTGCAACGGAGCCAATAATCACGTTGCTTGTTTAGTCTCACTCAAACTATCCAGGCCTGTTTGTTTAAAGCTGCCGCTAATTTAAGCTGAACTTGAGAAGAAAAGACACTTTGGGTGATTCGTTGGAAGCCTCTGGAAATCGCTTCGTTGATAAAACGGGAAATAAAAGCGATTATCGGGATGTATTTCGATATTTGAAACCATATACAGGGTGGATCACAGTTTCGTTCACCGCACGATTCACACGCGGGAGATTAGCATTCAAGCTGGTGTCTGGTCCACTTTGCGCACACACAATGAAGGTCGCCAATCACCATATGGCAAATGGCCAACTGAGCATCACTTTGCAATTCAAATGTCGAATGTCCGGACATTCTTCACACGCACAAGTTTGTGCAGGAGAGAACTTTCTTCGACGACAAAACGCTTTGTGTATAAAGTGCATGTGGCACCGTTTCAGTGGTGTGACCTTTCTAGCGAATATTTAAAGTGCACGCCAGTGTGGGAAAATGTCGAAATTCCTCGATTTTTCCGAAACGTTTATGGCAGGATTTAATGCATCGCTGCCGGCTGTTCGGAGAATTGGATTGCACATCAATAGAGGTGCAGGTGGTGCAGTCCGAGTGGCTGCGGGTTAAATGCCAGGCCATTTTATGGTATTTCACGACTTCCTATCTCGCAACCTTGCGTTTTCAACATTTCCCCCGGAACTATACCGGGAGCCTTAAAAGTCTCCCTCAGCCAGAGGTCTTGGTAGTTGGCGCTTGGTGCCTATAGGCGACACCGTTGCCTAATTGATGATCAAATCGAAAAATCAGGTTGTTTTATATGAAATCCGATGGCTACTCTAAGGCCTAAAGTGGACAGACCAAGGGCGGATCCCCCCTATTCAATTCTCTATCCAACGATGCCAAAACGAATTCTCTGGCTCGAATGGTTCTTGAGAAACTTCGAAAAAAGCAGCGTCATGATCAAGTGGATTTTGCAACTCAAAGAAAACCATGCAAATCTAAAACTTC
>NW_026018611.1:1423719-1426061 GCF_020466585.1 Dendroctonus ponderosae
AAAAATACACCGAAACGTATTTTGATTAATAAATAGAGACAATAAATGACTGAAACCCAGGAATGAATTTGATTTGGAATTGAAACACAGTCAGGAAAGTATATACAATTGGCCTCAATACCGCCAAATTTCGATCAGAACCTACCGGTGATTGGCTTTGCTCCGTTTGATTTCCCCCTTCACGGCGTCAATCATCGGCGGGCTTTTGACGAGAAACGCCTCATCTTTCACCTCACAGTGCACCATTTGATCCTGGTCGGAGATCTGCCTCAAGTAGCGGTCCTGCTGCAGCACCAGCGCCACCCCATATGTCATCCGAGCTAGGCCACCCTCGTCCACAGATGTCTTCAGGCGCACTCCGCAACCTGCAGCCGGCAGACTGAGGAACAGCTCGTTAATGCCCGTGCCTTTGGTGAAGAAGAGCCGCTGGTAAAAATTGCTCAGAGGATGAGGAAGATGTGGATCTTACCAAGCACCAGGCACTCATGAGCGAAGTCTCTGGCAAAGGCCACGCCTTTGAATGGTCGAGTCGTGGCTACCGTGATGTTGAACGTTTGGGAATCACAGGACGTGTTGAAAGAGGCGATTTTGTTGGCTTTCCCTTGGAGGAGGACCGGATGCGGCAAGCGTGACGCAAACACTGCGGGGGAGATCAGCAGCACGAAAAGCAGCTGGATGGCGGACATTTTGACCACATTTGAGTCTGCAAGGTGGTCGGTTATGCGTTAATTTTTCGGGAGATAATGCATGTGTTTTAAATAAGGGTCTCGCTCAGCGTCCGTCTTCAAGAGCGCCAAGCACCAACGGCGGATCCAGGGGGGGGGGTCATGGGGGTCATGACCCCCCCATTCAATTCTCTATCCAACGATGCCAAAACGAATTCGGTGGCTCGAATGGTTCTTGAGAAACTTCGAAAAAAGCAGCGTCATGTTCAAGTGGATTAGCAACTCAAAGAAAACCACGCAAATCTAAAACTTCTTGAATTCAAACACTTTTTGAGAAAACTGCCAACATTTCCCCTTCCCTGGTTCACTTTCTGATAAGGAAATTTATTTCTCTCTAGAATGATGTACAAATGAGCGTTCTTGCTCATTTTCCCTCCGAGAAATGAGCAAAAACGGCACGGAAAACATGAAATTTTGGCATAATCTTGCTCCTAAGTGTCTGATATTCAAATTTCGCTTTCTGGGTCAAAACTACTCGAATTTCCTCATTAACGTTGTTACGACCGATAGCCCTTTGGCAGCACTCGAATATTCTGGTTCAATTGCGGAACACTCACTATGCCAAATTCGCCGAGCGTTGCCACTATGGCTTCTTTTTCCGCTCACAAGACGAATTTTCAAAACCAAAATCGTGTGTTGTACTCGTGAAAAATTTGCCAGTTACAAACATTTTCTCTGAGGTTCCTGATGATGACGGTTGACAGAAACTCTCAGGATGATATGAAAGGGACTGTCCTCTTTGCAATTAAATCACGCGGTAGCTTTTACTTCGATCAGTGCTCGAGATACAAATTTTTAAACAGAGATTGGCAATTGTGATGGGTTCGAAAAATTGACTAATTTTGAAAATTTCTTTTGAATTTCCTGATGATGGTGGCGAGCTGAAACTTTCAACATTGATGAACGGTACCTTGTGCCTTCCAAGGAAATTTACCGAAAGCTGCCCGCTTAAATATCGCCTGAGATGCGAATTTTCGAACAATTATCAAAAATTGAAAAAAAATTGACCATGGAGGAGAATTGAGATCTTCAGTATTTATGGAGCAGAGCATTTCTGACCCATTTGTGGCTTCCGATACATTTTTTAGACTCTAACTAAACAACACGTTTGAGATGCCTGATGATGGTAGCAAAATAACCCTGAATCGAGTTCGGGCCGAAACTTTGCGCGTTCGAATGAGGTTCTCCAGAGGTTTCTCAACCGTTTCTTGTGATATGAATCTGAACATAGATCGACACTTACTCCTGAAAAAATAACCAATTTCCACAAATTTCCTGTTTTACCCCCGATGATGGTAGCAAACCGAAACTTTGGCGATGCAGCAAACAAACTTTGCCCTTTCGAATGGAATTCTAGCTTAATTTTCGCTTAAGTTGAGAATTTTCGAACAAATCGACATTTTTATTGGTGAAAAGTTAACCAATTTGCCAAGGGCGGATCCAGGGACGAATTCTCTGGCTCGAATGGTTCTTGAGAAACTTCGAAAAAAGCAGCGTCATGTTCAAGTGGATTTTGCTACTCAAAGAAAACCACGCAAATCTAAAACTTCTTGAATTCAAGCATTTTTTGAGAAAACTGCCAACATTTCCCCATCCATGGTTCACTTTCTAAAAAGG
>NW_026018611.1:1426161-1429906 GCF_020466585.1 Dendroctonus ponderosae
CTTTGAGAGTAGCAATATCTGATAAAACTGAACCACCAAAAAACGGCCCTTAACACACTCTATCGAAAAGCCTTCAATGATTTCTGCGGTAGTTTTAACCGTTTTCGAGAAATCACTGATAAAGAGCAAAAACCCATCAAACTTCGCGTCAATCTCTTTTGAAATTAAAAAAAATGGCAGTAGCCAAAGACCAAAAATATTCCCAGTAAGACACTCTATCGAAAAAGCTTTAATAGTTACAAATTATTTCCAACTGTCTCTGAGTTAGAGGGTTCCAAAGGCTCCAAAGCCCCATAAATTCGAACATTTTCGCTCCTCTATCCTCAAAGGTTCGAACTAGTGAAAACATCCTTAGGATATTGCCAGAAATTTCTCAGCTAAATCGAGCGCAACATTCTTAAAACCCACTATTTTCAAGGACTTTTGGGGCAAAAAAGTCATTTTATCTTCAAAACAGCTGCGTTCCAGCCATTTACTTGACACAAAAAGGGCTCGTTTCCATCGAAAAATGCTTTGTGCGCCACTGGCTGGCCATCAGCATCGTGGCAAAATCCATTATAATTATTTCCGATAATGTCTATTCACAGGAGGCGATAATTAGGGGCGCTGGGCTTATCCAAATTAGGTGCATTGCCATATTAAAAACAAACACAAACACCTTCGGAACCGCCATCTTACGAACGGAGGACGAATTGACAGATCTCCAACCAATAGAAACACTTTCGTACCATCGTATCATCGTACAAGCGGATGCATGGGAGACGGGCTTTACCTCGTTTGTCTTGAAGCAGCCTTCCGACCGCTTCAGGATGCAATACATGCTGTTGGCCACCGAGAAGCCGTGGGTCCAGTTGTGGTAGGGGACCCGCCGGTAGTTCTTGCGCACGGTTAGCACAAACCTGCAAAACGGAGCTCTGCATTACCGGCTCTCCAAGCGCGGCTGGTTGCCTACTTGATCAGGCTGCCCACTTCGAACCTGGCCAGCCCGAACAGGTCAATGAACATGTAGATGGAGTGGATGGCCTTGTCCCTATCGGGGATCTGGAACGGGTTGAAGTAGTAGTCGTCTACGCCGGGAATGTGCTCGGGGACGCCCTCGCTCAGCGCCCCCTGGAACTCCTCCTCTGTGCAGGTGTTGTGGTAGCTCAGCACCTAATGGAGACTCCCCGATCAGTTTTCCGGTGAGTCCCTCTCACTGGGCACTCACTTCTAAGGCCACCTTGTACTTCTGCTCGCTTTTCTTGATTTTGTCGTAGAGCTTGGCGTGGTGCAAGGCCAGGCCGCAGTAGACGGCGAACGTCTCGAACGCCGCCTCATCATCACTGGTGAAGAACCCGGCCTGCTTGTTCACCATCTGGACCACGCCGATGATCGAGCCTCTGATGTAGATCGGCATGCACAGGATGGTCTTTGTGGTGTAGCCTTGCCAGTGGGCACAACATCGTCAGCCTCTACACATACAGGGTGTTTCTACTGAACCTGTTAGCTGATCGACGGTGCGGTTGAAGCGGTCATCAGCGTAGGCGTCCTTGATGTTGAGGATGTTTCCGCTCATGGCCACCTGCCCAGCAATGCCGGTGCCCAATGGGAAGCGGATCTCTTTTGAGGTGTGCACCTTCATCAAGTCGTCGCCCTCGTTCTCCCTGCACAGTTTGTCGGTGCACTCGTCGATCCCGATGTCGAAAATCGTCGCGTAGAGCTCTGGAATATGAGCAGGTGGTATCCCATTTGGTATCCCCGCCCAGTTTTTTCCTGCAAACCTTTGTTTTTGCTGTCGACTAGAAACAGGGAGGCGCGATCGGCGTTGACCAGCCGCTGGGCGAAATTCATGATCTTCATCACCAGCATGTCCATGCTGACCATGTCCTGGAAAATGGACCTGGCAGGACGCCACTGTTACGTGCAGGCCAACAGAGAGTGCCTACACCTACTTGACCACCGCCAGCAGGAAGTCGTTCAGCTGCTTCTGCTGGTTCATGTTGAGGTAGAGGTGGGCGTAGTGGAGAGCGATGCCCCCCCACACCAGGTAGCTGGCGGCGATCTCTTCGTCCTCCTCGTGGAAGGGCCCGCCCGCGGTTCCCCGCCACAGCTCCAGCACCGCCACTGCCTCCCCATTGGGCTGGATGATTGGCTGGCATTGCATATGGGCCGACTCGCTCTGGAACAGCTTGGATGGATTTAGTACTTCTTGGTGAAGAAGCTGGATGGATTTAGTACCTCTGCGGAGGTCTCTGGGCCGAAGCGCGCGTCCGGCTGGCCTTTGGTGAGCCGGACGGGCACCTGAGTGTGGGCCACATGCAGGGCCACATTGATGCCATTTCTGATCCTCTGGAACTTCAGCTGGCCGCCTTCTGAGGGCGAATCCAGCACCAAGAACAGATGCAGCTCGTCTGAGTCGCTCGATTTTTCAATGGTGTACAGTCTGGAACGCCTCAGAGTGACTTGAGGGCCTCGAGGGCCTTTTACCTACCTGAATCCATCGGCATTGACTGCTGAAGAAATGCAGCTGGATAGTTCCCACAGAACCTGGCTTTTGGTGGGCTTCAGCTGCAGGCTCTGTGTGAGATCCTGCAGCATCTGGCGCTTGTCGGCGTGCACGCAAAACTTCCACCTACAACCGGGATCGCATCAGCCGCCTGCGGCATTCTGGAGCAGTTCCAAACCTGGATAGACTGGTTTTGCGGCTGTTGCGCAGCCCGACTTCGGGCCGCTTCTTCAGCTGCTGCGACTTCCTGATGATCCAGCGCTCCAGCTGCTCAATGTCCACCTGGGCGATCACGAACTTCTCCAGAAAGTCTGGATGGGCGGCCAGGTACTCAGCCACCTGCTCCTCTGAAACAACCGCAAGTCTAAACGAGGTCCAGAGTGGGCGTGATTGGGCCCAAGAGTACCTGAAGCCATCTGATTGGTGGTCAAGGGCGTGGCTTTGGCTGAGGGGCGGAGACTGTCCAGCTGGGTGGAATCTGTAAAAAGTTGCTGCTGTCACTTCCACCCTCCACTAGTGGGCGCAGTTTAATCAGACCGGGCCACTAGATAATTGTTGATTGACAGAATCTACCGTTATATTAACTCGGCTACACGCTGAAGGTGTTTGTGTTTGTTTTTAATATGGCAATGCACCTAATTTGGATAAGCCCAGCGCCCCTAATTATCGCCTCCTGTGAATAGACATTATCGGAAATAATTATAATGGATTTTGCCACGATGCTGATGGCCAGCCAGTGGCGCACAAAGCATTTTTCGATGGAAACGAGCCCTTTTTGTGTCAAGTAAATGGCTGGAACGCAGCTGTTTTGAAGATAAAATGACTTTTTTGCCCCAAAAGTCCTTGAAAATAGTGGGTTTTAAGAATGTTGCGCTCGATTTAGCTGAGAAATTTCTGGCAATATCCTAAGGATGTTTTCACTAGTTCGAACCTTTGAGGATAGAGGAGCGAAAATGTTCGAATTTATGGGGCTTTGGAGCCTTTGGAACCCTCTAACTCAGAGACAGTTGGAAATAATTTGTAACTATTAAAGCTTTTTCGATAGAGTGTCTTACTGGGAATATTTTTGGTCTTTGGCTACTGCCATTTTTTTTAATTTCAAAAGAGATTGACGCGAAGTTTGATGGGTTTTTGCTCTTTATCAGTGATTTCTCGAAAACGGTTAAAACTACCGCAGAAATCATTGAAGGCTTTTCGATAGAGTGTGTTAAGGGCCGTTTTTTGGTGGTTCAGTTTTATCAGATATTGCTACTCTCAAAG
>NW_026018611.1:1430006-1431671 GCF_020466585.1 Dendroctonus ponderosae
GGCAGAAATGGGTTTGAAAATTGGCCCCCCAGATCTCCGGACTTAACGCCACTAGATTTCTTTTTGTGGGGTACATAAAAGGAATTGTCTACCATGCGCTTCCGACAAGTTCACACGATTTGAAAACACGCATAAGAGACAAATTTAAGTGCAATCGATCAACAACCGGGCTCAAAGTTAGCGCTTCAGAACAATTGCATCCTCTGCTTCAAAAATTCCTCCCTTCCGATCTGTTGCTTCAGAACAACAAATCGTGCCCGACAGCCCGCCCAGCGTCTACATCCAAGCCGTCTGCGACTCGATGAAGAAGCAGATCATCTCCAGAGCCTTCTACGGCTGGCTGGCCTACTGCCGACACTTGTCCACTGTGCGGACGCATCTGAGCGGCCTGGTCAACGGCAAAATCATCAACGGCGAGGGCGCCTCAGAAGGTAACCCGCTTCTGAACCCCTCCAGCTCAGCAGCGCCGTTCAACCAAACTCCCCCCACAGGAATCACTGTGGAGAAATGGACGCAACTGTGCGTGGACGGCGTGGTGACCGACGCAGACGAAGTGTACCGATTCACCTACTTCGGGGGCGTGGCCAACGAGCTCAGAACGGAAATCTGGCCGTACCTGCTCGGCCATTACAAGTTCGGAAGCACCGCCGATCAGCGGCAGAACCTGGCCGAGGAGACCAAGCAGGCCTACGAAAATACGATGTCGGAGTGGTTGGCTGTGGAGGCGATCGTGAGGCAGCGGGACAAGGAGGACCAGGCGCATGCGATTGCGAAGCTCAGCAGTGAGAGCATGTCGGGCGACCAGATGCCTGACGGCCTCCAGCGGGATCTGAGCAACGAGGTCAGAACACTCTAGAGCCTACGCCGGCTTCTTCCCTAATCCCCGCACAATTAGGTGTTTGAGGACGTGCTGACGGAGGACGAGGACTCACTGTCCGAGCAGGAGAAGCTCCATGAAGAACCCCATGAGAAAACGAAGGAAAACACCATCAGGTACCAATGTGAGGACCTGGACGCTGATGCCCCGCAGCCAGAGGATCTGGAACACGGTCCTGCCACCAAAGAGGTTTTGAGTAGGAGTAGGAGTAGGAGTAGGAACTCCAGTCTGGAGCTGGATGAGGCGAGCTGCCACAGGCCTGAGGGTAAGTCGGCTGCAATCAAGGGGGTGAAGTTATGAACCGTGGCTCGCGATGCAGCCAATGGCGACGTTGAGGCCCAAGACTTTGTGCACAACGTCATCGTGACCAACGCCTCCATGGACATCAGCGCGCTGGAAAGCGAGGACATCCCAGCCAGGAACCACATGGACGTGGTCACAGAGGAAAACAACTCGTCCCTGGACGCCTGCATCGAAACGCATGGGCTGGCCAGCCCTCTGAGGTCGACCTGCGCCTCCCCTGCCAGCTCCAACGGCGGCATCTACAGCGTGAGTCCATTTGCTCTCTTTTGTAGGTAGTGCCCACATAGCAACATGATATTCCCAGAATATACCTGGAACATTCATGGGATGTACATGCATATTCCTGGGACATTATGAACATTCCAGGTATGTCCCAGGAATATGTCAGAGTTAAAACACTGAATGTTCATGGTATCAGACTATGAAGGCTTTCACGGCCGATCAGATTACATTTAGGAATGTTGTCCGGGCTTTGAAGCCGTGGT
>NW_026018611.1:1432670-1434622 GCF_020466585.1 Dendroctonus ponderosae
AGCCCGAAAAACATTCCTAAATGTGATTTAACCGGCCGTGAAAGCCCTGATAGATTAGACTTAACCGGCTAGGACCAAAACCCTTTAGGCCAACTTTTTATAAAAGTGTGTTAGCGAACGGAACCCGATCGAACCACAAAGGCAGGCGAACCGCTGCCCTCAAATGCACACCCGACTATTGCTTTACAGTACCGCAGGGGCATTTTTTTGTGATATGAATCAAAAGTATTTAAACATTTTTTAAACTTGACAAGCCGGCAACGTTGTTTTCAGACGGGATTTGCCAACAGTTTGCGTTCATATTTCATATAGGGGGTGGCCCAAGTAGAAGTTTTCAACAAAGATGTGTTCTGTGGCGCGCTTGAAAGCTTTGAAAAAATTGTGCTGGTGAGGTCACCCTATATACATATACAGAGTGGTCCTAAAACAATTTAAATATCTACGGGGTCTGCTTCATAACTGCTTGGTTGTTTGCATGGAAGTTTTTCAAATCGAGAGGACAATCAGCTAAAAAACATATAGTTTTGCCGACCTCAAAACAACGTTGGCTGCTTGGCACTTGGACAAAGAGTGGTGGATAAGACCCGCTCTTGTTAGGAAATAAATCTAGGTAATATTTGGTACAAGTAGACGACTATCGATTAACTAATTATGTCTTAAGGTGCCAAAGAAAAACATATACAACGCAAACAACATATTCCTACATACATATTTTCAAATCTAACACTTGTTTAAGCGCGACATATTGTTGTATATTTTATTACATGTTGCCCCATCTGTGCGTGCTGCACCGCATATAAATACACAGGGGGTGCAAGTGCTCCTACTAGAGGGCGCCCCATCTTCACAAGTCGATTACAGGGCAATGTTGCCGCACACCCTGCATATTTATATGATGCAGATGTGGGCAGTGCAAAATATCTCTAACCGTTATGTAGCTGAAAATTTTATATTCCTACTCGTAAATGTGTTACGTATATTTTTCCATGGTTTCCAACATATTGCCAACAAACTTTGTATGAGCATTTTATATGGTGAATTATTGGTTTTTAATGGTGGACTTTGTTTCTACATATAAGTATATATTTTCGTTGGAAATATAGAAATTTTAAATGTTGGGTTTAACTGCTTCTAAACGCTGTACAACACATTTTCCAAACTAATCGACGATTAAATTTTTAACCACTGTTTAGTCGAACGGTGCAACCGGGCATTAGCCGCTTCTCATCAAAAAGGTGGTTTTTCGCAGTCAGGGCTTGAAACGCAGGAGTGTTCGGGCTGCAAAAGAACTTTTTCCGGGCGTTTCGCCAGCACGACTAGCTTGCACCTTCAGAGATCAAGTGAACTTGCGAATTATTCTTACGACTACTTAGGCATTTTCAACTGTTCAAAGCCCTGTTCCTTTAAAATTTCCCTTCCGGGCGCACTTGTTGAAAAATCGTTGGTTCTGCGCTGACATTTCCCGACGTTGACATACAAGTGTCACAATGAAACCCCGATTCTACGTGCATATGGGCCCCAAAACAGCCGACAAAGTGTCCTGCATGTGGAAAGGTGGTAGTCTGCGGGCTGCTGAAACTGTCCAGTACTAGTAGCCGATGATTTCAGCCGCCCACATTTCCATATTCTTGCTGATTCTGGGCTCCAGTGGCGTGGCGGCGGCCTGCATGTACAACATCCTCGACATGTACAACTTCAATTGCATCCTCTACGCCCGCGTCTCCCTGGAATATACGTTCGAGGAACGTTTCAAAGCGGTCGATGAAGACAACGGCACGGAAACGACATCGGATAGACCGGAAACAACCGCCCAGGTAGCAAAATATATTCGTACAATAATCAGCCCTGTGCTGTATCATAATAGTAGTTTTCGATACAAGGGCGAAAAACAAATTTTCGCCCTCGTATCGAACACTATTTTTTATTCGAATGAAAGATTACACGAATAATAA
>NW_026018611.1:1435621-1440979 GCF_020466585.1 Dendroctonus ponderosae
AGTAATATTGGCTAATAATTGACAATATTGACCCAACATAAAAATGCTCTGCCAATATTGTATAAATATATACCCGATATATGATGCTACATGGGCGGGATGGTGACTTCGCAGCTTCAAGCCCGCGCATTGGCCGACGACGTCCCGCCAAACTCCTCCTCCTCCAAAGGCTAGTGACACTCTAATCCCCAATCCCTAGTGCGATTTTGATAGCTTCCAGACTCCTCTGGATCGAAGGATACTCCTCTGGATCCAAAGCCCGCCGTCGGCTCTTTGCAGAGCGTCAAAGCGCTGCTCAGGCGCCTGGGGAGCGCCCACAGTCGACGCAATCAGCCGCTCAAGGCCAGCTTCGGAGTGAACAATACCGGTTTTCTCAACATGCGGTAGGGCGGCACCGCGCAAGTCCCGGCCTGACTGCCCTGACGTCACTGGGTGCGGGCCGGCCTACTCGTGACGTCACAGCAGTTGGGCCTTGACTGGTCCTTGACGTCATTGACTCTTTTAGGAAAACCGCCTTTGCCACCCTGTACATGTGCGACCTGGTGCTGTTCGCCCCCTTGGCGTCGTTCATCATCGCGATTTTCCTGGGCGCTCTGATTGGCGTGGGCGGCAAAGGAGGGGCGGGCAATCCGGGCGACGTGTAAGTCCAAAGACATTAACAAATAGACCAAGCTAGTCATTCATAAATCCCGATTTGTTTGGGTCCAACGTTAAATTCTATCGATCGGCGATTTGTCAATGAAAAACCGGTGGTAGGGATAAGGTAGGCACCGAGCAAAGAGTAGAATAATCGGAAAATCAACTGGCCTGGCTGCTAGCCATAGGCGTAGTAAAAATCTGTATTATCGATTTATTCTAAGCATGAAAGATTCATTGATTTTCTGACGTTTATCTCTACATGACATGTTTGAAATTATAAACGCTATAATAGTAACGCAATTTTTTTAAGGATTTGATAGCGATTCAATAGGGATCGAATATGGCTCTTAGCTTATCAATTCAAAACAACTCACCCCACTGGTCCCTGTTTACAATCGTGCAAAACAGTACAGGTTAGGAAAATTTAGGACGATTTTCCTGCAATTGAAACGACTTCGCACGATTTCTTTTAAGCGTAACAGTTTGCAAATATCACGATTATCACTTGTTATCACCAAAAACACGAGAAAATGCCGTATTTACTTGTCAACAAATCGTATTCCCCTCTTACTGTCATTTCACTATCACGTACTCCCCCCTTTGCGGTGTTGCCTTGATGAGTGTTTCATTATGTTTTCTGGTAATTACCACCAAAAATTCTTATGAATTTTCAAATATAAAATTTCGACGCGGTTATTTCAATGACATTTGCTTGTCGCTTATTACAAACTAAGCAAATATGACACTAAATATATTCATGGCTACCGTTTTCCTGCTATTTTCTTGTTGATGCCACTCATATATATCAAATYGAATRSCGAGCCGGCAACGCAGCYTCGYAAGTACCTACTTTTGTATAGACTGTGAACCAATGTTGCTCCCATAGAGAAACGTAAACAAATGCATCTGTCTAATCTGAGTGTAAGTCGTACTAAAGGCCGGTGCACACGAGCGTTTTGTAACGTTTGAAATCGCACTGTTGCCGGATGTTTCAGCTTGCCCAACCCCTGGATCTGCGTGTACCCGTTTCTGGGCCTCTGCGCCTTCATGATGATCTTCTGCTTCATTGCCGACAACATCTATCACAAGGGCCTGGCGGCCTTCTGCTCACGCTATTTCGACCTGACCAAGTCCAAGGGGTGTTCGAGGCGCATGGATCACTACAATGTCCAGTTCAGCGCGGATCAGAAAGGGCCGCCCAGGGCCTTCTACCTGAACTACCTCATAGGCAGCTACGGGGTGCAGCTCACTTCGGCCCTGTGGGCGCTGCAGTCGTTGATCTACGTCTTCCGCATCATCTGCCTGGCCGATTTCTCCCTGTACTTGACCAGGATCCGGCTGAAGGACGATGACGTAAGAGCGCGCCCTTTAAACCGAGCTTCATCACTCAGCTGCACAATTCCAGAAGGGGCCTGACCCGAAAATGGCCAGCGTCGTGCTGCGGATGATCGATTCGAAGAACAAAATGATGTGAACCGCTGTTGAGTGCCTCTAATTAATCAATAAATGAATATAACTCCAAATCAAATCTATTCCTGGGTTTCAGTCATTTATTGTCTCTATTTATTAATCAAAATACGTTTCGGTGTATTTTACCACCATCATCACTTTTTCTAAAATTACAGATAGTTAAAACAATTTTTTTTGTTTTGAATGTTTTAAAGTATTGCAATTGTGATGTACTTTAATATGTGATATGATGAGGCTGTTGACAAACTGTGGTTGTTTTTTTAAATTAATGAAAAAATTGTTTTAACTATCTGTTATTTTAGAAAAACTGATGATGGTGTTAAAATACACCGAAAAGTATTTTGATTAATAAATAGAGACAATAAATGACTGAAACCCAGGAATCAGGAAAGTATATACAAAGAATAAATATAACGCAACAAGACCGTCAGTCGGACGCATAGACGAATAGACCAAAAGGCAGATGGTCTAGCCAATTAATTTCCCAAAGATAGTTGAGCGGTTATCACAACACTGAAGGCGTTATCGCTTTTCCTTCATTAAAACGACCATCGAACTAATGAGCACGGGCACCACCGGCTAATGAAAGCCCCTACCAGGACCTATTTAGCTCTTATCGGCCAATTTCACACCTCACGTCGTTGTCGTTCGTACCAGAGGAACCTCACTCGCACCGGCGTGGTACCAAAAGCGCTCGGGTACCTGAAGAACCCCCATCGACGACGCCTTGGTTGGATTCCATGCCACCATCAAGAGCGGCGTGGTTCGGCGAAACTCGCTCTCAACCCTCGCGCCGGCAACCCCACGCAGCTCCTGACACAAAAACTAGTAAAAACTCCCCAAACATCCTCAAAAAAATGCAAAAACTTCTGCTGGAGAATCGCAACTCTAGGCGCCAAGGTGGCAAAATCGAACGCAGCTGCGGTCCGCAACGCGCGCGTCCCGCCCAAACCCCATGAGTGCGAGAGAGAGCGACCAGCGGCGCTACGCTCTGGAATCACATCCGCAACTCAACATTTCCCGGCCCGCATGATCTTCCAAGAAAGTTGTGAACGGAGTTCACTGATTAATTTGCAGGTCGACCCCACACAACTTTCCAATATAAATCCGATGTCCAACACCAAACTTCGCCAGGTCAATGGGAACGACCAGCATCCGGCCGCTCCAACCCACCCAACCTCGACCAGCCGACCAAGAATATTACCTGCATACCATCCAGCAAGATGGCCGGCCTTAAAGAATGCGAGCACAAGTAAATAACTGTTAGAAGCGCAATTGTTTTCCAATCTGAGCTGCGGGAGGCTGCGAAGATCAGTCGGGGAAACTTCGGCGGAGTTGAAGGTGCAGTTGCGGAGTTGCAAGTGCCAGTTCGGACGGTTTGCCCTGTGGAATTTGCGCGTTTTCTGCATCGAGTTCACCGGAGGTTAAGGTTAAAAGTACATATGTGACAACAGCAGCCGAAGATTGTGAGTGAACACCTCCGGAGGAATGAGGCGCGACTCCGACTGTCGCTGAAACTCTCAACGTGAGCGGGCTCTAAGGCGGGTATTATGGTGGTTTCACTCAGTTTTTCAGTTGGATTTCTAGTGCTGCAATGTCTCATAGGGATTTTACTGAGGTGAGTTTGGAAACGTTTTTCGTCGAAACTAAGTGAGACTTTTCAAAGAAACTCCCCGGAAAATGAAGCCGCGCGTAGACTTGGGGCGTTTGTTCAAACCCGCCTACCCGTTCAATTGACATCACTTCCTTTGTGAGCGTTCCGCCGATAATGATGCTTATTAAAAATGCATTAAGCTCTTGTTTTGAGGCATCCGTGCGCCTCTACACTGCAAGTCACGCTCAAGACCCCAATAATACGGAATTATTCATATGCATAAAACCGACTTGGCAAACAATCGATCAGGCCGCTTAGCCGGCTAGAAGCCACGGCAATTAATGTAATTAAGCCAAGAGCACTCATTGAATACACGGCAAATATTAATTACTCGGCCTAACTCGACTAATTATTTCGTTCCTTCAGTCAATATTTGAATAGAATCATGGGAATCGCGTTTCAGCCGCCAGGAACATTAGTGAGGCCGCGTATTGGTTCATAATTAAACATTAAATACACCAGATGAAGTAAGAGAGCAAGAGGCAATGAACGCCACTGTCTTTTTGCGTTGCAAAAAAACACGACATTTTTTTAGCCGACAAGGTGCCAATTGGGAACGAAGCACTGTGCCAACAACCGCGCCTTCCTATGGCACTGCTCAAGTGCGAGAGAGACGGAACACAAGAGCTGCGTTATGGAATGGCGCCGGCGTTTTGCATTTTTTTGACTCATTTTTTGTGCTGGTTAAGCCAAATGATGACTGGCCGACGTTGTTTCACTCCGAAAAATCCTTGTCATTTCCCACCATCCACAAGCCTCTAAAAATAACCCGGCGTTACCGTTCCGGCCCAACTAGATTAGCGGACAAAAACAGAAATAGTCAAGCAAGCAGCATCATTAAGTAAACGGTTAATGAGGCCTTGAAATCCCGCTTTTACGAGCTGGTTGACGTTTTTTTCCTCGCATCTCAAATCAATTATTGGCGCATTAAATCGACTTTGGAATTTTCGCTCGGAATATTGTAGGAGAGGCTAATTGTAGCCCCCTTGGGATACATTGTTGCCAGATTTCAGCTGATTTGAGGCGTTATTATAGAAAGAGAGAGAGAGAGAGAGGGAGAGAAAATGAGAAAGATATTATTATATTTTTACCGAGTTATTTAAGATATCGATAAAATAAATTATTTCCGATTTAAAATGTCTACCAAAAATCAGTTTAGGATTTCTAATGTTGAAAGAATTTTTTTAAAATTAACTTAAATAATATACATTATAGTTTGAATAAATTTGACTTAAATAAAATCATGGTAACAATATGCGCAACGATATAAACAAACAAAATTAAATTTAAATAACCATTCTATTGTTAACTTAGCAGCAGTCTTTTAATAGAATTAAAATTTTCATACCGTAAAGTTTGCACTGAAGTTCTTATTTTGTTAAAAATATTAAAAATTCTTTCCTAAAGTTCTTCGATTGTATTCACTTCTGGTGAATATAGCGTACTTTTTAAATGGTCCCAGAAGTAAAAATTAAGCGCGCTGAAATCGGGAGATCTGGGAGGGGAGTTTATAGGAGCTTCTTGACCTCTAGCAATCCAACGGCCTGGAAAGTTTTGACTAAGCCGAAACGATTTAATTTTTTTGCGGGCAAACT
>NW_026018611.1:1441978-1448345 GCF_020466585.1 Dendroctonus ponderosae
CCAGATTGGAAGCGCGTTTTGCGCCAACCAAGCATGTGCGCCGAAGTGTTGGAACCCCCACCCATCCCCCACGCATGAGCACACACGGCAGTTGAATCAGTCTTAGCCGGAAAGCACGGGAGATCACTTCGCCCACTGCCTCATCGCCTCTGATAATGTCCACCGCAGTTGTGGACGAAACGTCAGCAAGAAAAGCCCATAGATCACGGCTTCAAAGCCCGGAGAACATTCCTAAATGTGAAACTGATTGGTTGTTCAGGTGCGCAGCCTCGTTGTGGGCAACCCCAAGCTGCCGCTGTCCGTGACGGAGAACTGGGGCTGGAAAGACATCCCACAGGCGGAGCAGGAAGCCAGCATGGTTGCCGAACTGCTGCAGACGCAGGCCACCGTAGGCAGCAACGCCACCAAGGAGCAAATCCTCAGCCAGATGCAAGAGGCTGAGTGCATTCACTTTTCCACTCACGTTTCCTGGAAACTGTCCAGCTTGGTGCTGAGCCCAACTGAGGTAGGCTCCAGGTATTCTGGGCGAAACGTGGCCAACACGCACTATCCCCCACAGGTTCTAGATCAGTCGCAGAGCAAGAGACTGGGCTACATGAGCGACGGGCTGGAAGAGGACGAGCACACCGAAGTCTCCATAACTGCCGAGCTGCCGCCCCTCTCCGAATTCCTGCTCAGTGCCGCCGACATTCTGTCGCTGAAGCTCGTTGCCAAGCTGGTGGTGGTCAGCTCCTCCCACACACGGGACCAACAGGGATGGGCCACCTCCGATGGCCTGATCGCCCTGGTGAGGGCTCTGCTGGCCGCAGGCGCCCAAGCAGTTCTAGTCTCTTTGTGGCCGGTGCCCGACACCGCCACCAAAATCCTGCTGAGGTACTGTGCGCCCCATAAACCCTCACTCACACATTGCGACTCCCTCCGCTTCCAGGGCCTTCTATTCGGCGCTCCTGCAAGGCACCAGAGCCGCGAAAGCGCTGAGCGAAGCCATGCAAACCGTCCAACATACCAAGCATTTTGCGCATCCGGCCAATTGGGCCGGCTTCGTTCTGATCGGTCTCAATGTGAGACTGTCCAATAAGGTGCGTTGAGTTGAACACTTGTGTGTTTCTGAGGCTCAAATCTGACTGTTTAGGTGGCCTTGATGGGGCAGGCCTTGTGCGAACTGCTGCAGATTCCAGAGAAGTGCCGGGATGCGCTGCGCGTGACGCTGCACCTGGTGGAGAAGAGCCTGCAACGCATCCACCGCGGGCAGAAAAACGCCATGTATACGACGCAAAAGTCGATCGAAAACAAGGCAAGTGAGCTCGATAGGGGCGGCTTAGCGGGTGCTGATGTGGCTTTGCAGGTTGGGAGCGTCAGCGGCTGGAAAGAGCTGCTCATGTCGGTGGGCTTCCGCTTCGAGCCGGCCTCCAATGGGATCCCCAGCAGCGTGTTCTTCCCCCAATCCGATCCAGAGGAGCGCCTGACGCAGTGCTCGGCCAGTCTGCAGGCCCTGCTAGGTAAGCGCCCCAAGCTCTCCAAGTTCCAGAACTAACTGAGCCGTTCCAGGCCTATCAAACACGTCCATCCAGGCCCTGTCCAAGCTAACAACCAATCCGGATGTGGCGGATGACATCATCGCAGTGATCCAGTCCAGTTTGTCGCAGTTCTCCTCCAAGCTGACCGACAGTGAGAGCGTGGAAGTCGCCTTGAACGTTCGGTAGGTCTGCACCTCCCAAGGCTCCAACCTTGCTTACAGTGTGGTTTAGGCTGTGGCGCATCCCCGGCTGTCATGAACTGCTGGCCAGTCTGGGCTTCGACCTCTGCGACGTCGGCCAGGACAAAGTCACCCTGCGGACGGGCAAGCAGGCCAACAAGCGAAACATCCAGTTCACCCTGCAAGCCCTGCTGGCCCTATTCGGTTCGTCACCGTTTAAAATCCCCAGGCCTGTTCACAGGACAGTTCTTTCACTCCTTAGATACGCAAGAGGCTCCCAAAAGCCTCACCATTGACTCATCCAGCAGCCTGGAGTCGCTGGCCTCGGTGGACAACGACTACCCCCACTCGGACAACGAGATCTGCACCACGCCCCAACCCACTCCCAAGGCGGTGGCGAAGCGTCCGCCTCCTCTGTTCAGCCGCACGGTGTTGCCCAATAAGCGACTGGGCGGAGCGTTCACGTCCTACGTGAGGAGGCGGGGTACGTTCCACGTTGCCCATGTGCCCATGAAAATTACCTGAACGTTTGATCGCGTTCCAGGTGAGCCGGACGGACGCACAGCGAATCCAGGCGATGTGAAAAGCTTGGCGGATGTAAAGCCGCGTAAAACAGGCACGCTGGCACGTCCGGGGGGCGGCGAATCGGACGCCGCCTTCACCCCCAGCCCGCCAGTCGCGATGCAAGCGGAGTCCACCAGCATGGCCATGTCATTGGCGCACCAAACCAGGATCAGGTACGAACGTGCTACGAAGCCAGCTGAGGGGCTGAACGATGCGATTTCCAGAAACCTCTACTCGCAAAATGAGCCGAAGGCCGACCCTCTGAGGCCGGACAGTTCGAGCTCGGCCAGCTCGGCTACTGACTGGGAGAGCGGCCACGCCACTGTGCTGCGCCGGCAAACTCAAAATCAAGTAAGTGCCGCCCCCAGACGCTCAACCTGGTTCTGCACGCGCCCTTTTGCAGATGCCGCCGCTGCCGCCTCCCAGATCGACCAAGCCCTTGGTGGATCTGCCCCTCTACAACAACCTGCCGCCCGGGATTTTCGAGAACAGCTCCGACAGCGAGCTGGAGAAGATGGAGGCGAAAATGTTCAACGCCCCCCCATCCCGGGGGAAAATCGCGATGAAGAAACCGAGGGGGTCGCTGTTCACCATCGACAGGCTCAGTGTGCGGACGGGGGTAGGAGGCGGCAGCTTATTGTGGTCTTCTGGGGGTAATTTTGGCTTTCGCAGATGGCCCTGCCTGGGCAGCCCTCCCACCACCAGAACCCGTCGGCGGTGACCAGGAAACCGATCACTCTGCCCAGCGAAGAGACGCTTCCCTCTAACGAGCGCCTCCTCTACTTCTCCCCCAACGATACGGACGCCTCGGCCACATTGTCTTCTTTGGTTTCCATGGCGGGCGGCGTGGGGGGCAACCCCGTGGGCGCAGACCCTGAGGAAACGGAACTGGGCGCCGCCAAGGAGGCAAAGGCTGGAAGCGCAGCTGCGCTGCACGACACCATCCTGGCCACGCAGCTGCGCCACATCAACAGAGAGCTGACACCAACGATTTCAGAGGTGGGAAATTACCAATGAGAATTCGCCAAGCTACTGCCCAAATGCTTTGCAGGTGTACCACGAGCGGAACATTGGGCTGGGGCTGGCGCCCCCACTGTCCAAGCTGCTCCTCAACCAGTCCAGCAGCTCGGCGCCCAAGACGGACAACACGGTGCTGGAGAAAATCACTTTGGGTAGGACGCAGACGACAACTTGGCAACCGCGTTGGTTAACCTGGGGAGGTTTTCAGGCATCCTGGACGACGAGGACATAAGCAACGAGCTGAACAGCTCCCAATGCCAAAGATGCAACACCGAAAGCTGCGCCTGCCAAAAGCCGAAGAGCAACAAGCCATGGCTGACGGAAAACGCCATGGCGTTGCAGCAAATCCAGAGCTCTGATCTGACCACCGCCGACATTCTAGAGCGGGAAGTGAAAAACAAACTGGTCCTCCGGTAAGCCAGCCCCAACTGCCCATCTAGCAAGCCATTAAATCCTTTCGCAGCTCCGAACAGCGACAGAAGGACGAGATGGAACTGAAGCGACTGTCGCCCTTTTCCGAAATGTCCAGACGCGACGAAGGCGATGGACGCAGCATTGCCGATTCCACATCATCCAGCTACAAAACCACGCAATTCCTAACGTATCACGGCGCCCCTGATAAAAACAAGGGGAAACCCAGCGCTAAGATGCGAACCATTCCGAAACAGCGGCGCAACATGCAGAGTTAACTCAACATGGAGGGCCGAACCCCACAGTGTTTGTGTATCAAACCGGTCAGACATTAGCAATGCGTAACAGTCCAAAGGAGATCTAGAATAGTTTTGTCAATTGTCATTTTAGCCGGATTAAGAGGAAACTGTTAAAGTTGTTAGATGTTTATGAGGCGCCCTCGTAACTAAGGCTGATTTTTATTTATTGACCACGGCAACAGCCAATAATGGTCCATAGTAGAGCAATTGAACTGCACTAGGATTAATTTTATCAATAAACCAATAAACGAATTGTTTAGCCAAAAACAAGGGCGAAATTCACTTCAATAGGAATCCACGACTATACTAGGCAAGGCGTCAGTGATTTTCACCGTAGGTTCGAGCCGCGACTATACATGGGGGCTGGTACAGTATAGTCGCGGACTCAATTTACGAAAAACCCGCAAGTTTCACCAAGGCTGAAAACGTGGCTCGTGGCTGATCGCTGTACAGCTCGCAGCGAAAGGAACTCAGATGTGAACATTGCCCTTTTAAAATCGCGTTTTGTGACCGAACAATGGTTGAATCAAAGACTGGCGGGTGCAGTCGCAGTCCCAAAAAAAGTAAGTCGCTGGACGAAGTCCAGTCGAACCACGAAACGCAAAAAAGAGGGTTTTAACTAGGAAAACTGCAATGATTTTAGTAGTTTTTCAGCCTTACGAACAAAGCATTTGCGAGAGGAGTCCACGACTATACCGCTGGTACGGGTAGTGTAGTCGCGGAATGAGCGCAAAGAATCATCGAGTTCGAATCACCGACGATTTGTCCAGTATAGTTGCGGACTCAACCAACAGGCAAAATTCAAATTCTGCAAACCCGCAAGCATTTTTCAAAAATCAACCAAACCCAATAGAGAAAATTCGGCAAGAGGCTTAGAAGTGATTGAGAAGCAGATACACTTCAAGGCCTCTACGGCCCGGATTAGTCAAAATACCAGGGTTTACACCAGATACTTTCCATCCTCCGGATGCAGGATAATCGGTAGCGACCCAAAGCATTTAATTTGATAATCGCACCCAGATATCTCCCTCTCAACAACAATGCCAAGCTTTCGATGTTTTCCAACCGCGGAATCCCCACTTGGAGTTGGAAAACCAGCGCGAAGAATCCAAACAATTGAATAATCGCACTCTCTCTCGCGAGCTCGCAGCAGGCCGTGCTGCTGATGTAGGTTTTCGTGTTTGTGCGGAAATTCGTTTTTTTTGAAGCTGCGGAAAATGTGGATTTTCCCTCGACCCTGTGCGCTTGGCAGTTGCCCGACGTGTTACCAGAAGAGCTGCAAGAGGATCATCCAGTAACTTCAAAGTGCAAAGTGTCGGTTGATTGTGACCAAAAGTTGAATGGCGAATAATGACAAAAGTTTGTTGTTCCTGCTGGACACGTTGCCAGGCGTTTAACGGATAAAGTGTTAGGTAAGTGTTCAGATTTTTCCTTAAGGAATACTTTTCAAACTCAAATCTCCCTCCACAAAGCGGTCAATTCCCATTCGCGCAGCGTAGAGGATGCGTAGTTTATGGGCTTTAAACACTCATACCGTATAGGAATATCAATATGAGTTCGCGTCCAAACTGGGCCATCATCAACTGCACTATAACGCGAAGAGAAAACCCGATGGCAGATGAAAGTAAAATGAAGGAATTGAATCTAATTAGCATACTTCGCTTACTGCATTGCCGAAGCCGATTAATATTTTCTAATAATGTACCAGAACTAACATAATTGTTGTAGAACCAGGCATGCAATCGTTGTTGTATTTTCATTAGTTTGAAAGTGCACTCAACTTGGCGGTGGGCCAATAAACCGATCAAATCACGGCTGTGGTGTAAACATGGGCAATCCAAGCGGCCTAATTATGAACATTTTTGGCTCCTACTCCCGAGCCAACTAGGCTGCACTTGACTGGGTTTACACCTGGCCTTAGCGATATTTTTAAGCCAATAATGACAATCCCTATAAAAACTGGACTTGGCATTATTCTCGCCGCTCGATAGAATTAGCTTGACCTTTTTCTCGTTAAGTAACCGAGTGGCCACTTATCGGACGACCTTACCTTACATTTCAAAACGCAACTTTCCATCCATTCGATTCTAGATATGAAGAATAATGGTAACAAGCACTCAAAGTGCCTGCTGGATGTGTATTGCCTAAGTGGTCAAGCGTGTGCATATTGCATTTGAAAAAAATGAAAACCACCGATTTCCCTTCATTAAACGATGATTTATTTAGCAAACGGTCAATCACACTCGTCGTGTGCGTGTGTGGCGTTTCAACCAAATCGAATAATGGGAATTATTACTGAATTAACAGGAAGCGTTATAAAGCAACTGCTTTGGGCCTTGGCCCCATCAAGACTACTCGAATAATGGCGTTATTGAGA
>NW_026018611.1:1449344-1452048 GCF_020466585.1 Dendroctonus ponderosae
CATTTCCCCATCCAGGGTTCACTTTCTAAAAAGGCCATTTATTTCTGTCTAGAATGATGTACAAATGAGCGTTCTTGCTCATTTTGCCTCCGAGAAATGAGCAAAAACAGGACGGAAAACATGAAATTTTGACATAATCTTGCACCTAAATGTCTGATATTCAAATTTCAAACTGCTTGGGGCAGAGCATGTATGGTTGCCTGCTGTGAGTTCATCGAACACACGGACTATGGATTATGATATAGGCAGTGTCAGCTGGTTGACTCAGTTGTTGAATTGCTCATTATTTCAGAAATTTCTGATAATTCTTTCTTAGACAACGATAGTCCTTGAGCCGCTCTGTTGAAACAAGGGCGGATCCAGGGGGGGGGGTTATGGGGGTCATGCCCCCCCATCAGCACTTTCTAATTTTCTTTTTCTTTCTTTGCCCATTCTGCCTCCGAGAAATTAGCAAAAACGGGAGGGAAAAGCTGGATTCGCCCCTGCGACAGACAAGTTGTGATCATGCAACCAATGGCAATTATATGTAATTGGTGTTGCAATATTTACTTATCGGTCTATAAAATACCGCATAAACCATCACTCGAGTTAGTAGAGCAGCGAAACAACGGAAGATCTATCTGGTGCTTTCAAGTCTTATGCAACTCACGGAACTGCTTGGAACACTTGCTAAGGGGGCAAATTAACAAAAAAAAACCAGAAAAATCGCTAAATTCGGGCGCGCATCATTTACAATCCGCGACGACCTTGCCCAGGCACCTTGATTGTTTCAAGTCACTCAGGCAATTAGCATCCGAAAATTTCAGCACTAACTGCTTCCTGTGCCATAATTAGCCAATATGGGGTCGCGTTGAATAAGACGTGAGGCAACTGCTAATCAATGGTGCCGGTGCATGTACAGGCGGTGCTTGCAAATCGAAGAAAAACACACTTTTATCAGGAAATTCTATCACTTTAAACGGGAGCAAGAGAGAGAGGGGCATAGGCATAGGCCATCTTTGTCTGGTCGGATCGGCAATTCCCGATCTTTCCCCTGTCAAAGTTTCAGTCAAGCTTGACGTGTACAGAAACTGAACTGGCGTTTTTTGACAGCTTGACGCAAATTAGCGATCTAAATAAGCGAAACAAAATAGACGCGCCTTTTAGAAACTGCGCACTTGATTATGATGGAGCCATTAAGTGAAGTTTTTTACAGGAAATGGCTGACCTTAAATCTGGACATTTGCAAACGCTCTAATGGAGCACCTTACTTTCTAATCATAAATTATGGGTCTGTTATTAATGTCACGTTGAAAATTCCAAACGTTTCAAGCCAAGGTAATTGTGAGCGACATTGCTGATTTCAGGCGCATTACAACTAAACCGTTCAAGAGCAGAGTGGCGCAGTGGAAGCGTGCTGGGCCCATAACCCAGAGGTCCGTGGATCGAAACCACGCTCTGCTAGTTACTTTTTATATTTTTTTTTAATTTTTAACCTTCACTGGTCGTCATCTACTAATTCCAGTTGCCATATTCCGTTAAAGGAAGTGGTTTTCGTTTGTTATTCAACCCAAAACGGCCCGAATAATCGCAGTTTTAGCTTGCGTTAAAACCGACAAATTGTTGAGTTTTCAACGCGCAGCGTTAATTACAAGCAAAATTGTTCTATTGTTCGCCTTTATTAGTAAAACGTTGTTGATTCATCGGGCAAACAATGCACGCATTAGGAGCAATTGAGAACGCACCACCTTGGGCTTGCTTGAAATTTCAGCACCAAAGTGGTTTGCGTAGCGGCGCAGTGAAGAAAACAATTGCTTTGAACCGATTTGGTCAAGAAATCGACACTAAAATCGGCGTGGATTGTTACTAAGTGCGGCATCCTGGAACGCGGCATATTTTAAAAATTTCCCCCAAAGCGACAAATGCGTTGCAAACTAACGAGATTGCGATAATTCACTCAACACTTTCTTAAACAGCAACATACGAGTTTAACTAGCAAATAAGAGCTTAATTAAGCTTAGTTAATGTCCAGGAAGCCCTTTGGGCACGATACTGGTTGCAGAACCACAACCGACAAATTGGAAGGTTTTTTTGTGTTGAAGTCGGCACAACAAATACACTAGGATTTATATGAATATTTTCTGGTATCTACGCTGTGCTAAAGAGACGCCATTGGTTGCTCCGCCCACATTTGCCGCCATATACCGGGTGGATGGCTAAAGCTAAGCTAATATATCGATATCAAACAGCAATAGAAAAAACCAAACAAAAAGGGCCCAAACCATTCAAGCGGCAAAAATCAGCTCAGAAAGTATGTAGAAAAAATTGGCGAACACCCTGTATCACCGGTAACCCACAATACCTCAGATTGGGGATGGCACATGGATCGTATAACATCGATGTTAGCCATCAATGTTGACATCGAAAGGTAATATCGATCGAAAACATCGAACATTTGACAACATCGATGTTCTGACAGTTGCAGTTGCATACAACTTTCAAATTGATCAACTTTTAAGCTGCAGCAACGCTACACATAAAAACTGATGATGGTGGAAAAATACACCGAAACGTATTTTAATTGATAAATAAAGACAATAAATGACTGAAACCCAGGAATTAATTGTGATTTGGAATTGAAACACAGTCAGGAAAGTATATACTTAAACTTAAATAATTGTATTATACTGGTACTATGACATTAAATAATCGACTAAATTTATTC
>NW_026018611.1:1452481-1455295 GCF_020466585.1 Dendroctonus ponderosae
TTGGTGCAAGATCTGCTCATCCCCATTGGGCTGGGCATCGTGGACTCGCGGTTTTGCCGCTGGGTCAGCAACGTCTACCGTTGCTCTGCCAAGCACACTGAGGAAAAGCTGCCGCAAGGTAAAACCCAGCAATTGTTGTGTGGCAGAAGACCAAACATCCAGCAATTTCAGTGGGCTTGGATGGAAAGTTCCGCCCCTTTGGGCTGGCCAGCCAGCCGCCGAGCCTGGACCTGCATCCAGAGCGCGCAAAAACCCTTCAACAAGTCGAGCATCGGTTCCCGATCACCAACGGCTCCCTCTACACCAGCATCGATGGGCGCCTTCCGGTCATCCACAACTACCGCAGGCACAAAGAGTTCCGAACAGGTATGAACCACATAAAGCGAATGCGCCAATGGTGAATGTCGCGCTTCAAGGCACACTGCGGCAGCAGCAGCAAGACCTGCTGAGCTCCAATGTGGCCTTGCACTCCTCCCACCTCAAGAGGCGGGACCTGGATGGGGCTGCGCCTCACCAGTACTCCAGCTGCCCCAATTGCCAGGCGGATCAGTGCCCCAGCCACTCTGATCTGCACCATTTGATGACGCCCCAGTACGTCCACCGCAAGCTGAGCTTTCTGGACGCCGCTCAGAACAACGTTTTCGCCTCTAATGGCGAACGCAGGCCGGACGCTGGCCTGGAGATGCCCACTCAACAAGCCGGCCTTTTCATGGGCAACAGACGGTAGACTGGAGTAGGCGAGTTAAACTTGCTACTAACTAACCCCTTGCCTTATCCCAGGTTGCAAAACACTCAGAACTCGTTGCAACGCAACCAGATCCGCATCGAGACCAACAGGCAGAAGAACCCGGTGACGCAGAAGCGGCTCAGCCAGAGCCAGGAGAGCATCAACCGTCTGTACGAGTCGAGGATTGGCGGCAGCATCTTCTACCATAAGTCGGAGATGAACGTGTCGAAGCCCAGCTTCAACCTCAACGCCGACTTGAACCAGCACATGATCAGAAACTCTCGGAACCTGTTGCGGTACGTCGCAGGGGGCAAAGGGGGCAAAGCTAAGGCAAGGTCATCTTGCAGGTTGAACAAGATGAGGCTCAGTCGGAGCGAGGACTCGTTGACGGACATCCAGGTGGAAGCCCCGATGGTCCCCAGCCAGCCAAAGCCTGCCTACCAGGGCTCCGCCCAGTACTCCTCTGACGACGAGGAGTACTATTTCCCCAAAGAGTACGACTCGATGAGCTCGAGCAACTCAATCACCACTGAGGCCAACTGCGACTTTGAATTTTTCCAAGCAACGAAGCCCAAAGAAGCGGAAAAGCCCAAGCATGTCTCCCACACGAAAATCACCAGATCCTCCTCCAGGAGATCGCTGGAAAGCTTCCAGACCTACATAGAGGAGTCGGGCCTGCAGGCCCCACCAGAGCAGGACGAAAATCAGCACATCAGCCGCGTGGTGGTTTTGCACCGATCCAACTCCTACACCACGCTGGAGGACCGGAAGAAGAACAGGGGCAAATCAAATCGGGGGCTCAGTCGCAACGACTCGAAGCTGTCGCAAAAGAAAATCAAGTCGGTGGAGTATCTGCCGGGCAACAGTGTGTGCGTGGAGGACGTGAAGAACAATAACAATGTGAATCTGCAGGATTTCAAAAAGGTTTTCATCTCGGACTTCATTTAGACCTGCTCCCTAGCGGGGGGCGTGTACATAGCAGGATTAAGATTTTGAAGAATATAATTATGTTTCCTTTGACTTCTGGCGTTTTGTTTGTGGCGAAGGCGCATCCGCCCAGCTCCAAATTTGTCGCAAAGATGTCGCCCCGAGCGCCAACTCACTCATACACAAAAATACAGGAAGAGCGCTCAGACAGTAAATCCCGTCTCCCATGCATCCGTTTGTACGATGATACGATGGTACGAAAGTGTTTCTATTGGTTGGAGATCTGTCAGTTCGGCCTCCGTTCGTAAGACGGCGGACGAATTGACAGATCTCCAACCAATAGAAACACTTTCGTACCATCGTATCATCGTACAAACGGATGCATGGGAGACGGGCTTAAATTGGGCTACTTTATTGCCTAGTGCCAATAAATCGCCTTTGGGCGCATTGTCATTGTGAATGTCCATCGCGAAGCTAATGAATAATTTCGGGCATACGCCCGTTGAGCCGAAACGGCCATTTAGATTCTAGAATAACCGAAAAACACGGGTCGACATTTAATATTCGAGACGGGAGTCTGAGTGGGCGAAGAATGCGGATTGGGTCCAGGACGTGGCCAATCCGACGTTTTGCATAAAACGAAAAAACCTAACAGTATTCACTTGTCTAGGGGCCGAGCAAACAACCAGAAACGCTCCTCCGAACGATTCACACTGAATGATTCAGTTTCGGTTACATAAGAGCGCTGCTTATTGGCCCATTAGAATTCCTTGAATGGACCCGTTAAGTTATGGCACGATTGAATACAATGACCAATTAGAATGTCTGAACAGCTCTACTATACAAAAGAACTTTACATAAAATAAAATGGGTGTTTTTCACACAGACACACACACCGGTGGGGCTCGCCAACGTCCGAAAAGGCTGATTTTCTTATTGGGCGCAATTTGCACCTGACGTTTCGCCAGCACGCACACTGAACATATTCAGAAGTGCGGGCGCGCACTCGCACGCCTCTACAGTGTTTCGAATGAATCGCGCAAAATCTTGTTGCCAATTCAAGACGCAGCTGCGATCGGATCTCTCACTCGCACCCGTAGCAGTCTATGGGAAAGCGACATGTTCGGCGCGTGGCTGCGTCAAGGGCGGATCCAGGGGGG
>NW_026018611.1:1456294-1458708 GCF_020466585.1 Dendroctonus ponderosae
AAAGGCCATTTAGTTATCTCTGGAACGATGTAAAAATGAGCGTTCTTGTTCATTTTGCTTCCGAGAAACATGCAAAATAATCTTGCGCCACCCTTGCACAAAACGRCAATCATTTTTCTAATTTCATAAACAACAGAAGACTGTATTTTTTCTRCATGCCCCCCCCCCTGACTTTAAACGACTTGAAATAGCGGCSTGTTGAGCGACAATTGATCATTAATTTTTGTACAGGGTGACTCAAAATTGGCGACAGTCCTTTTAAGGAGTTATAGGGGCTCACTTGGAGAGTAGRTGGAAAACATTGAAATTTTTTTCCTATTCCTATTGAAGCCTACAACAGCCTGCTACACTTGACGAATCTCTACTGAAGATGCGACTAAATGTAGGGCGCCTCTAGCATYAGATTAGATGGCGGCCTTCGCCGCTCATAAAATGTGCATTAATTGTAGTTTTGCGCCTTTACGATTCAGACGGCCTTATTGATATTCCAAAATTGAACATTTCGGTACTATCGAGCCGCCTAGAATAATGGGTTATAAAAATTAAGACGGCCCGCGTTGAATTATTCAAACTGCAGGACTTGCTGCTGAGTCACATTGGTAACAATAAAACAGGCGCGTTTACCTGCAGATCGGCCGCTCTTCGTCTGGAGTGACGCTCCTGCGGCGCCCACCTCCCGCTGGATCTGGAAAAGACAAACATATTCAAACACTGATCGAACGGGGATGTTTACGTTTGGGAAAAACCGCGCTTAGAATTCCGCAGGGACGTGAATGAGTAAATTCCAAGGTGACATTCTCAGGCAAGGCTGTCTGTTGAGCGCGGCCGTAAATTTCCCAGCCAATCGAGCAAACAAACATTGAACGATACGAAAGAAACCAGAAAATGACAGGAAAGACGAATGCAAATGCGGATCCTGTGTGGTCTACTCTACATGAGTGTTACGCATAAGTCAATAGCAGAGTCACGTCACTGCGACTTCTAGAGAGGATGTCAGTGAATAACAATTGCGCATAGTTTCTCTTTAATGAATGCTGCAGGCAGATTTGAATAAAACGCTTATGCAACATCGGCCCTATATCGCAGATGGCCATCACGCCTATTTCGCCCATCGGAAGTCTTCTCAGTATGCTTTGGGGCGTCCCATTGATCACCTTGACCAGATCGTATCAGCGGCATTAGGCAGGTCTTTATAAATTATTGATAAATAATTGGGTGATTGCCGGAATACGCAATGAGCCCGTTTGGACCGGATGTCTGATCCATCTGGACCGGCTCGGATTAAATGAGAAGCCAGACTAAAGAGAGGTGAATATACTCTAAACAATCATCGGTTGTCATTTAACAGTTCCCACGTGTGACGTGGTCCTCAGGTATGTCTTCCAGTGAACCGATAGAGTATATTGACGTCAGGTCTTTTGTTTTACTATGCAAATGGCTCGAATGCACCGATTTCGATCAGGACGATGTGCATTCGTTGCTTGCACAATTTGAGCGATCAAGTGGGTAGTTGAGGCATTTACCGTGCTATTAGCATACAGGTTGCCAATTAAAATCGCTCGAAAATCATTATTACTGGAATCCATTAAAAAACGTCTTTGCCATTTCCATAAGCGCTGATCAATTCCGCACACGCACCGCGCTCGTTCGTGTAAAATTTATTTATTTTCTTGTTTCTGTGTTGTAGTCTGATATACGATTTTAAAACGGCACATCTCCGCAATACCATATGTATATAGATTCCATAGATAAGCACAGGGCCGGATCCGCCCGCATTTCCCGTTCAATCCAGTCGCGAAACTGAACGAAACTTGTGCCATTCGGTCACAGTTTCCAGTGTATTATCGGGAATTCGGACTCTAAAAGTCCTTGATTGTCCCTTAAAAAATGCGTGGCCGACGATATCGGATACGCTTTCGAGAATATGCCCTGGCTGTCTCAGAATGGGCACCTCCGCAAGAATTCTTAACATTTTCCCAAATTCCGAGGGTTTCTAAGTGGGGGCCTTAATCATCCCAAAATCGCCAAAAACCGCGTCTCAGAATGAGCTTTAGAAACTGCAGAAAAACTTCTCCAACAGTCGCAATTAATAATTAAACAACCCTTAGATCGAATTGAATGAAACTCACAGCGTTTGTGAGGAAATTATGCGATGTATGTAGTCGATTTCTGGAAACTTAATTCGGAAATATGGTCTGGTTGTCTCAGAATGAGCTATAGAAGCTGATGATTGGTGGAACTTGAAGAAAAAACTGCAGAAAAATGTCTTCAACTTCCACAATGACTTGTGAAAACGTCCTTTTCCCAAATTGAAGCAAATTGAGATCATTTGCAAAGGGAGGCCTACTATATCGACCGGTAGAACCAGCATTTGGAAATCCGGCCTGATGGCTTGGGAAACAGCTTTGGAATAA
>NW_026018611.1:1458758-1467426 GCF_020466585.1 Dendroctonus ponderosae
AACATTTGCAAAGGGAGGCCTACTATATCGACCGCTGGAACCCGCATTTGGAAATCCTGCCTGAGTGTTTCGCAATGAGCTCTAGAATCAGATGGTGCAAAAAAGGAAAACCGCCGAAAAACTTGTCCAACTTCCGGACTTAATCATAAAAAACTCCTCCGCTGAAATTGAACAAAACTAACAACATTTGCAAAGGGAGGCCTACTATATCGATTTTTATGCCTGCAGGATTTTACACGCAAAAAATATCCAGAAACTAAAAAATCTCCTGCCTGATTACCGACCTGCGTCGGCGGGCAACATTTCGTATGGAAATCGCGTGTTTCTTATTCATGTAACTCGGGTGTAGAATGGGTTTTTATCATTTTTTTGGCGAATCCTGGCTGGAATGCAATGCGCTTTTGCAATTGCACACCTGGACGACGCGTGACGCAAATTCCCGCCGAATAGGAAGCGTCGAGGCAAAACGCCCCCGAACTTCCCCAAGCCATGAACCACTGAAAGTGCTCAACTGGCCATCATCCAGCCAGTGCGAACAACACCATCATCTAATGAACGGAACGGGAAAATCGAATTCGACGATTTTAATAAAACGTCTTCGTCGCAACCTTAAAAAAATGCAAAAATCCGATCTAATCACCACCGTTTGCCTATAAAGTGTTGGCATAACGAAAATTGTAATTTCAAAATGACCATCGTTGGTACAGCCGATTATAAATCGAAACGTGAGCTGAATCCTCAACGGTCACCAGGTGGATGAATCAAAAACTAGAGGGGGAAACGAGGATTGCGAAATATATATTGTTGCAAAACGGCCCTATAATCAAAACAGCCGTGTCTTCAACAGCCACCGTTTGCTTCTCTCAAATCGACAATCGACAATCAAATCATCATGAAGCTGATCGCGAGTTTGTGCTTGTTGATCGTCATCGGGTGCACTGTGGCCTTTCCCAAATCCAGTAAGTTGCTCGCTCATTTGTTTTTTTTTCCGTTGTTGCTGTAAAAAGGGTCTTTGTGAAGGAGGCGGCTATTATCCGCGCTCTTATATGATCGGGGGCAGTTTCTATGCCAACCCCCGCTACGCTAGGGAGGGGCCTGGATACGAGTACCTTCCCCCCGGCCAAATGACCGCAATGGTAATGGGCGACACTGTTGCCACCAACTCATTCTCCGGCTCCCCTTATTCCCCCACTAGGGACGTCCTGCCTGGACCTGCTGCCATCCCGGATATTCAGCAGGTAAATTTTCCCCCGGTATCTCCGCGCACCCAGTATCCCCTCTTTTCACGTTTCCAGTCCGACGAAGAGCAGGTTTCTGAGCAAGTGACGCAGCGCCAACAACCCTTTGTTGTAGCCGTCCCCGAACCGGATTCGATCAACGAGACTGAACCGGAAGTGGAGAAGGGCGACGAGCAGGAAACGCTTTTTTCGATTGAAGAGGGCACCACTGAGGCGGCCGCCATCCCCACCACCAAGGCTGCACCAATCACCACCGTTCGTGGTAAGCTCTAACTGGCTAGGGGAATTTCCGTTTATAACTGGAACACTGTTTTTGACAATAGTGTTGAAACTGTTTGTATTCAAGAGCTGTCGTTTGTCAAAAAGTTTGTTTTAATATTTTCCAGTGGTTTATTTCGAAAATTCTAACCTCTAAAGAAAAATCGCAAAATTTCAAGACACAGTGAAGATCTTGTGTGGAAAATCTTAAACACATTTTGTATGGAGCGACTCGAGAACTTTTATTTTTTCAAAAAAATTATTTCAAAAATTCTAACCTCTGTGAGGAAATGCAAAATTTCATAAAAATCTGAAGATTTTTGTTCATATTTCCAAAACGGTTGCAAAAAGCGGAAAAATCGCCAGCTCATTTTCAGTAGAGCGCCTCAAGAATTATTTTTTCTAGTGATATTTCAAAAATTATAACCTCTAAAGGTTAGAAGATAGAAACAAATTTCAAGGTGGAGTGAAGATTTTCGTTCATATTTCGAAAACGGTTGGAATTCCGTGGAAAATCGACGACATTTTCTATGGAGCGACTCGAGAGCTTTTATTTTTTCAAAAAATTATATCCAAAATTCTAACCTCTGTGAGAAAATGCAAAATTTCATAAAAATCTGAAGATTTTTGTTCATATTTCGAAAACGGTTGCAAAAAGAGGAAAAATCGTCAGCTCATTTTCAGTAGAGCGCCTCAACAATTTTTTTTGGTGATATTTTAAAAATTCTAACCTCTAAAGGTTAGAAGATAGAAACAAATTTCAAGGTGCAGTGAAGATTTTCGTTCATATTTCGAAAACGGTTGGAATTCCGTGGAAAATCGACATTTTCAAGGGAGCGACTCGAGAACTTTTATTTTTTCAAAAAAATTATTTCAAAAATTATAACCTCTGCGAGAAAATGCAAAATTTCATAAAAATCTGAAGATTTTTGTTCATATTTCCAAAACGGTTGCAAAAAGCGGAAAAATCGACAGCTTATTTTCAGTAGAGCGCCTCAAGAATTATTTTTTTAGTGATATTTCAAAAATTCTAACCTCTAAAGGTTAGAAGATAGAAACAAATTTCAAGGTGCAGTGAAGATTCCGTGGAAAATAGACGACATTTTCTATGGAGCGACTCGAAAACTTATATTTTCTCAAGACAAAATTTACTTCAAAAATTCAAACCTCTGCAAAAAAATGTAAAATTTCATTAAAATATGAAGAGTTTTGCTCGCGATTCAAAAACGATTGCAAATAGCGGAAAAATCGTGAGCACATTTTCAATAGAGCGCATCAGGCACTCACTTCTTCAAGTGACTTTTTTCGAAAATTCTAACCTCTAAAGCAAAAATGCAAATTTCATAAAAACGTAAAGATTTTCGTTCATATTTGGGAAACAGTTTAAAATATCGCAAAAAATCGTATACATTTCTAATAAGCGACTCGAGAACTTCCATTTATGCGAAAAATTCAAAATTTCATAAAAATCTGAAGATTTTTGCTCCTATTTCGAATGGTCGCAAATAGCGGAAAAATCGCCAGCACATTTTCAAGCTTCAAAAACACCACCATGTTTTCGCTCAAATTACGAGAACCTTTTCGATTGATCGTGTCCTTAACCGTCTTTTCCCCATAACCTAACCTCTAAAGAGAAAAATGCAATCCCCACTAAACCAGAACACTTCCCCATCTTAGCGCCCGTAGCCCCAGCCAGGAAAGTGAAAGTGGGCAAGGCGAAGCGACCGGTGGCGCCCCCCAAGCCTGCAGCCGAAGAAGCAGAGGAAGAGAGCGATGACGAGCCCGCCCTACCGGCAGCCTGGCCATTTGCTGGAGTAGGCGCACGAGGTAAGTTCCAGCTTACCGGTGAGAAACACCAGCAATCCTCCCATCAACCAGGTGGCTACAACGCCTTCTTCCCCATCTTCATTGGCGGAGCGGGAAGCGCTCGAACAAGAGCCGCTGGCCAAGACGAAGGACTCCCCGGCGCCGCCACTGCTATTGCCAATGCCTTCTCCACAGGCAAGGGCGGCGTTGCCACCTCGCACGCCACCTCCTTCGGCGACCCCTATGCGGCCGCCATGCTCAGAAACGCCGGCCTTTTCAACTTCCGGACGAAAACCGGCCGGAAACAGCCCGTGCAGGAGGAACTCGAAGAGTAAACGTAGCTGACCGGCGCCATTTTGTTTATATATAGCACAGCAGCACAACAGCGTTTGGGCGCTTAGACGACTTTAAGCGACTCCATGTACAAATAAAACTTTCTAAGTTCAACGGTTTATTTCATTACAAATCAAAGGCCCTCTGATGTGCTGATGGCGACCGGACTCTGGCCGCCGGCGCTGATCTGCGCCACCGCCCCATAGGTGAGCCCCACTATGGAGCCGAGCAGTTCGGCAAAGAAAACCCCCAAACTCCTCAAAGGGCTGCGCGCTTCTTCCGCCGGCTTTTCCGCGGGTTCCTCCTTCAGATCCAGCAGTTTGTCGTCGATTTGGCTCACCTGCAAGTCCACCACCAGCGGCCGGATGGGCGGCGCAGCCGCCGGGATTTGCTGGATGTTTTCCGAAACATGCGCGCTGGCATCAGTGGGTTGGGCTTCGCTTGAGTCCACTGCCATGGACATTGTGGTGTCCTCCGGATCGCTTTCCTCCGGCTTGTAGTGGTAGGCGTTCTTCAGTTGGGCGATCAGGCGCAGCTTTGTCAGGATCTTGCCGATCTGGACCAATCGATTGAGTGTCTTCGGACCATTACCCCCACCCACACTAACCTTCTTCTTCAGCAAGCTGGGGGATGCTTCGTTCGCAGTGTCTTCCTCAACGCCGCTGTCCTCCAAGGACTCGACCTGTTTGGTCAATTCCTCCGCCTTCCTGCTCCTCAAGTCGGCGATCACCAAACCTGCAGGAGAGCTGGGGGATGAAGCCGACGCAGATCCGGCCAATCCGGCCAGAGCTCGCGGCGCGGTGTAAACCCAGCTGGTGCAGCCGCCAATCAGCGCCAACTAGTCACAGATGAACCCGCCAATCCACACTCTTGGTTCTTGCCCCAAACACTCTACTTACCTGGAGTAAAACAGCCGCAATGATGAAACTTGATGCTTGATAAGACGCCATTCTGGAGCACTTTCACAACTCGCGAACCACTTGATGATAAAACCCGAAATGCGCCAGAAAAAACTCATCAATAAGCAATCAGGTGCTCTTCGCCTTAGTTTAAATACACTCCCTACTCGGGCCGGGCTTGCAAAACCATCAAAGCGCCTTGTTTGTTTATTGTCGCGCGATTTGTTTACTAGAAGGCCATTTCTTCGGAATAATGCGTACCGAGTGCTCGGAAAGTTGGGCGGCGCGGTTCAGTCAAACTCAAAGGCTTATTAAAAATGCGTAAATTGGGCTGTTCCCATTCAGGAACGCAGTTGGGATCGGTTGTCTCTCTTGCTCCTGTGCGCGTCATGTGCGATGCACGCCGGCCTGCGCGTTGCTACGTTCCAACCTGCTACCTTCACCGCTTAGAATATCAGCGCATTTAGCAAGGCAAAACTAGTTGATGGGGCTTCAATGTTGCGCGCCAACCTCTGAAGATGGTGCCATGCGTGCTAGAGAAACATCAGGACCAAAATGCCAATTGAAGTTTATAAATTTTACACGCTTCGACCCATTCATTCAATGCCTCCTGTATACCAGATGGTTTTGGCCCAATTAGATTTTTATGAGGTGTTTGGTGGCATTGACAATATCGGAGGTTGCACATTATGGCACCCGCATACTGATTATCGGTTTATCGAATTGCATAAGAACCCAAACGAAGAGCGGCTGTTGATAGTAGAGAACCATGGGAGATTTGAGCAAACCATCCAAAGCACAGCCTGCGTTGCAATGCCGAGCACGAGCAGACCAAGTGAAACGAAATGCTTTCTCCGTTCACTTTCCATTGGCTGAACGAGAACCCGGAACCATCTTCGACTGGTCGGCATTTCTTCGGCAAACTGTAGGCGAGCGACTGGATGATGCCGAAATCCGGGCCACAAACTGGTTTAAGAGTCGAGAAGTAAATGTAGAACCGCTTTTCGGTGCTGCGCGTCAATAGCGTCGATGATTCGTTAATGGGTACCACTACGAATCTGGTTCTGTTCGTTTTGCGGCTTCGGCAATAATGAGCCATTTGGTGACCAACACCACATGCCCAACCCGAATTTGAACACCTTCGTGCTGTGATAGTTGTGTTGTGATCGAGAGATTTTGTGCGGAAATGTATCGGTGGTTCTTGGCAGTGTTTTGCGTTTTGCAGGTGCGTTTCCTCCTCTATCCATTAACAACCTGATCTACCCCTTAGTGCATGAACTGGCCAAGATCCAGATAATCCCGCAAAGGAACCAAATTGACGAAAACGTTTCGAAACCCAGAAAAACCCGTTGAAGAGGTCTTTGACTGGCGGCCTTGAGAAACGCATCAACTATCCACCGACTGAATGCTTAATGACATACTTTGCTTCGCTTTTTCAGCCATGCCTGGCCGATTGGGGCCTACGCGGGCCGCCCAAAACGGAACCCGAACCCAAACTGTCCAGCTCCTACATCCCCGCTGCCATGCAGATTATTGCCCACGACACTGAGCTGATGAAGTACGTTATCAAGCCGCCTGCAGGTAAGCCACCGGGTTCCACTGCGCGCAAATAGTAAGGGCTGAATTGTTCTCTAGGAGCCGCCTCAACTACAACCACAACTCTACGGCCCACTCCCGCTCATAAACCGGCCCTGTTTGCGCCTACGGAACCTCTAGGACCCAGCGCCTATTTCTCCGCAAGTAAATATCAGTGAAAATCGCGCTAGTGCTGTAACACTGTGTTAAGCTGCGCTTTTGAGTTGTTGCCTATTTTCAACTTTTCTCTGGCGATTTTTGCGGTATTTGCCCTTGGTTTGGCACCTAATGGAACCCCACATTCATACTAAGAGTTATCATGGTGTTTCCAAGCAATAATTGACCAAAACTGGTCCAAATCCACAGCCTGCCGACTGTGTCCCGGGCAAACCGCTCGGGGGCCCCCTAGACAACCTTGAGCTTTGACGTGAATCGGTGCTCAACCCCATTAAATTTCCAGTGACAAGGGGGCTGTGCCCCAAGGGCGGATCCAGGGGGGGGTTATAACCCCCCCTTGTGCTGGGGTTCTGTCGACTAACGCAAATTTTTCTAATTTAATAGACAACAAAGGACTGAATCTCTACTACTTGACCCTCCCTGACTCGCAAGCTGGATCGGCCCCTGCTGAGCCCCCGAGACTTTGCAACCCAATGCGAAACTTACCAAGTTGCTTTGAGGTTGGGGCCTAAGCGCGTCAGGGCTGCTGTGGTCCCCGCATGGCCGGAAACAGCAACTATTCCATTCCTACTCGCTAGAACACTACAAACAAACACCAAAAGGCCGTCCTTTTCGTCAAAAGTTGCTTTTCCAGACTGTTCTGAAGCTTTTCAAACTCAAATTTGACGTTGGCGTCCCGAGAATGTAGAGCGGCAAACGAGAGGGCGCCAGCCGCACCGCAAAGGCACAGCATAAAGATATAATCTGTCTGTGGCAAAGGGCCGATGGCTCGCGCGAGTGCAAGAGAGACAAACTGAGGTTGCGATGTTTGGACGTATGCCCTGATTAATTTAAAAATATTTAAAAAATTATTGAATCAAACTGAAAGGTTATTTAACAATTAAGGCGGCGCCCGGGACCAGTACTTGCAACTGCAGCAACCCTCGAGCGGCCTGAGCTACTTTGATCGCTACCCGACCTACCAAGCGGGCAGGGGGCTGGAGGAGCAGGCTCTGATCTATCAGGAGGCGCAGAAGTACCTGGGCCAGGCCTTTGGGGACGTTCTGAGGCTGGCCAACAGGTGACCCCTTGAACTTTCTAGCCCTCTAGTACTAGTACAGGGATGTTTCAGCCTTGACCCAGAACTCCCGACGAAGAACGATGAGAGTCGCGTTCAAGAGTTTTCGCAGAAGTTCGAAGACTCAGATCTGAGCTATCGGTTCGAGGTGCTCAACAAGAAAAAGGTGCCCCCTACCAAGGCCTACGTGACCTTGCTGTCGCTCTACGACCTGCTGAACAAGGAGGCCAAGAGGCTGATGCTGAACAAGTTCGCTGTAAGCTCGAGGGTTTTAGACCCGGCCAGTTGGGTTGATGGGGTTGCCTTGCAGGGTTACACGGACGAGGTTCTGGGCAACTTGGTGGCCTTTTCTGGATCCACATCCGGCCACCAGCTGAAGGGCGTGCTGGGCAAGGTGCTGGAGAAACGGGACACCAGGAAAGCGGACGTCTTGGCCAAGATCAAAGCGCTGGTGGCGGAGTTGGAGATGGAGCACAGCTACATCAATGAGGCCCTCAAGACCATCCCGCCCTTGGTGTTCGCCCTTTAGGGACTGAAGAGGTTGTAGACGTTGCCGGGCAAAGTAAACTGCTTTTTGTGGTGGGATGGTTTAATTGCCTACTGAGGCCTAACAGCCTAACAAGGCAGCCTACGGCTGCTCCCGCCGCTCCTTGATATCCTCATCGATCTGCCGCCAGTGGTCCAAGTTGCTCTGGCACATGTCCAGCAGGGGCTTGCAGTCGGGGATGAGCGCGTTCAGCAGATTGTAGCACGGCAGGCAAATGCCGGTCAAGAACCCCACTTGGCTGGAGGGCTGTTCATCCGGCTGCGCCCTGTCCATCATGGGAATGGGGTGTCTTCCAGCCTTCCTGCGCAGATGGGATCAGATCAGCGTCGGCTCACCTCAGAACAAGAGCAGACCTCTCAGCGTCCCCTTGCTGGTAGAACTCCTCGAAGATGACGCGCACCGTCTCCACCTGGATGTCCCAGGGCTTGGCGCTGGCGCTCAGGTCGCTGCCCGTCATCGAGATGGCCTGCAGCAGCAGGCGGTGCTCAGTGTTGCTCCAGGAAAACGCCCCTTCTTCCACGATTTTCGTCAAGCGCGCCTTGTTGGGGAAGAACACCGCTAAGTCGGTGGCTAGAATGCAGTGCTTCAGAAGGCCCAGGACCTGCTTGTAGTCGGAGCTGGACAGTTTGTTGAAGATGTTGTGGCCCTCCTAGACAGAAAGATGGAACTGGGGTTTGTTGGGGGTTCTAGAGGATTTGTTCCTGATGTTTCACAAGTTCGAGGGGCCAGACAGCAAGGGCGGATGCAGGGGGGGTCATGGGGGTCATGACGCCCCCCC
>NW_026018611.1:1468425-1470518 GCF_020466585.1 Dendroctonus ponderosae
ACGCAAATCTAAAACTTCTTGAATTCAAGCATTTTTTGAGAAAACTGCCAACATTTCCCCATCCATGGTTCACTTTCTAAAAAGGCCATTTATTTTTCTCTAGAAAGATGTACAAATGAGCGTTCTTGCTCATTTTGCCTCTGAGAAATGAGCAAAAACGACACGGAAAACAGGAAATTTACAGGAAAACAGGAAAACGACACGGAAAAAACAGGATCCGCCCCTGCCAGACAGTTGGACCTCCTTAGGTCCTCTGAGGCTTCCAGGAGGGCTTTTTCTTCCCTTGCGCCCTCTAGTTTTTTGGAAATGTCCCCAAGTTCTTCTTCTAGTGCTGGCCCAGCTCCATTAACCCGATTTTTTATTTCGCCAATAAATGCAATTTATTCTAGCTTGCAACCCTTTAATCAGGCTAATGCGGCCCTATAGTTTTAATGGCCAATAACCGCCTGTTATAGTTGACATTAAATTTCACTGCCCGCTTTGATGGGCCGCGGTTTGCGTGCTCGGGCCCCCTTTTGCGTCCCGAAATGCGTGTTTCCAAACTCACCTGCTGCAGGATGGTCACAGTCTGATTGAAATGATGATGCTCCATTGTGGAGGTGGAATAGATGGAGGCCAGCGGGGACTCAGTGTCGCACATGAATTTGTTGTTTTTCCCGCGATGGTCCAGGTCATGGCATAAAGCGCCCGTGAACAGAGCCAGACACTGAAAGTGCATGCAGCACGCCACTGGTTTAAGGGATTTGCGGCCAGACTAAAGCCCGTGTCCCACGCATCCGTTTGTACGATGATACGATGGTACGAAAGTGTTTCTATTGGTTGGAGATCTGTCAATTCGTCCGTCCTCGTACGAGTTGACAGGTCTGTCAATTGGTACGAGGAGAAAAAATTTATAGAATTTTGCGTCTACTTCCTTTCAAAAGCTAAATTTTCAAACACGGTAAACCAGTAAAAGACAGCTTTTGATACGCTCAATCAAAAAGGTTCTAATGACTTTTGCGATAGTTTCTATTTTTCTCGAGAAATTAATAAAAATATGCAAAATTTATCAAATTTTGCGTCCACTTCCTGTCAAAAGAGAAATTTTCCTACACTGTAAATCAGTAAAATACAGCTCTTGAGAAGCTCAATCAAAAAGGTTATAATGACTTTTGCGGAAGTTTCTATTTTTTTCGAGATATTAATAAAAATATGCAAAATTTATCAAATTTTGCGTCTATTTCCTTTGAAAATATTAATTTTCAAACACGACAAATCAGTAAAAGGCAGCTCTTGAGACGCTCAATCAAAAAGGTTCTAATGACTTTTGCGATAGTTTCTATTTTTTTCGAGATATTAAGAAAAATATGCAAAATTTATCTAATTTTGCGTCTGGTTCCCTTTAAAAGAGAAATTTTTAAACATGGTAAATCAGTAAAATACAGCTCTTGAGAAGCTCAATCAAAAAGGTTCTAATGACTTTTGCGATAGTTTGTATTTTTTTCGACATATTAAGAAAAATATGCAAAATTTATCAAATTTTGCGTCTACTTCCTGTCAAAAGAGAATTTTTTCAACACTGTAAATCAGTAAAAGACAGCTCTTGAGACGCTCAACCAGAAAGGTTTTAATGACTTTTGCGATAGTTTCTATTTTTTTCGAGATATTAATAAAAAGATGCAAAATTTATCAAATTTTGCGTCTACTTCCTGTCAAAAGATAAATTTTCCTGCACTGTAAAACAGTAAAAGACAGCTCTTGTGACGCTCAATCAAAAAGGTTCTAATGACTTTTGCGATAGTTTCTATTTTTTTCGAGATATTGATAAAAATATGCCAAAATTATCAAATTTTGCGTCTACTTCCTTTCCAAAGGAAAATTTTCAAACACGGTAAATCAGTAAAAGACAGCCCTGGGGACGCTCAATCAAAAAGGTTCTAATGACTTTTGTTATAGTTTCTAGTTTCTTCGAGATATTGATGAAAATATGCAAAATTTATCAAATTTTGCGTCTATTTCCTTTGAGAGTAGCAATATCTGATAAAACTGAACCACCAAAAAACGGCCCTTAACACACTCTATCGAAAAGCCTTCAATGATTTCTGCGGTAGTTT
>NW_026018611.1:1471517-1475682 GCF_020466585.1 Dendroctonus ponderosae
TCTTTTACTGATTTACCGTGTTTGAAAATTTAGCTTTTGAAAGGAAGTAGCCGCAAAATTTTATAAATTTTTCATATTTTTATTAATATCTCGAAAAAAATAGAAACTATCGCAAAAGTCGTTAGAACCTTTCTGATTGAGCGTTTCAAGAGCTGTCTTTTACTGATTTACAGTGTTGAAAAATTTCTCTTTTGACAGGAAGTAGACACAAAATTTGATAAATTTTGCATATGTTCATTAATATCTCGAAAATAATAGAAACTATCGCAAAAGTCATTAGAACCTTTTTCATTGAGCGTCTCAAGATCTGTGTTTTACTGATTTACAGTGTTTGAAAATTGCTCTTTTGAAAGAAAGTAGACGCAAAATTTGATAAATTTTTCATATTTTTCTTAATATCTCGAAAAAAATAGAAACTATCGCAAAAGTCGTTAGAACCTTTTTGATTGAGCGTGTCAAGAGCTGTCTTTTACTGATTTACCGTGTTTGAAAATTTAGCTTTTGAAAGGAAGTAGACGCAAAATTTTATAAATTTTTCATATTTTTATTAATATCTCGAAAAAAATAGAAACTATCGCAAAAGTGGTTAGAACCTTTTTGATTGAGCGTCTCAAGAGCTGTCTTTTGCTGATTTACAGTGTTGGAAAATTTCTCTTTTGACAGGAAGTAGACGCAAAATTTGATAAATTTTGCATATTTTCATTAATATCTGCAAAAGAATAGAAACTACCGCATACGTAATTAGAACCATTTTGATTCAGCGTCTCAAGACCTGTCTTTCACTGATTTGCCATGTTTAAAAATTTCTCTTTTAAAGGGAAGTAGACGCAAAATTAGATAAATTTTGCATATTTTTCTTAATATCTCGAAAAAAATCAAAACTACCTCTAAAGTCATTAGAACCTTTCTGATTGAGCGTTTCAAAATCTTACTTTTACTAATCGAGTTTTACCAGAAACTCGTAATCCCAAACGAAATAAACCAAAAACTTGATTAATTTTGCAACTTTTCCTTAATGCCCCAAAAGAAGTTGAAACTACCGCTAACATCATTAAAACACTTTCGATGCAGTGTTTCAAGGACTATTTTCTTTGTTGAGCTTGGCCAGAAATTCCCCTCTCAAAGGAAATAATCCCAAATTTTGATGAATTTTTCTAAGTTTTCATTAATGTTTCAAAAACCGCCGAAAATATCGCAAAAGTCACTAAAACGTTTTCGATGGAGCAACTTGAAGGCAGTTGTCTTTTACTGAGATTGATGGGAAATTCCTAGTTTGAAAGAAGATAGACCAAAAAAATCGATCATTTCGCACGTTTTGATTGATATCTGAAAAACGGTCAAGCCACCCAAAAAGTCAATAGGACCTTTTCGGTGGGGCGATTCAAGAACTCTATTTCACTAATTGAGTGTAATTAGAAATTCGTAACCGCTAAAGAGATACACGCAAAACTACCAGTTCTTGATGCAAAGCCATGCTCTCAGCGCAAGCAAAGCGAAAATCCGGCCAAGTAGCGCCTAAATACGCAAATTTTATTCAAATCCGATTGATGGATTACATTAAGGCCCTTTTTCCTTGGCCCCCAAAAGCTCAATTTTACCCCAAAAGAGCTTTGGACTTTGGACTAATCCGCCGGTAAACTCCAGGGCAAAGAGCGCTTTAGCGGGCGATCGGTTCAAAGGGCGCCAAAAGCAGCTCGGGGCCTGGAAAAGCGCCCCACTCGCAATCGCCCACGGAAAGTTGATCAGAGCATTAAACAATCCGATGGTTAAATATTGTAAAAACTGACCTTGGCGCTTTCGGTGCTTGATGCCGCAAATCGCACAGACCGAACGCGTCACAAAACTCCACATTTTCAAATGGGCGCTCGTTGATGTGGCGTCGCGACGCCCTTCCGCATCCACTACTGGCAATCGGCCACAGGTTGCCGGGATAAATGAAAAAAGCCACGAGTTGCGTAGTGCAAATGGTATTTGTTTAGGCACTATGCAAACACCGATATGGCTATCGATTCGGCTAATACACGAAATGAAATCAAACTTCCACTTGTTTATAATCATTCGGGATAACGTCGGTTCCTTACTGCGTCTGAGGCTCCACTTCCTGCTGGCCGTGCCGCCCATGATCCGGATCTCCGCACTACCATCCCGACCGTCCACTGGAGTCACCACGATTTGCACCTACAAAAACCATTTGCTCACCACCCAAGCGCCTCATCCAACAGCAGTTACCTTGAAATCCTGCTGCTTGCCCGCTTCTGAGCTTCGCGGATCAGAACCTTGCTGAGCCATGGTCGCCCTTGGAGTGATCTTTTTCCCGAAGCTCTGGTCGCATGTCCATTAAAGGCCCCGAATAGTTTTTATCAAATAAACGTAAAAGAAATAATTTCGCTTAACTCGCGAATGGCGTGAGGTGCTTAATAGGAAAGCGATCATTAAGGCGCTCTTATCATGTCGGACGCACATAAGACGGACTAATTAATTGCGCCGGCTATTTATAGTTCTCCATTTTTTAATCAATTTCTCGCTAATTTTTCCTTAAACTCAACGGAAACTGGGATTATTGTTGATCTTTGACGCCCCGTATATTATGAGAAGCAGTTCGATTCACGCACTAAAATACCGCTCACCCTTTCTGGGTTCGTCTGTTTCTCTACAGGGTGTTGAATATGAGTTATTTGTCAACACTCTGTATATGTTTAGTGTGTTAAGAATGTTCTTGCTAGGGGTTAAAATTCAAGCAACTTTGAAAACATTTTTTAATAGTGTTTAGTCAGAAAACCGCTCTTACCTGTTGGCTGGTATTGTGAGAACCGGTTGAGCTACGAAACTCTAGTTTCCATTACGAGATAAAGAGTTAAATTGCGCACTTTTCTGTATGAAACTTTCTTGTAGAACATTTTTTAGTTTTCACGCAAAATGCGAAAGTTCAACATTAACGCGAGTCCCCAAAACCGCTCTTATTCGTTGCCTCGTATTAAAGGAACCGCTTGAGCCACGAAACTCTAGTTTTCATTGCGAGATAAACAGTTAAATTGTGCACTTTTCTATATGAAACTTTCTTGTAGAACATTTTTTAGTTTTCACGCAAAATGCGAAAGTTCAACATTAACGCGAGTCCCCAAAACCGCTCTTATTCGTTGCCTCGTATTAAAGGAACCGCTTGAGCCACAAAACTGTAGTTTTCACTGCGAGATAAAGAGTTAAATTGCGCACTTTTCTGTATGAAACTTTCTTGTAGAACATTTTTAGTTTTCACGCAAAATGCGAAAGTTCAGCATTAACGCGAGTTCCCAAAACCGCTCTTATTCGTTGCCTCGTATTAAAGGAACCGCTTGAGGCACGAAACTCTAGAGTTTTTACTGCGAGATAAAGAGTTAAATTACGCACTTTTCTATATGAAACTTTCTTGTACAAATGTTTTCAGTTTTCACGGAAAATGCGAAAATTCAACATTAACGCGAGTTTTCAGAACCGCTCTTTTTCGTTGCCTCGTATTAAAGAAACCGGTTGGGTTACGAAACTCTACTTTTCACTGCGAGATAAAGAATTCATTTGCCCACTTTTCTAAATGAAACTTTCTTGTACAAATGTTTCTAGTTTTCACGTAAAATGCGAAAATTGAACATTAACGCGAGTCTTCAGAACCGCTCTTATTCGTTGCCTCGTATTAAAGGAACCGCTTGAGCCACGAAACTGTAGTTTTCACTGCGAGATAAAGAGTTAAATTGCGCACTTTTCTGTATGAAACTTTCTTGTAGAACATTTTTTAGTTTTCACGCAAAATGCGAAAGTTCAACATTAACGCGAGTCCCCAAAACCGCTCTTATTCGTTGCCTCGTATTAAAGGAACCGCTTGAGCCACGAAACTCTAGTTTTCATTGCGAGATAAACAGTTAAATTGTGCACTTTCCTATATGAAACTTTCTTGAAGAACATTTTTTAGTTTTCACGCAAAATGCGAAAGTTCAACATTAACGCGAGTCCCCAAAACCGCTCTTATTCGTTGCCTCGTATTAAAGGAACCGCTTGAGCCACGAAACTGTAGTTTTCATTGCGAGATAAAGAGTTAAATTGTGCACTTTTCTATATGAAACTTTCTTGTAGAACATTTTTTAGTTTTCACGCAAAATGCGAAAGTTCAACATTAACGCGAGTCCCCAAAACC
>NW_026018611.1:1475732-1497591 GCF_020466585.1 Dendroctonus ponderosae
CAAAATGCGAAAGTTCAACATTAACGCGAGTTCCCAAAACCGCTCTTATTCGTTGCCTCGTATTAAAGGAACCGCTTGAGCCACGAAAGTCTAGTTTTCACTGCAAGATAAAGAGTTAAATTACGCACTTTTCTATATGAAACTTTCTTGTACAAATGTTTTGAGTTTTCACGCAAAATGCGAAAATTCAACATTAACGCGAGTCTTCAGAACCGCTCTTATTCGTTGCCTCGTATTAAAAGAACCGGTTGAGTTACGAAACTCTAGTTTTCATTGCCAAATAAAGAGTTAAATTACGCACTTTTCTATATGAAACTTTCTTGTACAAATGTTTTTAGTTTTCACGTAAAATGCGAAAATTCAACATTAACGCGAGTTTTCAGAACCGCTCTTATTCGTTGCCTCGTATTAAAGGAATCGGTTGGGTTACGAAACTCTAGTTTTCACTGCGAGATAAAGAATTCATTTGCCCACTTTTCTAAATGAAACTTTCTTGTACAAATATTTTTAGTTTTCACGCAAAATGCAAAAATTCAACATTAACGCGAGTCTTCAGAACCGCTTGAGCCACGAAACTCTAGTTTTCACTGCGAGATGAAGAGTTAAATTGCGCACTTTTCTATATGAAACTTTCTTCTAGAAATGTTCCTAGTTTTCGCGCAAAATGCGAAAATTCAACATTAACGCGAGTCTTCAGAACCGCTTTTTTTCGTCGCCTCGTATTAAAAGAACCGCTTGAGCCACGAAACTCTAGTTTTCACTGCGAGATGAAGAGTTAAATTGCGCACTTTTCTATATGAAACTTTCTTGTAGAAATGTTCCTAGTTTTCACGCAAAATACGAAAATTCTGAACAAAACCATTAAATAAAAACAGAAACAGCAGTTGAAAAAAGATGGCGAATCATATTCCAGGAATTTTACTAAAATTCACAAAGTAAAGTTGAGTTCACAATCGCCCGCAGAGATGGCGCGGCTGATCCTCGACCAGGCGTACAAAATTAGGCGCATCCCCCCCAAAGCGCAGGTGAGTCCTCAAGCCGCTGGCAACCCTGCCACTCATTCAAAAACGGTGCGCAAAACGCGACGGTTTTCCTAAGATTTTCCTAGCATAAGCGCGACAACGCCGCTCTTTCGTTTTATATAACCATTTCCTCAATTTCCTCTTGCATTTAGTTCGGCTTGCGCAGTCGTTTCAGTTTGTTGTTAGTGTGCGGTTAACCTCTCCATCTCAATTCGCGTATACAGCACAACGCTGCTGAACGACCGGCAAAACAGCTGATTTCCAAATTGTTTACATGCAAATAATCCTCGGAAGGACAATCGGACGCGTCCAGGCAACTGGTGTTTTGTTTGATGGGAGGGGCCCCATTTCGACCTTTTGCGCCTGTTGAAGACCGGAACTGACGATTGAATGGGAGTGACTGATGTCAAGTGCAGCACAACAGTGTCCCAAAGTCGCATTTTCCCTATGTGAAGGAACCAGCGGAGGCCGATTTAGTGTTCCGGTTGACCCACTTGCCCATTTCCGGAATGGCTCTGAACTTGGCGATGTCTCCATTGAGAAGGCGGCACTGTTTCCTGGTTTTGGGCTGCGTCCTGTTTGTGCCCTTCTGCTGCTTCATCCTATTCTCCGTGCCAGGCAAGCGTCATTTTTGTTTGTAAACATCCATTGGGAAACAAAGGGAAGTCGGCCCGGAAAAGTGGGCGTTACCGGCTAGGGATTATGAAAATATCAGATTTCCGGCCGATTTGCCCAATTTTCCTGTGGCCAAGATTGGCTGTAAACAATCGCCTGTCATCAGTGACGTTGTCACTTATCCAAAAAAAGGGTACTGCTGACTGCGCCATAATTTCCACTTACTTCTTACGCATGACGTCACCTGGTACCCTCTTGGGACCAGTGGACAGCTGCTCTATATGTGCATTACAAATGCATGTAACCTAGGCAGGTTTCATTGATGTTTAAAACGCATTAGTTCAGGGAAAAAAGGGGTTATTTGACAATATGGCTTTCAGTGTTTTATAGCTGAGTGCCTTATCGCGAAATGTTTTTCTGATTTTCAGGGTGTTAATTAACTGTATTATTGCTGAGTTGCCAGATTGTCGTTCGTTAGATCGGGTACACTAATTGCGAAAAACTGCACGCGACTTTCTCGATTTCGTCTGTGCGTTTCCGCATTCCGTCGTAAATAATAGGAACTTGTGCCAGGAGTGACAACCCATCAGAAGGTACCACATGACGTCGGGCAAATCGGCGCACTATCTTATACGGGGAATGTCCAAATATCCTTTTAAAGGCACACGGTTCGGCCGGGCGGTCATTAATCAATGATGCAATCGCAGGTTAAGGTTGGGTTTTTTCCTTAAGAATGAGAAAACGTTCGTATGCGGGTAACGGTACTTGGCAATTATTTTAATCGCATACGCTGGCTGGGCGATAAAAGTTCAAACAGCATTTTACAACCCATCAATTATAGCGAGTGTGAACGCGACCTTAGCCAACTTGATTTCGAACATGCACAAGCAGGAAGTTGATTGTTTTCTGTTCAAGTCGCTTTTTTGTCGGTCATTGGCTGAGGATTCAGGTGAAAATCGCGCACTTTGGCAAAACTGCTGTGCAATGTTGCCGGGTTTATGAGTTTTCCGAAAATTTGCCAGCGTGTTAATCAGGCCGAGGTTTTTGCGGTTCGGACTGGTATATTTCCATTGTCAAACTCTGCCCGTTTGCGGGTTTGAGGCTGTTCAATGCTTGTTACAAAACCCGTCAAGGAAATTTTTTGGAAAAAAAAGTTTGGAAATTTGGAAATTCTTCCAGTCAGTCTTTGCGCGCAAGTATGGGCACATTTTCTCTTTTTTGTCGCAACATTTCTTTGCTAAGTCTTTTCGCGTTCGGGAGTTTGGAGCAGTTGAAGCGCGTGTTAGACGACAGGCTGATCAAGAGCTGAACCCCAAATGAAAAAAATTCCAAAAATTTCCCCACCGCTTGAAACTCGGCCATTCTTTGCGCATAGCTAAGGACATGTTTGGTCTATTTTCTCACTAAACTCTAAGTCTCAGGCGCTTTCCGTTCGGGGGATGGACCGTGTTGAAGCGCTTGATGCAGTCGATATCCGGGAAGTAAAACACAAAATCAAAAATGCTCCTAGCCAGCTGATCTGATCCATTCTTTGGTCATACCCAGCTTAATAGTTGCTCTAATTTCTCACAAAATTTCAATGCTCAGTCTCTTCGGGCTTGGGAGTTTGAGGCTGTTGAGGCGCACATGGCAAAACCGCGCACCAAGAAGTAAAACCCAGGACTAAAAAAATTCAAAATTTCCCCAGCTGGTTGATCTAAACCACCCTTTGGACATAACTAAGGGCCCATTTGCGCTTAGTCTTTTGGTCGAGGGAAACTCAACCCAATTTTTAACCGGTTCCTCGGGTAAAACTCCTCTGATCAAAACAGTGCAGGCGGGTAATGGCCAAAAATACTGCACATCTAACGGTAAACGGCCGCAAGCATCGACTGCTGAATACGCAGGAATACCCAAGAATACCCAAATATGTTAACCACTGGTTAGATCATTGAATTAATCATCAACGGCCGTTATAATGCAAATACTGGCCGATGGGTTGCAACAGCCCATAACCAACGCACGCACTTAGAATGGGAACTTTGCAAGATCTAATCGAGTTGAACAGTTAGAACAATGGCAAAACTGCCCTCTTATCACTCGCCGAGTCCATTCTAAGCGCTCAGTTCCAGCAGGATGGTTGGGCTCCATTTGGAGAATTCCGTCTTGACCGTGAGCCGCGTTAATTAAAAACGCGCGAATCGTTCGGCTGCGAATTTTTAATTGTTATCTAGCGATAATGAGCGGAAAGTAAGTCATTCGTGCCAAATCAGGTTATAGGTTTGGTCACGGAATTGCACCCACCAGCCAATTGCATTGCGCGTAAAAGTATTACGACACAACTCGGCGTTCCAAGCATATCTCTCTGACCATTGGGCAGTGGCGTGTGCACACAATTTTCCATCCATTTTGATATCCCTGGTTTGGGTCCGCAAGAACTGTACAGATACACATAGATACGGGCAATTATCTGGCTGCTTTCACCTCGATTGTCTGCCATTGATGAATGGACCCATTATTTACAAACAATATGACTCCTTAGGTTCAGCTCCGCATGACCTCTTGGCCTTAATTACCTTCCGGTAAAGTTCACAGAGCAGCCATTGTTCATCGCGAGCGAAGACAATCATTGGCACTATTTGCACCAAAAACCGCTACGTTGTTTTGCTGGGGTACTAGTTTCTCATTGTCCCTCGTATCACACACGCTGCGCTCGGGCCGGGTGGAGGGCGTTCGGCCATTTCCGCCTCTGTGCCCTAGAGCGAGAGCGACGGCACGCTCGGCTCGCGCATAGTCTTTTCTTGTCCCGCCTGCCCTCTTTACCAGGTTGAAAGGGAGTTTTCGCGGCGTAAGCGGACAAATAATTTTTGGAATAAGAAAAATTTACTGCTTTCGGCGCGATTTGAACCCGGTAGGTTCAAATAGGGCGCCGAAAGCAGTAAATTTTTCTTATTCCAAAAATTATTTGTCCGCTTACGCCGCGAAAACTCCCTGTCAGTTTAGAATTATCGGACAACGAAAACTCTTCATTTCTATTTACCGGGGGTGGTTGCAAAGTTCGGAGGTCAAATGATATATTCCAGTCCCAGTTCACAGGACATGTAATGAGCGCTTAGGTGATTCAACCAGATCAGGTGTTTGTTCAGAAACTCCGGTAGCAAAACTCCTTTATTGGCGAAACCAGGACAGCATTGCGACTATATAAGGTCTACTAGATCGGGTAATGGACCGTGAAGGCCGCTTGGAACTTTTAAAGACACACTTACATGCCGTATTGCACTTGAGCATTGAGGTTGATCGGCAATAAGTCGGCTGCAACCGACCGTTGCCACTGTAATTGCCCTAAAATAGACTGATTGACAAAAGGTGGCTCATTTCATTAAAGCAAACAATTATTATTAGATTTGGTTAAGGAAACCTAACAGTATGATCTACGTGTCCAATTAAACTGATTGCTCAATTAATAGACGCTCCACATGTTATTGAAGTGCGAACTGACTGTTTGCCGTGAGCAAATCAACTGGGTCGCAATAATACGCAATCGCTTTTTGCTTTTTGTCTCATATAATATAATTATTGTATTAATGTTAGTCGCAGTTGCGTTGATTTAATGCATTCGTTCCGGGGCAGTGCGGCGAAATGCAGTCGGGCTGCACTCACGATATGCAACACAAATAGCAAACAGTACTGAGGTTGAAACTAATGAGTTTTTCGGGTTTTTAGGCCGTCGTTCGGTAGAATTTCTCTTGACGTTTCGCAAGCACGAGTGGCTTGCATCTTCAGAAGTGGTTTGCTTGAACGCTTACACTGTTCTCATCAGAACCCGCGTCAGAGCCACGAAACTCTAGTTTTCACTGCGAGATAAAGAGTTAAATTGCGCACTTTTCTATATAAAACTTTCTTGTAGAACATTTTTTAGTTTTCACGCAAAATGCGAAAGTTCAACATTAACGCGAGTCTTCAGAACCGCTCTTATTCGTTGCCTCGTATTAAAAGAACCGGTTGAGCCGCGAAACTCTAGTTTTCACTGCGAGATAAAGAGTTAAATTGCGCACTTTTCTATATGAAACTTTCTTGTAGAAATGTTCCTAGTTTTCACGCAAAATGCGAAAATTCAACATTAACGCGAGTGTTCAGAACCGCTCTTATTCGTTGCCTCGTATTAAAGGAACCGGTTGAGTTACGAAACTCTAGTTTTCACTGCGAGATAAAGAATTAATTTGCCCACTTTTCTATATGAAACTTTCTTGAAGAAATGTTTCTAGTTTTCAGGCAAAATGCGAAAATTCAACCTTAACGCGAGTCTTCAGAACCGCTCTTATTCGTTGCCTCGTATTAAAAGAACCGATTGAGCTACGAAACTCTTGTTTTCATTGCTAGATAAAGAGTTAAGTTTCGCACTTTTCTATAAGAAACTTTCTTAGAAATAGAAATAGAAATGTTTTTAGTTTTCACACAAAAGAAATTCCACCGAACGACGATCTAAAAACCCGAAAAACCCATTAGTTTCAAGGAATGGCCTCGAAAGTCTATTTCTTTTGATAGTACTGAGGTTGTTTTGCATCACGCTCACTAACATAGTTTACAGTTTACTTTTGCCCGCACGTTTCGCCAACCGCTTATTCATTTAACGTCTCTAATGGCCCTGGTAAATCGGCCCGGTGCGACAAGGACGGGCGATTGGCGAGCCGAACGCCCGGTGGCTCTCGCTCGTGTGCACTTGGGCGGAATTACCCGAAGCTCCTGGACTCACCCCGAACGATGCCGTGGGTGCTGTGCAGCGTTACGGGGGAGCCTTTGAAAGTATGCATGTGTTGAATTCAACTGGGTTGTTTCAGACGTTTCGTCCGAACAGCTGCTCATCCAGCGCATCGCCGAGCTGCAAGTGAAGCTGCAGTACCTGGACTCGATGTACCGCACGCGGCAGGAGGACCTGCGCCGATTGACCGAGCACATTGACTTGCTGGCGCTGCCGCCCAACGCGTCCGCCCTGCTGGCCGCCCCCGTTCCCGAGCTGCGCCCCGAAGTGAAGCAGCTGCTGAAGAACATGTCGGGCATGGCGGCCGCCCAGGGCGTCCATCCGCCCTTCTCGCTTCGCATGCCCAGCTCCTATCACTTCCTGCCGCATCTGCTGGACGACGTTTCGAGCTTAAGGTTGGTGGGGGATGTTAAGTAGCAGCAGTTGCAGTTGCTTGGTTCCCCAGATTGGCCTATCTGTTGTCCAAAGGACGACTGGGTGTTTCGGTGGTGCTGGGGGTTCCCACGGTGAAACGCGAGAAGCAAAGCTACCTGATGGACACCCTGAACAACCTGATAGAGGGCATGACCGTCGAGGAGGCCAACGACTCCCTGATTGTTGTGTTTATAGCCGAAGTAAGCGCCGGAGGAGGAAATGTTAACCAGCAGAGGGGAGTAATCGGGTTGGGTTTCCAGACTGATATGGAGTACGTGCTTCAGGTGGCCAAGGAAATCGAGTTTAGGTTTGCTGCCTATATCGAGTCGGGGCTAATAGAGGTGCTGGCGCCCTCTGCCGGCTACTACCCGGACTTCGGCAAGCTGCGCATCACCTTGGGGGACTCCCCCGAGCGGGTTAGGTGGCGCTCCAAGCAGAACCTGGACTTCGCCTACTTGATGTCCTATTCGCAGTCAAAGGGCACGTTTTACGTGCAACTGGAAGACGACATTCTGGCGAAACCCCAGTATATCAGCGAGATGAAGAAGTTCGCCATCGACAAGACATCGAAGAAGGAGGCGTGGTTCGTGCTGGATTTCTGCCAGCTGGGCTTCATTGGTGAGGAATTACTCGTTTTAAGGCCGAGCTTCTCCGTGCGCTCGGGAATTTTTCATTTGCCGGTGTTTCAGGGAAAATGTTCAAAAGCGCCGAACTGCCCTGGCTGATCACATTCTTCCAAATGTTCTACAACGATAAGCCGGTCGATTGGCTGCTGGACCATCTGCTCTACACCAAAGTGTGCAACTACGAGAAGAACAACGTACGTAAACCAATTTTCCGAAGCTTCAAGGTTGCATTCGGCATTTAGCACTCGCTGCCGTTTAAGTGGCTTGGTCAACACCACAATTCCACTTGTTGCCCGAGAAAAATAATTTTAATGACTTGTTACCGACCTGTTAATTGCTTGTTAAGCCGTGCTTGTTCAATGAGTCCAACAAATTTCCGGAATTCTTTTCGGCATGTACATGAGCAATTTGTGGGTAAAGTCCCACTCGCTCTACCTAAAACGTTCTGTGGATTATTTAATACCACACTGTTTCCATTGCAGGATATTTGCAAGAGAGAAAAGGCGCGAAAATGGATCCACTACAAGCCCTCTCTGTTCCAGCACATCGGCACGCACTCCTCTCTCAAGGGCAAAGTGCAAAAACTGAAGGTAGTCCACAGTCGCCCTCCTTGTTTGACTCGCACTCACGCGCTCTCTCGCTCTCCCTTGCACAGGATAAGCAGTTTGGCAAAGTGGCGCTGTTTTTCCCCCACGCCAATCCAGAGGCGGAGATCACGTCCGACATCAAGCACTACAAGCAGTACACCCTGAGGAGGGCCTACTTGGGCGAGACTTTCTACTGGGGGCTGCTGCCGCAGCCGGGCGATCACTTGATTTTCAAGTTCGCCACCCCGATTCCCATCAGAAGGTACTGCAAAAACTCAAAGCGGTCGCACAGTTGACGGTTTATTTCCTGGTGTGTGCAGCTATCTGTTCAAGAGTGGCAACGCCGAGCATCCCTCGGATAAGTTCTACAACACCACGGTGGAAGTGTTGCCAGTGGCGGCGCCCAGGTGGCTTTCGCCCCCCTCGTCGAATCTTACCAGTGACGGGTTTGTTATAGTGGGTAAGTCACCATGTATAATGCATAGACGACCCGGAAAATTTCAATCAAGAGGATAATTTTGGTTTTCTCCGATACTTCCGCGGCTTGCAATGACTGTCGTCGCGCTCGTTGAACAAGCAATAGAAAAAGAGCGAGAACTGTTGCGCCTCTGCTTGGGGCCGAGCATGTATGGTTGCCTGCTGTGGGTTCATCGAACACAGGGACTATAGATTGTGGTATAGGCAGTGTCAGCTGGTTGACTCAGTTGTTGAATTGCTCATTATTTCAGAAATTTCTGATAATTCTTTCTTCGACAACGGTAGTCCTTGAGAAGCCTTGGGGGTCATGACCCGAATAACCCCCCCGAATACTCGAATATTCGTTAGATATTCGAGTATTCGAATAATTTTACTATTCGAATAAACCACTAAACGAATATTCGAATATCAGATTTTTAAAAATTCCGAGCCCTACTTTGAACGGTTGGGGGCTGCGGACGTTTTGCTACTTCAGGCGCCTGAAAGGGGGCGAAGCCCTGCTCGATTTCAAATTGGTTTATTACAAAATACACTTCTACAATCGCCCCAGACGTTGAATGCGATATTGGGGCGGCGCAGAGTAAATTGCGCCCATGGGATTCACTTTGCGACCGACTGCGCTTCATATACGGGGTATGGTCAACTAGTAGTAGTCGACTTTTTTGAAGCACGGGAAAAAGAAGAGCACGCCGAAGACGATCTCAGTGGCGGTGAGCATGATCGTGAGACAGCAGAGCACTTTTTCCAACTTCAGTAGCGGGTTTTGGAACCCGAACGCGTACACCACTGTGGCTACGGTCAGGAACGTCATCAGTAGCACAAAGGCCGTGACCAGCTCTGAAAAGCCTCAAAGTGAGTAAGAAAAGGGGGAAATTTGCTCGATATGTCGGCTGCTTACTTCGTCGCTGCTCCTTCCATCGGTAGAACACCAGGATTTTGAGGATTTCCCCGATCAGTCGGGCAAAGCAAACGGCGCCATCCTGTTCGATGTTGGGGGTGTCTCGGATACTTTGGTACTTTGCGATCACCATGATGAATTCGGCCGATGCGAATACCGGGTAGTAAAACGCATTGATGTAGATCAGACATTCGAACATCAGCTCCGGGTCCACCTTCATGTTTAAGGAGCTGCAACGGGCAACAGTTCTCAAGCCCAAGCGCACGCCACTGGCTACGATTGTTTATTAACGCATTAAATCCGAATTGCCACCGTTTTTATGGCTCTATAAAACACTCGGTTCGAGCAGTTTTGGCTCTGAGTGAGTGTTTGTTGAACATTCTCGAATGATAAACATCGAGCGCTGTTTTGATCTATCAGAACTCCTAAACTATTAACTGTTGGAATAATTACCCAGAGAGAAAGCGCCGGTTTGAGCACGAGCATCACTTGCAAGCCGTATATAATGGAACTTGCATGTTTAGTGTCGATTTTTGGTGACACCGTGTCCTCTCTCACAGCCACTTAAAATTGCCCACATTATTTTTAGAAAGTCACACAACACTATTGTCGATTTGGCAGGGCCACCGGTGTGTATATCGGTTCAAATTTACGAGGCTTATTTCCAATTAAATTAATATACGGTGTGGTACACGGCGAGCCAAACGTGGGATTTGCCAAAAGTTCACTGCACTGTTCGAAAGGCGATTGGTTTTTCCCCGAAACGGTGCTCTTGCTCTAAAGCCCTAAAGTCGGCCGTTTTAGAGTAAAACGGCGTTTTATCACGGGAAACATGCGGCTGAAGTTTGCCTTCATGCTGCAATTTTTCCCTAGAACGGCCGACTTTCGGAGTTTGGGCTAAAATCGCTTTTTTGTGCAGGAAACAACGGGCTTTCCACTCTTGGACGCACGAGTTTCTCAAATTCTGAAGTACGCCACTGATTCGTAAAAAATGTGTTCAAAATTCTCCAATAGTTCCAAAAGCGCGAATTTTTCGTTAATTGCACTTTCCCCTTTAAAAATTTGAGTTTCAAAACTAATAGAAATAAACGTTGGAAAGTTTTCTCATCTTTAGAAGAAACTTTTTTTGATTTATTTTCCTGACTGCGTGTAGCTGTTATTATATTATTCCTTCCCTGGGCTTCAATCACAGTGTGAAACAACATTTTTTTTGTATATCGTTTATTTCGTTACGTTTCGGCGAGACAACAGCGCCATCATCTCATTTAAAATTCATACAAACTCATAATTGCTACGCAGGCAAATGCAGACAATAATTCGAACAAATTTGAGGTTTCAAGACAGCAAAGACCTAAAATAATCTAATATTTCCCAATTATGAGTTTGTATGAATTTTAAATGAGATGATGGCGCTGTTGTCTCGCCGAAACGTAATGAAATAAACGATATAAAAGTTTTTATTTGTAAAACAAGGTAACAAATTTGAGGTTTCAAGACAGCAAAGACCTAAAAGAATCTAATATTTCCCAATTATGAGTTTGTATGGATTTTTAATCTGATGATGACGCTGTTGTCTCGCCGAAACGTAACGAAATAAATATAATAATAATTTAGATGAAACTTGAGCCTAAAAATGGGGAAAGTTTGAGAACAATCGTCCGAAATCCTTTCGGCTTCACCTTCCATTCAATCCACTTCATTTCAGGCGCTTCACTTGAAAGCGACTCAAACTCCTGAAACTGAATATGTAGTCGAAAATTCACTAGAAAAACCGTATTTTTCACTCCTTATACAGTTTTTACTCATTCTTTAAGTGTGCAACCCGCTGGAAAAGTTGCGTCACTTACAATTGGCTCACCCGGTGGATTCAATGTGTTCAGTGGTCAGGAAGTTCTAAAGTAAAAACACTTTATTCCCACTGTTATGGTAAACCACCCGAATTGTTCTCAACTATCAAGCCCTAATAAAAACTTTATCTGGCTAGAGATAAGATTGATCGATTAATCTTAATACAGAGTGGCCCAAAGGGCGAAAACTTGCCCTTTTTATTGGAAACTGCAATCAGCAACAAGCGCATACAGTTTTAACACCGAATTTTTGTACCAAAATTAGGCGTTTCTGGGCTCGATTTTTTTAAATTTAAATCGACGAGTTTGTCGAATTTTGGCGCCGTCCTGATGCCACTTGGACCATGTTCATAAAGTCATCCCCTTTTGCCCAATTACCCGGTCTTAGACAAGGAAAGATACACTCTCATGTGTGCGGGAAAGAGCCACTGTATAGTCGCGACAACGGATGCACCGTTGCCGCTATCGTTGTTTATGAACACACTCCTGGAACGGTTGAAACGTCACCGTGTCAACCCCTCCTACATCCTGCCGAATTGACTCGGTTGCTATAGCAACCGGGAACACTCACTGTATAATTTATTGCTAATTCAGAACCCGCGTTGATTCGGTCAATTTTAACTAAGTTGCGAGTGTTTTGCAGGTAAATTCGACAGTGCCGGAATAGCCAGAGGGTCGGTGGATGACGCCTTGGGCAGGATCCAGGCGTTGCGGTTAAATGTGCACTCTGACAGCGAAAATTGGGCGATTCTAAGCGAGGTAGGGGTTAAACGAGCCGAAGATGCGGCCGCTAACAGTTTTGGTTTGCAGATTCACATCCAGGACGAAGTGGAGCCCAGATAACGCACAGCCATGCGTTCGAACGTCCTGTCGATTTTCCGCTCTTTTCATCCGGGTGATCGCAGTGCCGCGCCCAACAAACATTTGCTCAGTCTGTGATAGTTGAAAACCCCCGTAGTTTATCGTTAGATGTAAGCGCTCCTCCTCTGACTGCACTCCATTCCTCTGTCAACGTCTCCCTCAAGGTGAGTGATTTTCCTATGGTGGCGACCTCTTTGGCAGCTGTTCAGGTTCCGGCTGCGGGCGATTCCTGCGTTATCAACATATCAAAAGTTGAGCCCACCCACTATGGGCATGTTTCCGGTAGACGCCGCTCAAATATCAGTTGCTTATCATACCCAGGGACCATGAACTGATTTGTGGGGTTTCTCTTAAAAAAGATACAAAACTGCCCAAAACATGGCGCTGTTGGATTTGAGAGAAAATGTATTTTTGTATTGGTTCGCAAAACAGACTGACTGAGTAACGCTAAACAGGAATTGGTCAAGGAATTCGTATTATCCCGTAATTTACTGTGTCTTAGGCGTAGAATACTCAGAATATCGAATATTTTCAGTGCCAATGTTGCGTATGCGCATCTGGACTGTCGGAGAGTGAGCGGGACAGCAGCGCATTGCGCGGAAAAGGGCAGGGCTTCTGGAGGCGTGGCCTCTTAATACGGCGTCTCTTTCCAGCACACGCTGTTGTTTCGCTCGCCTTGCAAACTGCCCAACGGCTGTATGTGTTGTTGTCTAGTCAAGTTAAGGAAAAAACAAAAAAATCGGTGTCAACAACGCCCAATCGTCGCTTCCTAGATTAACCCATGTAACTAATCAAATCAAACTATATCGGTGTGCTGACAATATGTCTAATATTTAGAATACATGTCGTGTGCAGTAAGTGACGTAATTGGCAAAACGCGCCTCTTTTGTTCAACTTTGCCTCACCTGCAGGATGTGGGATGAGTCGATGTTGGTCGACACCGCGCCCTGTATAGTGTTTAGTTTGCTTGGAAAATGTACAGGGTACATTCGTAATTGGATAAGACAAATCTATTTTCCTAAACCATTTGTTGATCTGTGTGTGAATCTCATTTTTCAGCCTGTATATTGCGGTCAATTATTATTAATATTATTGAGTTGATTTTCTGATGTTGTTAAGTTTGTGTATTTTCGGCAACCAATTTATCCACAACTAATATTGTCTTTCAATAAATATTACCATTTTTATTCAATGTTTTATTGCGCCATGAAGACTCGCAGGCCGACACTGATTCCAGTGAATTAACTAACGCTGATTCTTCTGTTCAGGAACGTAGCTGGGATTTTTTTCGCACTCATGGTGATCCAGTTCTTCACGGATTGAAATATTTGTCGCCGATTTTTAATTACTTTGTTTTGCAGGCAGTTTAAAGGTATAGCTATCAGAAGTAGTGCGTTTTACTTGAAGTTTGCGCTTAAATGCCGCGGAAATTGTTAAATAAAATATCGTTTTCGAGTTTTTAGGTCGGCGTCCATAGGAATTTGGTCCTGACGTTTCGCTATCCCGCGTGGGCGGCACCTTCAGAGGTAGGTTTAAGAAAGTTGAACCAATTAAAATTTTCTTTTACTCGATGTTCTAAAACCAGTTTTTTGCATCTTCTTTCATCTCTTTCTTGGGTTCTTGCAGTTTTGTCAATTGCGGTTTGATTTTCCAAAGAGTTTCTTGTTCTTTAAACAGTTCAAAAATGTTATTTATTTATTGTTTTATATTATATTCTTTTCCTTCTTGGGTTTCAGTCAAAGTGTGAAATACAAATTTGTATATCGTTTCGGCGAGACAACAGCGCCATCATCAGATTTAAAATTTACACAAACGCATGATTGGTAAAAATCAACGTTCTTTTAGGTCTTTGCCTTCTTGAAACCTTAAATTTGTCTGTCGAGAGACAAATTGTCTGTCGAGAGACAAATTTACGGTTTCAAGAAGGCAAAGACCTAAAAGAACGTTGATTTTTACCAATCATGCGTTTGTGTAAATTTTAAATCTGATGATGGCGCTGTTGTCTCGCCGAAACGATATACAAATGTTATAACAATTACACGCAGTGAGGAAAATAAGCCAAAATATGTGATTCAGTTCCGACATCGTATAACAAAATCGCCAGTGAGACCAGATGGTTGAATAATAATTCCAATGAATTTTGCAGGACTGCAGCAGACGATTCACTTCCTGCGATTTAACCGCAAAAGTGTCAAGGGTTTTATGCATTCGTCCGCAACCCAATCAGAAGTGGGCTCATATAAGACGCAAACGTCGCCGATCAAGAGAGTCTTTGCTGACAAGTGCCGGCGCCAACCAGCGACTGTGATCGAAGCAAAAGACGAGACGGACTTTTTCAAAGTGAGTTAAGCCATTGTTTAAGCGTTTGTAAACCATTTTATTCCTTAATAAGGAAAACAAATAGGAAATTCCAGACAGTGAGAGTTTAGGAACAAGTTCTGCACGGTTGGGACTTTATTTGAACCCGTTTTTTGCAAAAACCGCGTACGATTGGAGATGTTCTGCGTGCCAGTGGCGCCTTCATCTACCTTATTTTGGAACATTGCCCATCTTAACGCTTCGGGGCTTAGGGTGGTGCCAAAAAATATCCTCACGCGCGTAAATATTGCCGATTACTCAATCTAATGCACTCGATTCTTCCCATGCAGATTGCAACTTTCACCGTTAGGTAATAGGTGCAATTTCCTTTACGGAAAAATCAGCCGCTCACGCCTGCTTTCACTATCTAGAACTGACTCCAATTGCAACTGGTTGTATCAGATTACCATAAGAGATTTTTCACTAAAATCAGTGTGAAGCGGGGCTTGTGCCCTTAAAATCGGCCATAATTGAATAACGGAGAGGATAAATGCGCATAAGTTATTTCATTTGCGCCAGTCCGGCCCAGTAAAAATCGCAGAAATTTGTTTTCTGCGTGTTTGTGAGAGCGACAACAACATGACCAGCTAACAACACCGTCGCATATATTCGTCTCAGTCTAAGTGGGCCCAGGGGCCAAAGCGAGAGAGAGATGCACATCAGCTAGGCTTTGCCTGACCTACTCGGCGCTGAGACAGGGGGGTATCAGGAATAAATAATTTTTTAGTTCTATTTCAGATATGATATGGATAGCTGTGTCACTGGTTGCGACCATCCTGAGCCTGTGGGCATTCCTGGATACACGGAAGCCGAAAAAATTCCCGCCAGGTCCTGCATGGTATCCCGTAGTAGGGAGCGCCCATCAGCTGCTGAGAGCGCGCACCCAGCTGGGGTCGCTCTATGAAGCCACCGCAGCCCTGAGTAAGCGCTATGGGCCAGTGATGGGTTTCAAGGCAGGTGTTAGAACGATAAAAGTCCAGGTTTTCCTCAAATCCTGCTTCCAGGTGGGCAAGGACCCGATTGTAGTGGTGTACGGCCCGCAGGAGACCAAGGAGATGGAACTATCCGAGGATTTGATTGGCCGCCCCATAGACCCCTACTTCAAGTTGCGCACCTGGAACAAGCGCAGAGGTGACAGCGTGGATCAGGGGCGGACGGTTGTAGAACTGGGGGTTGTTTTAGGTGTTCTGTTGACCGACAACAAGTTCTGGCAGGAGCAGAAGCGGTTTCTGTTGCGCCACCTGAAAGAGTTTGGGTTCGGCACTAAGAACATGTCGGTGCTGATCGAACAGGAAGTTGGGCATCTGCTGGAATTCATCGAGAAGTCCATCGACGAGAATCAAGGTGCTTTTCTCCAGTTGCCAAGTTTTAGGTGTTTTGAGCGTGCGTTTTCTTAGGCTCAGTGGTATTCAAAATGGAGTCCATGTTCAGTATGAGCGTCCTGAACACGGTCTGGTGCATGTTAGCAGGAGTGCGCTATTCTCAAGAGGATCAGAAGATGAAGTCGCTGCAGAGCATCATGTTCAGAATGTTCAAAACCATCCACATGGTAGGCGCTGCTTTTAGGTGGGTGATCTTGGATGGATCTCTGTGGGGGCGCTTATTTCTGTTGGTTTTCAGCCATTTTCCGATTCTCAAGTACTTGGCTCCGCAGCTGTCCGGCTACAAGTGCTACATGGAGACGCACCAGCAGATCTGGGACTTTCTGCGCGATGAATTGGACGCTCATAAGAAGACGCACGTCCCGCATCATCCCAGGGATTTAATGGACGTGTATCTGGACGTGCTGCGCTCTCCTGATCACAGTCAGTAGCTCTAAAACAATTCGGGCAGGGGGAAATGCAATGGAAGTTTGCAGGCGAGTCCTTTTCTGAGGAACAGCTGCTGGCCATTTCCATGGACATGTTTATGGCCGGGTCGGAAACCACCAGCAACACCATCAGTTTCACTTTTCTCTACTTGATGCTCAATGAGCGGGTGCAGAAAATGGCTCAGAAGGAGATTGACGCGGTTTTAGCGGGCAGACCGCCCAGTCTACAGGATAGGACTAAGTGAGAGCTCAAAAGTGTTATTGTTTCCTTTAAATGCAACGATTTGCTTCAGTATGCCTTACATGGAAGCCATTGTGTTGGAAGGGCTGCGCATGTTTGGGGGGCGAGCCTTCACCGTGCCCCATCGGGCCCTAAGAGACACCAACCTAGGAGGCTACATCATTCCAAAGGTCAGTTTCTTTGGCCTGGTTGCCAGTTTTTGCGGAAAATCCCCAGGTTTTGTGTTCCAGGACGTTCTTGTAGTTGCCAATCTTCACGGTTCCATGATGGGGCCCGACTCCGGCTTTGAGAATCCCGATGAATTCATCCCTGAGCGCTATCTGAAAAATGGGAAAGTCGTCCAGGTGGAGAACCACTTGCCCTTCGGGCTGGGGAAAAGGAGGTAAAATTGTGCCTTGTACGACAAGGGTGGTGCTGAAAATGGGTTGTTTCAGGTGCATGGGAGAGTCGATGGCGCGCGCCAATATTTTCCTTTTCACTGCCGGCCTCCTGCAAAGGTACGACGTCGGTTTGGTGCCTGACAGTCCGCCGGATATGAAGACGGTGGAGGGCGTCACTCCGTCAGTCCATTACAAGTCGAGAATAACTCGCAGGAGCGCACCACAGTAAAATATCTCCTAGATCGTGTTTTGTTTAGCATTTTTGCGGTAAATGCTAAAAACATTAATTTTTTTAATTGTTTCTGTCTCGACCTACATCGACAAGAAAATAACGTCACGCTAAACCCCTGCTCCTGCTGCCTCTAATTGTATTTGCATCGACAAAAAATAACGTAAAAGTAGTTTTTTCACAAACTGTTTGTTGGGAATTTCGCCTCAAAAATTTTTGTCTTTAAAAAAGACAGAATTTGATCACGTCTTTTATTACGGCGTAAGCGTAATAGAGAGTATCTGCATCGACAAAAAATAACGTAAAAGTAATTTTTTCACAAACTGTTTGTTGGGAATTTCGCCTCAAAAATTTTTGTCTTTAAAAAAGACAGAATTTCCTCACGTCTTTTATTACGGCGTAAGCGTAATAAAAGTTTTGTGAAAAAATTACTTTTACGTTATTTTTTACCGCGTAAGCGTAATAAAAGAAGGTAAATGCTAAAAACATTAATTTTTTTAATTGTTTCTGTCTCGACCTACATCGACAASAAAATAACGTCACGCTAAACCCCTGCTCCTGCTGCCTCTAATTGTATTTGCATCGACAAAAAATAACGTAAAAGTAGTTTTTTCACAAACTGTTTGTTGGGAATTTCGCCTCAAAAATTTTTGTCTTTAAAAAAGACAGAATTTGATCACGTCTTTTATTACGGCGTAAGCGTAATAGAGAGTATCTGCATCGACAAAAAATAACGTAAAAGTAATTTTTTCACAAACTGTTTGTTGGGAATTTCGCCTCAAAAATTTTTGTCTTTAAAAAAGACAGAATTTCCTCACGCCTTTTATTACGGCGTAAGCGTAATAAAAGACGTGAGGAAATTTTGTCTTTTTTAAAGACAAAAATTTTTGAGGCGAAATTCCCAACAAACAGTTTGTGAAAAAATTACTTTTACGTTATTTTTTACCGCGTAAGCGTAATAAAAGACGTGTTGAAATTCTGTCTTTTTTAAAGACAAAAATTGTTGAAGCAAAACACCCAACAAACAGTTTGTGAAAAAAATTACTTTTACGTTATTTTTGGTCGATGCAGATACTCTCTATTGGCGTAATTTCGCGCTATATGCCTATGTTGGTGAGGCAATCCGCCTCAACAATATAGAACTTAAAGTAAGTCATTTGCATCATGGATGTTAATTAGAAGAAAAAACTGCATTTAACCTAACGGATAACGTATATTTTTGCAAACAACTGCTCGTATCTAAGCCGGATGATCTAAGCCTTAAGAGCTTGGCAGACAGTCCTCCACCTTCTGGATGTCATCGCAGGTGGAAATCGGGCCAACTGCCTTAAAGCATTCAACTACGGGCTCCATCATTTTGTCCGGAAGCGACCCCTAAAACAAAAATGAATTAACCGCAGATCTGCAGGATTCATCAACCAACCAACCTTAGCTTGGTCGATTTCTAGATGGCCGTCCTTTAGAAACCCGACCTTTTCCATGGCACACTTAAGGAAGCACAGCATGCTATGGTTTAAGGCGCGTTTCTCCCTGGCGTCTTCAAACTCCTTACGATCAACTCCAGTGTCTTTGCCGCACATTTCCACGTCGGCCGGCGCAATGCGAGCGAACAAGTCATCCGAGTTTCCAGCCGCAACGAGCTAAATGTGCAAAAACAAACGGCACCAATCGAACACAAACGTTAAAACCAATAATTACCTGGGCCACGCCTAGAATGCACAAAAATACGGAAACTCCCCCTTGGAAAGTCATACTTAAGCAGTCTCTCTAGCGAATCTCGCCGCTATTTGCAGATGATATGTGCCTGTAGGCAACTGGCACACTATTTATATGCCGGCGGGCAATTGATTCCCGAATCACACTTCCGCACATGATGGCACCCGATGGCCGCCAAAAGCACAAAAGAGTGCGACAAATTGTACGACTTAATTTGGCGCAAATTGCGAAATTGTTGCTAATGGCGCGCAAACACCAAACGGAACAATCGAAATCGGTTGTTTTCAAAGTCAACGTCATTTTCGCCGGGAAATACGCAAAAAATGGTCACAGTCTGTGGGAGAAAGTTTGCCAACACCAGGGAAAAGCTGCTGCTAGCTGCCAAAGAGAACAAACCTCCCCTTGGGGCAGCGGAGAGTCTCTTTTCCAAAACAAAGGGGCAAAATGCGCCGACTGAGGCCGGAGCGTCCTCGGGCACCTTCATTCCCAATTCCACATTCAAAAGCCTTAAGAACTCGGCAAAAGAGCAAAAATCAGCAATAGCAACCGTTGGGCAAAGCGCTCCAATCAAGGTATATGTAGATAAGTTCTATATTGTTGAGGCGGATTCATTTTTTACTACTTTTTCTTTACTTTTTGATAAATAATTCGTTCTTATTGCGGAATAGGAGCACTATTTATCATTTATCTGTAATAAAAGACGTGAGAAAATTCTATCTTTTTTAAAGACAAAAATTTTTGAGGCGAAATACCCAACAAGAAGTTTGTAAAAAAAGGTATATGTAGTTTGAAACGTTCAAAAAATAGCACGTAAGTTCTGGGCACTTTTCAGCGTTCTTCCATCCTTTCGGGCACCGAAACCTTGGAGGAACTGAAGCAAATGCGCGATTTGCTGCGCAAAACCTCCTATGTACCCAAGCAGGTAGTTGCAACTAACTCAAACCAGCCTCAACCGGTGAAACCCCTAAAATTTAGCCCCCTAGCAGACGCCCGACTATTGAGAAAATCAAAAGCGCAATCGAGCAGGAAAAGCGCGTCCTCATGGACGAGCGGGAGGCTCTGGAGATCGTCAAAGAAGAGCTGCAACTGGTCGACACGTCCACTTCCACCACCACAGCAGTCAAAGTGAAGAGATCCAAGAAAAAGAAGACAAGCAAACGCGAAAGCCCCAACAAGAGGAAGATGGGCGGCAAAGTGAAGATGAAGTTGGGCAAAGTCGACGTGGAAATTCAATGCTCCATCGGCAAAGCCGCCTAGATTTAATTGCGCCCAATGAAAACATTTGCTATTCCCTTGACAAACCGCGTTAATATATTCCCTTTTTCACCCAAATGCGATATGGATTTTTAAACACTCCAACAAAGTGAATACCTGATTGCAACACTTGGATATAAAAGCGGCGATTTCCATCGGAACCCTCTGAAAGTGGGCAACATGATCAAACAGCCATCGTATGAGGTGTATGCCACTGACTTTTTCTCGGTGAACCGATGGATTTTGAAGTGTGCGGGGCTCTGGCCGCCCAGCACCCCCAACAGAGTCGTTCGGCGCTTGTACCAGCTCTACACCATTGGCGTGTTTCTCTTCGTGAACCTCTGGTTCACTGGTACCGAGTTCGTGTCGCTTTTTTACACCTACAAGAGCCAGTACGAGCTGATCAAGAACGTCAATTTCTTCCTCACTCATTTCATGGGCGCCGTCAAGGTGATTCTTTGGTACTTCTACGGCCATCTGCTCAGGGACATCATGAACGCGTTGGAGAGTCCTCAGCTGCACTATGAGGGTTATGCGGTGAGTGATGTGAAAACTCCCAAATTTTCATGGTGCAGACGGTCTGCGCCCGGATTCGTTCTGGACGAAGTGGTCTTCGGCCAACTTCGCGCCCAGTTCGGGGGCAGTTTCCGCGAAAATCCACCAGGTTGGCCGATGGGAGCGAACAATATGCACCGCGGAACTTAATTCCCGACTCACTCCTGTTGCAGGATTTTAGCCCCCATCGGATTTCGCACCTTCATAGGGCCATCGGGCGCAGATATTCGCTGCTGTTCCTTTGCTTGGCCCACGCCACTCTCATCTCCTCGTACATCCCGCCCCTGATCGCCGTGGCCGAGTATTTGAACCAACCGCAGGGCGGCCTGCAGAAGCTCCCCAGCCGACTGCCCTACTTCTGCTGGATGCCCTTCTCCTATGACACGCCAGGCAAATATTTGCTGGCCGTGGCTTATCAGGCAGGTAACTGCCTGCAGGTGGACTGCGGTAGGGCAGGTGAAACGTTGTTCGTTTTCAGGGCCAATGTTCTCCTATGCGTACAGCGTGGTGGGCATGGACGCGCTTTTTATGAACATCCTAAACTGCATAGCAGAGAACATGGTACTGATCCAGGGGGCCTTTAAAACCGTGCGCGAAAGAAGCACCCTACACTACTGTGTGGGGGCACTGGCGCCCCCTTGCCACGCAATTCGCGAGCACCCACTGGTGCTGAGACAAATGGATTTGGAGACGAAAAAGATCATCAAACACCTGCAAATCACTCTAAGGTACCCAACCAGACCGGTGGGTGGAGGTAGTAACACTCGAGTTTTAGAGCCTGCAAGCACCTGGAGGGAATTTACCACATAATAACCCTCAGTCAAGTGACTGCCACCTTGTTCATCCTGTGCACCAGCCTCTACTTGATTTCCACTGTAAGCATTGGTTGACTTAACTAAGCACTATTCCGATTTGTTTTCCTGACGGCGTGTACTTGTTCTTATATTCTTATCTCTCCTGCGGTACAGTCAAAATGTGAAATATTTCTTTTTGTGTAGTTTATTTCACAGAATGTTTCGGCGAGACAACAGCGCCATCATCAGATTTAAAATCCATACAAACTCATAATTGGGAAATATTAGATTCTTTTAGGTCTTTGCTGTCTTGAAACGTCAAATTTGTTCGAATTATTGTCTACATTTGCTACGCAGGCAAATGCAGACAATAATTCGAACAAATTTGAGGTTTCAAGACAGCAAAGACCTAAAAGAATCTAATATTTCCCAATTAT
>NW_026018611.1:1497641-1499130 GCF_020466585.1 Dendroctonus ponderosae
ATAATTGGGAAATATTAGATTCTTTTAGGTCTTTGCTGTCTTGAAACCTCAAATTTGTTCGAATTATTGTCTGCATTTGCCTGCGTAGCAAATGTAGACAATAATTCGAACAAATTTGACGTTTCAAGACAGCAAAGACCTAAAAGAATCTAATATTTCCCAATTATGAGTTTGTATGGATTTTAAATCTGATGATGGCGCTGTTGTCTCGCCGAAACGTTATGAAATAAACGATATTCAAATTTTTTACTTCACACTTTGACTGAGACCCAGGAAAGATAAGAATACATTAACTAAACACTGAAATCAATCAATCAATCAGTTGATGCTCTGCAGGCCTCGCCATTCAGCAAGCAATTCTTCGCGGAATTAGTCTACATGATGGCGATGCTCTTCGAGCTGTTTCTCTATTGCTGGTTCGGCAATGAGGTCACTCTAAAGGCAAGTGATTGAACCGCCCAATCAGCTGGTTACTGATTGATTTGTTTAGTACGAGCAGCTCCCGATGCATATCTGGGAGAGTCAGTGGCTGGCGACCGATGACTGTTTCAAGAAACAAATGATATTTACCATGTTGCGCACTAATCGCCCCGTTTACTTCACCGCTGGCAAACTGGCCCGCTTGACTTTGCCCACATTCATGTCGGTAAGTGGCTGATTGGCGTGTGATCCTCCCATCCGATTTTCCCGTTACAGATTCTCAAAACGTCCTACTCGATCTTCGCGCTGATTAAAAACTTCTCCAAGTAAACCGCTAGTTGATGACGACCGGAATTTAAACTGCAAACTGTAATAGACATTCTTTAGCAAAGTATATACACAAGCAGTTAGTGCCAATTAACTAGGTATCCTATTGGAATGGTGGATGAACACCCAGGGTCACATGGGGTGGAAAAAGATGCCTTCTAGCTCGCTTTCGCACAGTCGTTTCACCTCCTCTGCAAAAGAAAACTTTTCAAAATTGAACGCACTCAACCAGCTGAGCCAATCAGACCGCTGATGGAAATTAGGCTGGCGCTCTTCTGTTGCAGCACAATGTAAAACTCCCGTAGGTTCGACGTTTTACTAAACACCCAGTAATCATTGGTGGTTTTCACGATGTTCTCGCCCGAGGGGCCGAGGAAATGGCTCGTATTCTTCATGTCTGCCATTATCCGCAACGAGTCCGCACTACAAGCCACATTCCCCGTATGTTTGTTGTCCAAATGAACCTGAAAACTTGCCGATTTTAACCCCGGAAACCTCAATCGAACTGGTTCCTCACCGTGCTTTTACAGGCCAAATTCAGCTTATTGAAGTAGATAAACTTGGGCGAACTTTCCTGAATGTTTGACGGCGAAACCACCTGCTTTGAACAATAGTCTGCAATGCTGTTCACTATAGGCGACAATCGCGGGTTTATGTGCTCATCCAGGGCCTTGAATTGATCCAATGTTAATTCGGTTTTACCTAAAATGCATTAAAGTTGAGTCAAATCAAAGGAGATAGA
>NW_026018611.1:1499180-1528720 GCF_020466585.1 Dendroctonus ponderosae
CCTAAAAACCCGAAAAACCGATTAGTTTCAAAATTGAGTGTCCAATTAAAACTTCTAAAACTGCAACTTACCTTTAACAAAAAAGCAAACAGTGGCACTGAGCGCTCTATAAACCACTAAGTAATACTCCAACACGCCGTCCTCGTTGAACAGGTAGATTTTGGGCACTTTGCCCACAGTTTTGGCCTGTTTCAGGTTTGAGGGCCCCGTGATGAAGCGGCCGCGCCTCAAAGCCGTAAAAGGTGACTGCAAGTTCCTGGGCATTGAGCCCCCTTGAAGCTCCGCCTCCACATTGGCTGGTAACAGTTGATCGATTAGATACTGGTAGATGGTTTGCATGTCGTTCGGCTCGATGCCGCTCCTAAGAAAACCGTCTGTTAATTTGTCCACTGGCGCAATTCTCCACACACCAGACAACGTGCTCGTTGTACAGGAAAGTCGTGTGAGCAATATACTCCATATTAGACTCGACGTCGTTGACGAAGCACTGAATTTTCAAAAATGTGTGTCTGTCCAAGGGCAGGTACTGAATGCCTTTGAAGACAGTTAAAATATCCATGTGGGCCATCCTTAAAGTTTTCAAATACTGAAACGCAGTTGTCTACCTGAGCCAGGCCTCACTTACTGCGTTGTAGAACTTTTCGATTTTCGTCATCAACGTGCCCAAGTCGCTCTGCTCTAACGTGTGCTGGAAAGTGCCCCAAAACAATCGGTACATGTCATAAAGCTGCCTCAGCACGGATTCGTACACATTGTCCTGCACATCCTCCTCCAGATACTCGATGAAACTGGTGTTTTCCTTCACTTTAGTGACCACTGGCAAGGCGATGGTCTGGAACATCACGTCAATAACACCAGCCCCAGGACGATTGAGCACTTCAAAACACTCACCAGGACAATCCAGAAATCGCGCTCTGGCTGAAGAAACAACTGCCGTTGCTTGCCCGTATGCAGAGATTTGACTGGCGAGTCTGGATTAAAAGTCCTAAAACAGTGGCGTTTAGCTAGGGCCTGGCCGCTCGACCTGCCAACTTACTGGGTGAATTGGATTATGCCTTCTACCAACCCCACATTTTCCACCTGCACCTCCGTGTTATCACTGGGCGGGTAATAGTACACAATCTTCTTCAGTTCCTAAAAAAAATTGCAAATTGAGGGTTGGAAATGGGGAAGTTTCAATGCCACTTACCTCGCCCTCCTTAGGACACAACTGCGAATTAAATATGAAAAAGTTTTGAATATCTACGTCCTGATTGAGGGCCCCCATTGCGGTTTCTCTGCGGGTGCCTCAGAACTCGACTTGTTTTCTACAGGGAAATGTTTGTTTTTCTCATGGCACAAAGCTGACGTGCAACGTCAGTTAAGTCAGCTGACAATCGGCCAAACTGCTCCACTGATGCCGCCTGGGGCCTTGTGGACCACGCCCATAAAATTCGCTGAAGCAAATAAACAAAAATAAAGAACCATTTTTGTGAAATTGCCATTACTAGCACCAACCCACTGCGGGATTTAAATTCGCTTAAATTCCTAAAAAACTAATAAAACAATGCAACTGTAAGTATTGATCAGGGGCAATCAGAAGTGTGACAACAGCGCTGGCCGGTCTACGTGCTTGTTTTGACAAGTCAGCTGACTGCCACAATAATGCCCCAAAACTTCTTTGTTATTGTTGCAAAAGTAATTGTTAGACACCCTAATTAAACAATGACTCAGCTCAATGCGAGCGCGACGAATCGATGGCAGGCCAAGTGATCTAATAGCCGATAATTCCGAGTGGTCTGCCTTATCCTGTTGGCACACAAAGGGTAAAGTCTGTTATCGATTTTCGCACCCACGATTCCTAGAGGAAACCTGTGCCTTTCAGTGCCGATTCTTCTGCGTAGGAAAACATGTAACTGGGGCCTGTTGATCAACACGTCGTAATGGAGCTGACGCCAGCTGGGGCTGCTATCGAAAACCTCTATCCAGCGCTGCTGCAATGCTTTGCCGTGATACTCTGCGGGTTAGTAACAGCTTTAGCAAGTACGAAAGGCTTACGGGTGCGTTCAATTGTAGCTATGCGGCCGGCCGCATGAACCTCATCTCAGAGACAGAGGGAAAGGGCATGAGCACTTTTGTAGGGACATTCTCCCTGCCGGCGCTCATCTTCATGTCCCTAGCCGAGCTCGAACTGAACACGGTCAACTGGCTTTTCCTGCTCTCCATCCTGGTGGCCAAGAGCATGGTGTTTTTCACCGTCATCATTGTTGCCATGCTGGTTGGACGCCCGCTCAACCTTGGCCGAGCCGGCATTTTTGCCATTTTCTGCACTCAGAGCAATGACTTTGCCATTGGCTATCCCATTGGTAAGTAAGCTCAGCTCACGCTGAGCACTGTTAAGAAAGTTTGAGGATGGATAGTTCTGAAACGAAACGCTGGCTTTAAAAACTTCGCTTGCAGTTGCTGCGCTCTACAAACTGACGCACCCCGAATACGCTTCATACCTTTACCTGGTGGCGCCCATCAATTTGGCCGTCCTAAACCCGATAGCCTTCGTCCTCATGGAGGTGCACAAGAAACGACGATTGGCTGAAGACGAGGAAATGCTGCTGAACCAAGAGGTGGCGCCCCCTGAGAGTACCACGGTTCCGCATAAAAGCCGCTGCAAGCTGGTGGTTTCCATCATGAAGAACATATTCCTGAACCCGATCATTTTCATGACGATATTCGGGATCATCGGCAACTTGGCCTTCGGGCATCGCGTGCCGCTCTATCTCAGCGGGATCTTGACGGTAATTTTTCGGGGGGCATTTTGAGGCTGGAAGCAGCTGATTGGTTGTTTGCAGGTGTTGGGCTCCGCCTTCTCAGCCAGTTCCTTGTTCCTATTGGGGCTTCGCATGGTGGGCAAAATCCACAACCTGACTGGCGCCACTCTGGTGGTCCCAGGAATCCTAATCATGGTCAAACTGTACGCGCTCACCCGCTTAGACCCAATTGATTCGAACAATCCCGTTCCAGAATCGTCCTGCCGGTGGTCACTCGGGAAATAGTCAATGTGCTGCACGCAGGCTCGAACGGCTCAGAGACGCTGGACTTGAGCACCTACGGCTTCTTCTACGGCACCTTCCCGACGGCGCCCGGCGTTTTTGTCTTCGCCACTCAGTACCTGATCGACGTGGACTTGATTGCCAGCGCCATGGTGGCCTGCACCTTCCTCAGCGCCCCGCTGATGTTCGTCTCGGCCAAAATGATCACCATCACCAACTGCGATCCGTCTCAGTACGTGAAGGAGCTCGGCCAGCTCACATTGGACGTGAGCATTGTGGGCGTCCTGGCCTGCGTTTGGGTGGTGGTCGTCTTTGCGCTGTCCAGGAAAATCAACAAAATCCCCCACAAAGCCACCACTTGCCTGGTGGTGTCTCATGTGAGTCTCCCGAGCTCTAGCTTGATAACCAGGGGGAACTATCCAGCGCTTTTCCAGTTTATCAGTTGCCTGGGCGCCATCCTGTGGAACACCATCAAGGTGGACGCGCACAACCGCAGCTACATCCAGTTCGCCTTCTTCACCATCGGCGTCTACAGCTCACGCCTCTGGACGGCGATTTTGGCCATCACGCTGCTCTTCTTGCAGTGTCGCAGTCTGTGCTTCGTGGTTAAACTGCAGCCCTACTTCATGGCCGTAGGCTGGGGGTGAGTTCACTCAAGCGCCACGCACCCAAACTAACCCAAAGGTTCTATAGAGTACCGGTTCTGATGTGCGCAACTCTTCTGATCTTCGACAAGTCGGCCAGCCTGCCCTTTGAGAGGCAGAACCCCAACTTTGCTTACGGCGCGTCGCAGGCTGTGGTGGCCGTCTCCCTGCTGGTTCTTTGCTTTATTGGTGAGTCCCACTCTATGAAAACTCACCCCTCAACCCAGTCACTCTCGTTGTCGATCAGTGACTGGCGGCTGCCTTATTCTCCATCAGCGCTACCGCAGGCTCTACAGCCGCTACCTGGACGTGTCCAATGAAGTCGCCAACCCACTGGCAGAGGATTCGCCACTCCAGCCGGGGCAATCTGGATGCTCTGGCGTGGGGAAGAGCCCCCGAAACGGCCTGCCCACCATTAAAGAGGGCTGTTGCGAGGACAAGGAGCTGACCAGTCCAGTGGACATTGAGGACTTGGTCCCAACCACCAGCAGCGTTAACAGGCAAGCTTTACTCTGCAACAGCGCATTCAGACAAAACTATTACACGTCTTTTGCAGTTCAAATGGAGACTGTGGTCTAAAGTACGGGTGCCAAGGGCCGCAAAGGGCGGCCTGTCAAGCGGTGGTTGGCCAGTACCGGCAGCCAATCGACGAGGACTTGGAAGCAATTGAAGAGGAGCCCGAGTCGCACGACCCGCAAATACTGCGCCACACTGTGCTGCTGATCCTGCTGCTTTGCAGCATGTTTGTGGTGGGTGAATCCCACCACAAACATGCTGCTGTTTCACTTGCGCGCTTCTTCCAGGGACTGTCTCTCTCCATATGGACGCTGGTAATGGAGCAAATCTCGGGCATCTACGTCGAACTGTCCTTCTTGGACGCGATCCTGAACTTCGGCCAAAGCGTGCTGGTGTTCGTCATCTTCGGCCTGGACGTCAAAGAGGTGGTGCTGCCAGTGGTGAAATTCTGGAGGAAACTCTGGTTCGGAGCCAACACGCTCACGTTGCCCGCTTGGGATGAACTCAGCCACGAAACTCGACATGTTTGCGACCAGTTCGTCACTCACCATCTCCGCAGCTGCAAGCAAGCAATCGCTGCAGACAAACGGTAGGCACGCAACTTCGCTCCCCGTTCCCATACTGAGTTTCCAACCATTCCAGCTGGCGGTTTACGGTTTACCACGACGTTTTCGCCGGCAAGCAGTTCATTGATTGGCTGATTGAGGTCGGCTTGGCTCGGGATCGCGTGGAAGCCGTCAACTACGGCCGGCATCTGATTGAGGGCAGGGTGCTGAAGCACATTAACGGCGTATACCATTTCTACGACCGCAGCTTGCTCTATACCTTCGTGTGATGGTAGTTTTAGCGAAATTTTAGTTTTAATTGACAAACTCAATAGCGTCTCTCCACATTGAGCACTGTAAAAGCGTCCGCACGTTGTTTTTCCACCAAAGATCAGCGCATATGGAAAATATTCACTTGGCACCACTTACCAGGAGAAAACTTTCCAGGCTGGCTGCTAATTGAAATCACTAAGCACAATCTGAAATAAGAAATCAAAACTTAGATCTGATCCGAAACGGCTGTTCTGTGGCCCGTTTTTCTGTAGGTAAACCTTCAGTAGCGTTTTACACGGAAAAAACACCCTGTGAGTGTTTAAATGTACATTTCGACAAATAGGATTTAACCAAAGTGCATAGCATTAAGGCTTAACAGCGCTAAGTGAACAGTTGAATTATTCTATGCGAAAGTTGTAAATTGTGAGATTTTTGAAGTCTGATATAGACAATAGGCAATGTGAGCTCTTGTTGCAAATAAATGTTTAAGAGTTATACGTGCATCAAATCCGCGCCTTGATTGGTTGAAAGAAAAAACCTTTATTTTAATGCAAAGCAACCCATATAATATCACATACAAGACAGTGGAGTATATAATAATTAATTTCATGTAAATTACACAATACTCAGTGAATTAGACCACGTGCACTTAAAGCGAGCTTTAATTAGTAGGAATTACTATACGGCGCGGTTGGCAAGAAAGTGGCCTTAAATCACACTTCCGAGCAAAACCGCCCCGTATAATCAGCAGATGAAATAAGTGTGATTCTTGTCAGTGAATGAAAAACACTCGGGCACAACCAGGCGTGATTAATTTGCTTAAATATCGATTAGGCAGTCGGTAGTCTTAAGTATAAGTTAAGGTTTTTATATATTTACAACAATTCACTCGCAACAATCAGTCGACAATATATAGCTAGCTACTGATCAGCCTTACACCGCTCCGAACACACACCTACTTACATGTTAGAGGCACTGGTTATGTTTTGTCTTAGTATTAAGCGTATTAGCGACAATTTATTCACTCGCAGCAATTCGAAATCAGTTAGAAAACCCAGCCAATACTGAAATAGCACAACATCGAATTCGGAAGCATTGTATTCAGATGCTGAATCAAACGCGCGAACCTGCTAAATACAATTATGAAACAAGCAATTGATGACGATAGTGTGTAGGTGCAAGTAAAGCCCTTATCAGCTATTGAACCGTCTTAATTCGAAAATATCATAAATACTAATGGTTTGGAACACTGCTCACAACTCGCGTTTCTATTATTAATGCCCACAGGGGCCCATAAAAAATAATATCACAAAAACAACGACTAATTGATCGGAGGCTCGCATTGGCACACGGGAACCGATTGCCGTTTTATAGAATGCCAACGCGAGTTCCCATAAATCCGATCTAAAACACACTCAACTGGGACTGCTGCGCCCACAAAGTCTTCACGAGAAGAACTTGAAGGCTCGAAACAACTCAATGTCTAAATACAGATCGAAGAAGACTTAGTTTCCAAAGGAATGAGTGTATCACTTTGGTTTAACGCCCCAAAGTCTTGATTTATCGAAAACTGTTACTCCCTAAATGTACACACTAATGAGAAAATAGTCGATATGTTCCTCTAATGCAACAGGTATTGTCGCAAGTCTGCCTTCAACGCATACTCAAAACTAACAAGCGCATTCGCCAATCTGTCCATACGCGACAGGCTGGCGAATGCGCTTCGCGCTTTAACACACTTTCCCCTTAAGGTATCAATGTGAATAGCGCATTTTGTACATGGAGAAGCAAAACGATGTCTTACCTCGCGGTCAAGCGGTTCCGAAATCGCGCCCTGAGCACTAAACGTGCGCCTTTTCGCTGAAAAACCGCCAAAATCAGTTATCAGCCCCGTTATAAGTCCTGCGGCTGGACAACCGTGTTGTTATTAAGGCGAGTTAGGGTTCCATTGTTGGAGTTCTCGTCGGGGGTGATGTCGTCGAAACGACTCGGTCCCTCAAAGCCCGGGTTCAGAATGATGTTGGGCAACAGCTCGATGATCTCCGGCTCATCTTCTACTAAACAGGCGTTCATTAAATGGGGATTAATGCGACAATCGATTGCACTCACCGACAGAGGGGCGCTGACATTCGCGGCACAGTAACAGGCAAGTGCCGAGCCCCAGAAGAACCAGCGCGCCCATCACAATGCCCACGGCGGCCGCCCACCATCTGGTATCGAACTGGTCAGCCCCTTTCAACAAATGTCTGGCTAATTCTTTCGTGAAACAAAGAGGAAATTGAGGGAGACACCAAAAAGATGGAAGGAGAGAAGAGAGACAGGCAAGGCGCCGGGCTGACTAATCCACTACAGGATGCCAGGAAGCCAAAAAGCGCCATTCAACGTGTTTAAGCAGCGAACTGTGTGTGGAAGCTGTTTAAACAATTAGATCACGTATATTACACTGCAGGTCGTTCTCCAGCTCTGCGACAAATGGACCGGGTGTCCGTGTAAGGCGTGTAAATTAGGGCCACCGTCACTTATCCAAACACCCGGTATAAAGTGAGCACGGAATATCTCCCATTCATCAAACCAGTCGCGTGTGCACGTTCTACCAGTTCTACGCAAAAGCCTCCCGACATTCGCGTCTTTGGCTGGTACATACCTTCTTCAGTGTATTGCGCTTTGGTGGTGGCCAGTACGTACGTCACGGGGCTCTTGCCCAGCTGATTGGTCGCCCACATCCTGAATTCGTATGTGGTGTTCGGCCGCAGACTATACACTTCGATTTGTCGCTAAAAAAGACACATGGTTACCGCACTTAAGAACGGCGAGAATAAGGGCACAAAATACAAGACTTACTGAGCTCGGCATGATGTGATTAGGCGAAATGGGTATCCAGCTGGTGTTGATAAACGCCGGCCGATATTGAGCACCAAAGTACGATATGGGATAGCCGCCAGTTCCGATGACTTGCCACAAAACCAGCACCAGGATGGTGCTGCATTTGATAGAAACCACTAGAGGCGGCGGGGGCGCTATAAGAGAGCATCGGTAAGCAGCAGCCTGGTCAGCCAAATCAACCACTTACTTCGCACTGTAACATTCACCTTTCCCCTAATATCTTTGACGTCGTTCTCGCGAATGCAACTATAAATCCCCGAGTCGCTCCTATCAACTGTTGCCAGAAACATGGAACCACTTTCCAGCACCGTCATTTTTGTGTTCCGGCCTGGCTCTCGGCCTTCCCTTTCCCACATCACGTCCCTTGAGTTGTTCAGGGGGCATTTTATCGTTACGTTTTTCCCCAAGTCTACTGAAACCCGCTTAACGGTGGCGGCTGCAATAACAACTCGAAATGTCTTAGGGGGCAAAGACCGAAATTAACTAACACTAGCGATGAGTTGGGGAACAACCATCGTCTTCAAACCCCCCATTGGCTCAATGCTATTTTTAGAGACTAAACTGTTTACATAATGACAAAGTAAAAGGGTTGGTTGCAATATCGATATTTCCACTCACCCCGATTGCAAGGGCTGAAACTAACCTTTGGCTTGCAGGAAAATCGAAACGAGGCACAAGACAAACTGCAGCGTATGATACATAATTCCATATTACGTCTTCAGGAGCTTTTTGTCGCCAAAATAACCATTTTAAACCCTTGCATTGTCTAAACAACTAGAATAGAAACACAGAATAGAAACAATAATGACTCAGTTTCTGTTGAGAGTTGGGACAGAATAAACGTCAGTGTCACTACAGAGCTGCCACCAGGAGCAATGTAGCCAGACTGTTGTTGGATGAACAGTGTTGCTGGCTTGGGCATGGAAAAACTGGAAAGGTACTAGGCGGAGCTGGTGGTATAGTCCAAAGCACAAAACCCCATCAACCATTTCTAACAATAATTATTATTGGAATTTTACAACATATTGCAAATTTGCTGACTTAACGAATATGATTATCGTCTAATTCACATATGTAGAATTCAACTATAATATATTTATTTTATATATTTTTCTTTGGAGAACGAATAAAAACCAGGATAAACTTTGGAAAACAATAACAGCCCCGAAAAAACCTACACGTGCAGTTTTCCATGCAGCTTTAGAAATACTTTTTAAACTCTTTTATAAAAATAAAATCGAAACTAGAAGAATATTTATATACAATTGTCTAACACTCAATTGATTTCTTATACTGTTGGGTAACTATATGAATGACTACTTTTTAATTATTACCGCAATATTTAAGTGAAATGCAGATCGAATTCAAGTGAACGCTCGATGAACTTATCAAATTGCTGCTGGCACCAAGAAAATATATCACAAAACCGCTTGTAATGGGAAAAACAAAAAAGGGCCCATTACCATCTGGGAACGCTGAGAGAGCAAAAGGCGAAACACGTTAATAGAGAGAGGGGTGGAACTTCACCGCGCCTTACAGCCAAGTAGTAAGTTGGTAAATACAACAAGCCTTACACATGGTGTTGATAAATTACGACACTTAAATGAGGAGGCTGCACCGCCAACCCTAAAAGGCACAGAAACTGTATGGCAAATCTGTCTGGAACAACGACCCACTTACCACTGATTATCTTAAATCCGGCCACGACACTGCGCAACCAATTAATTATCTAGGTAAGTCCATAATGCTACTAGGCGTCACAGATAACACCGGCTTCGCCACATGAAACCGCTTCGTGCTCATAGATCGTTCAACCAGCTGCAGAGGGTCCGTTGCGATGGGGTAGGAGGTCGCTCTTTTGGCCGACCTGCAAGCAATCAGCACACTTACAATGATACAATGAACGGGCTCTAAGTCGGGGGCATTTAGTATGGTACAAAACTCGTGGATCATTCAGTAAAATGCACTACACAGATAGCACCGAAAACATCCATCTAGCTACTCGAGGAATGCTGGCCATGAACTACGTGACTACACAGTTAGATGGTGAAAGAATGATCGCATCTATCGGAGACTCGAGAATAAACCTAAACCGTATTTACAATCGGCCGAAGACACTAAACGGCAAAAACTCTTTTCGATTGCCTTCTGATCGGCATATTGGTTGGTTGGTGGATCCTCCCTTAAACTGAAACTGATCAATCGACTACAAGGGAGGTGCAATCAAGACGACGCGACGGGCCATTCGGTGCTTTCATGGAAACGATCATTAGCAATTAATTACTTCTAACCTTTGGGGCGCTACATGTGATAGACTTTGCGTTTCAAAAAAGCGCCACTCGAAACCGCGACGCTATTTCTGCCGGCCGCAGACATCCCACCTTGGTCGTAGCTGAAATCACACAATCGTGCTAAGTCCCGCCTTGGAACAATGGAATTTTCTTCGCTGCTTCCATTTACCTTCGTCTGCGATTAATCGTCTGTCCGGACAGGCCAAAGTATCCACGCGGGATAACCATGCGCGCATTCCCTTGGGCTGGCCTGGACCCGCCATGGGCCATCAACGAGGCCAAATGCACCGCATAGCCATCGGCCAGCACACTGGCTTGGGTCTGTTGCTTCTTCGACGCCTTGCCCACTATGTAGATCTGCCTGGGCTTCAGTCCGATGTTCATGTAGACGCTGATGTCTTTGGCGCTGCCGTACGCTGCGTGAATGATCACTCCATGGTTCTGGAAACCGACAGCAATCAGTGCGAAAGAACCAGGCATTTAAGGAAACTTGCCTGGATCAAGTTATTCAAATAGGCGGCCTTGTGGCTTAAGGGCCCAGTGGTGAAGCCATCGGCAAACGACACCAGCCCATGCGGGAAGTTGTGTTGCGACAGCCAAGACACCACTTTGCGATGTTGCATGTCCGGCCTCCCGGTTATGTAGATGATTAAATACCCCAGCTCTTGCCAGTGCCTGAAACAGTCAATCACCGGAGAAGATTGAAGAAAGTGGGCAAATGCCTGTGACCCCACCTGACCACATCTACAGCCCCAGCGCGCACTTTGGGGTCCCGACCGGTCACTGACACGCTGGCTGTAAAGGACCCATCGATGCTAAACACCACGGTTTCCGTCTTGGGCGGAACCACCGCCAGGAAGAAGTCCACGGACGTGTGATCGCCGCGCACAATCATCTACAAACTCCCCATTAGTCTTAGAGTGAGCGCCTTCGGATCCTCCACTCACCTTGATTGGGTACAGCCCGTAGCCCACGCTTTGCACCTCAGGGATTGCGTAGGAAACCCTCCCGGTTCTATCGGTTACTTCAGTGGAGAGCAGAATCCACTCCCCAGAGGGCGGGTCCTTCATCACGTGAATGTCCACCTTCTCCCCGGTCAGGGTGATCATGTCCAAAGGACCGTACTTGAAGGTGGCCACCAAGGTCTGGGCTGCGCCCTCACGCACGATCACATCGTTGGCACGATGATTGGCAGTCACATTCTGCAACTTGGGATTCTGGATTCGAGCCTTCACCCCCCGCAAAACCCACCTTCAGCTTCACTGATGTGCGCTTCTTGGTCCACTTCTCTCGGGGTTGGCCCGGGCGGAAAGAGCTTTCACGGCCCTCCTCCAATGGGGCGCCTGTGATGCCATCCAGCCCCCCTACTTGGCGCAGGATGAACGCAATTACATCGCAACTCTCCCAATAGCTGGCGTGGAACAGATGGGGCAGAGCGTTGGTGGGGAAATTCGAGAGCCCTTCTGGACAATACAGAGCGTAGTCCAGGCGTTTGCCGCCCCACCATTTCTGTTGCACTGAAAATCCCCTATTGGTTAACACCATTGGTAAGGGATTGATTTGGCGGCGCTTACAATTGTTGATGGTATGAAGGGGAATGGACTCGATCAGTCCAGACACCGTGCTTTGGATCGACACTTCGGATAAACGCCTGGGGAGCACTTGGTCGTTGAACATTTGGGGATTGGCTTGTAGGATCTCCACTGCAATTGGGTGGGTAGTAAATCGCCCCTTCCGAACCGCCTTCGACTTACATAAATGATAGGATTGTCCGTTTCCCAAGGGATACTTGGCGTAACGGGGCACGTTCATGGGGGGCAGGATGGAAAATCGAGCGGAAATCAACGGCTCCAGCCGAGAGGCGACCGGATCCGTCGGATGGAACATGTTGTATACCTGAAGACATGCTGGACGGTTTATGGACCCTGCAAACCACCACTTGAACTAAACCCACTGAGACGAAAGCCAGCGCATTTTTACCTGATTTTTCATCTTGAGCGGACAGCCTTCTGAAGGCAAGTACCAGCGCCAAGGGGCTGCCGAATAAAAAAAAATCCGACACCTCAAATTCCAGCTTGATGTGGGACGCTTCGCTGATGGACGAGGACCGCCTGGCCGGATGCCGCGTTGTTAAGAAGGAATCATTCGCAAAATCATCTGGACCAAAAACTCCTAGTTTCAAACCCCCCGTTTGGCTCATACTAATGAAATCTCACCCTTATGCTCATTATCGAGAATGCTATTCTCACTTCCATGCCTGGAATGGCTGCTGCTGGTGCGGCAAAGGGCGTCGTAGCCCAGAATGGAACCCAGCGAATCGGCGACGAAGCAAATCTGGCCGGCAAAGCCGTGCCCTTCATCGGATTTGAGAAAATCTGAAAAACCTCGCTATCTCCACAGCCTAAAACCACGCATTTAGCGCTACCGTGATAGACCGCATTGGCAGAGTTGATTGTCCTGGACACGGAGTCTTGATAGTCCACATTGCCCGTGGCTAAAATGGGGATGCCGCCAATGGGTATGGAGTCGTGGGTGACTTGGGGAACGTCCACGCAAGAAGGAGACACATCGAAGCTGTAGGGGCTAAGACTAAAAGAGCAAAATCAGCGGAATTTCCCCTTGAAACAGACCTATTACCTGGACAAAATCCCCAAGCTTTCAGTGCAGATGGAGGGACAAGACACCAGCTTGATGGCAATGTGCCCCACTAAAGAGGGGTAGTGCTGCCTCATCACGGACTCGAAAGCCCCCTTAAACGTCGTCACGTCCGACTTCTTAGCTGCCATGTCCACATTAGCATCTAATGCAATTAATAGCCGTACATTAACCCGCAGAACGGTCCTCTTTGACTGTGCTCTTACCCAACACACTGCCAGCATGCAGAACCAGCATCAACACAGTGGTACTGCAAGGAGCATGTAGAATGGCAGCATTGGGCGAGTTGGGTCGCGACGTATCTACGGAACTAACTTTGGTTTTGGGCAGAATTTTGCGGTTGCCTCGCTCGCTGGTCACTCTCTGCAAGAAGGCCGCCGAGAAGATGCTGTCATCAGATTGGTCTAACGACGGGAACTCCATTAATAGAAGAAAATGCTTGAAAACTCTGCTAGCTTACCAGTTCGGCTGTTCTCTATGAAGGTGGGCGAGCTGGCTTCAAGGTCCTCCTCACATAGAAGATCCAGCGAGCTCCATTTGGCTAAAGAGGGAGAATCTGCAACTTGTACGAGTTGAGTTATTAGGCCTTGATGGAGGCCTACTAAACAAAGCACCTTCGCAGTCGAAAAACTCCTCATCAGAGGCCGACTCCGAGTCCCTGCCCAGCGTCTCCATGCGCCAGTTTCCCACTTGCAGGTCAAAACTCTTCACCGAGCTGGATCCGGGCGAGTGTAGGTTTCTGGGCGAATGCCTCCTAGTCTCCCGCCTGTTACCAATTGAACCTTCATAACAACAATGGCAGGAAAATTGCTTTAGCTTACTTAGTGGGCACGCTGTCGTTGTCGTCTGAGCAGTCAGAACTGCCTGCCGTTTGGATGAGAGGCACGTTCACGCCCTTGCTCAGAAGCGGACTGTCTTCCGTCACCTCGATACTTCCAAGGGTGGCCGCCAATGTTTTGCCCGGGTCCTCTTTGGACGCGCTGTTGTTCAAGTTATCGTCCTCATCTACTGTACAACCACGCAAATTCCCCTTTAATTGACAAATTCCTTAATATGCTCTGCGCCCATACCAATTGCATCATCCTCGAATTGGCCCATCTTCCGCTTGAGCGCTTGCTGGGTCTGGCGCTCGATTTCTCTGATATCGGCCATGGCGAGTCCATGCCACTCGTCTTGCCAAGCCCAGGCCTGCCGATGGGCACGCAGCATAGTCTTGCGAAGGGCTGAAAGCAAGATTAGCCGGCGTTTGGCAACTTTCCATAGACTTACCAGTGTCGTGGATGAATTTCTCGATCTTCGTCTGCATGCCCCAGTAGCGGAACTCAACCCGGCACAGCTTGTAGGCGCACATCATGGCATTTCCAGCGGGAGTGGGCTGGGCCTTGTCCCGCACATCATTCCAGTACTCTTCCACCCAGTTGTCCGAAAGGGGGCCGCGGCCAGACTTTTCCGAAACATAGAGCGACGGGTCTTCTTCGCGAACATAGTCCGCTCCATATAGTTGGTCGCGCACAAAGTCGATCACATCTAAGCGAATTAATAGTACTGCAGTCTACAAACCAGCTCAGAAGTCTGACGACTTACCAACCACTCGGTTCCGCAAGTCGCTGCCGCTCAGCTCAAACACATTGTCCTGGTACCCGTTGTCTGGATAGTAGTACGTTTCGATCTCCAGATAGAACTTCTCGACGAATGGGCAGGTGTAGCGCGTTTTCGTATAGGGGTAGGCGTTCCAAGCTTCCTCCTCCACCATTAAGGCGGTTTTCGGCAGAATGCTCTTGATCCATCCTAAAAACAACAAGAGGAACATCAAACGCCATAAAATCTAAAAACAGACTTGTTGAAAGGCAATCTCCAGTTCCAGGCCAAAAATAAACCAAGCGCAATCGATAGTTCATACTGACGGGCTTCAATTCACAGTATTTACACAAGTGGTTTGCATTCGTCTTTCATGTAAGCAAATTAGCATCTGGATATGTTAATGTAGAAAACACTCTAGTGTATTATCGGATGCACCCGGTAGCTCAATTGGGGCGACCAAGTTGACCTTGGGAGTTTCGGTTGCATTCGCTGCCGTGTTCAAGAGCGAGAGGGCCCAACTGTCCTTGTCAAGCAGTACCCCATTACGAGGGGCCATTGCTTAATAAACTTTTCATTGAACAAAAATAATTGGGAGTCCCACCTGGTAAATGACTGCCAACGTGGTAAATCTTCTTCGTGTATTGGCCTTGGCCGCCCGGACCATCCTTGTACGGTTCATTGGTGAGTATCTCCACCCCGCTGCCCTGACCGCTGCTTTCTTCGCGGCTTTTTTTCTGGAATACCGAAGAACTTTTTGCAAACTTCAAATTCTCACCAAAAGGATACTCACTGCGATCATGTAAAGCTGGGCAATGCGGTACTCTTCCACGGTCAGTGGCAAGGGGATGCGGTACTCCTTGATTAGCATGGCGCGGGCCCCCGGCCGGCTTAATCAGTCGCCAGGCCAGGGCCCATTCACATTTTAGGGTTGCAGAAGTTAGGTAATCTGAAATTGGGACACTAAAGTGCGATTGCTTGGGCTGGAGACAAGGTACAAAACGATGTTAAACATGTATATTTGCCCCAGGAAATGCTCGCATTCCACCCCTGCAAGCGGTAATTTTTGAAGCCTACAAACTATTGCATTTTTCTCGCCAATAGGCAAAACGAGGGGCATTTGAAAGCGTAAAATCCTCCCGCTTACCTGCGTTGGCATGCCCAACTCAACTGCAAGCAGGATCAGAAGGCCATCGCTGCTACCACACCATCACTGCACTAGTAAGTTCCGAAAAATGCGACTCTTCAGATGAAAATTTCACTGGGCTTAAGACGCGTGGGCGAGTTTTGCGATGGCCACACTCCTCCGCAAATGTTATCCTGCTATTCCTGCTGTTTCAATGGGCATCAGCAGAGCTGCTGGATCTGGCAGTGGTCCAGGAACGGACTCGACTCGATTGGCGTCGCTCTCCGCTTTTCCTATTCCGCAAATCAAAGAGGTCAGCGTAATCTAATTAGGTGCACACCGAACATGAAGCCCTTGAAGAATGAAGAAGTGCTTGGGATTATTTAAATCAATGGCGCGCCCCATCAGCGCCAGTTCAGAGAACAATTACCCAATTAGACCACTTGGAGTAGCAACCACTGGATCACAACAGATCAAGCTTTCCTTTCTAAAGCCCTGAAAACCCTCCTTGGGCGTTTACATGTTACTTTGGTACTGAATATCTACCATGGTAGATGATTGTGTGGCAAACCTGTTTGCAAAGGCATCGTAAACACGGTGCAAAGTACACGGTGCAAGGAAACAATAAAATTATCATCGTGTAAAAGGCAATTAATGATATGCCGTTCTAATCAGCAGGCGAAAAATTAGGCAGTTCCTGCTATCATGCAATCAGCGTCCAGTCCTATCCTGCAGGATACGAAACACGCGGCCTAGGTATTGATCCGGCAACTGGAAAACGACGCTCCATGTCACCTATGAGTGCCCTTTGTGCCTCTGGAACGCTACAGGTAGTCACTCATTATATCCAGGAACGGTTTGCCTCTTCACACACAAGAATCAATCTGCTCAAGAGGTAAACTTTGGCCGCACACAAAGGGGGACTAAAAGCCCTCAAGGCATTTAGGCGAAATAGGGCCAGAGTGGCAGGCTTTGTGAACTTGGCTTACCACTTGCCCTTAATGCTAGAAGTTTTACATTGAAGCTCTGGAATTGTTTCATGAATAATCCAGAGGATTAACCACCGGGACGGAAATGAGCTGAAGGCAACAGGGAAATGGGGCGCGGTGATTGTTATCGAGCTAGGGCTGGCTATAATATTTCATAAGAAACGGCCTTATTTGTGAATGAAAATCGGCCAGAATCAGCTTGCTTGTGCTGCAGCTTATCACGTTCATTGCTGCAGCGTATCGATATGGGCAAAAAGTGGCCTCTTGAGCTGAGCACCCAATCAATAAATAATATTCTTACCAATGTTTACAGATGCAGGCTGATTGTCAACACTCGCACTCACCACTCACTTAACTCAGTACAGTGTTTTCTGGTTTCAATTGGTACCTTACTTAATTAACTACCACATCCGACACGATTTTGCACTTGAATTATTCAGGCTGGAAGCAAATAACAAAATTAATCAGAGCTCCGCCTGTATAGCCATCAATCTGACAACTTCCACTGGCCAGACCGGCGCTGTTGCCAGATGCAGCGATCTGGAAAGCAAACAATACCCTGCATACCAGAGTGTAAGCGTATAAAATTAAATCGGGCCCAATGCGGAAGCCCCAAAGCAAATCACACGCACGAAAAACAAAAATACAAAATAATTTAAAAGAAAAAAAAATTCAGCCAATACAATCTGACAACCGTTTGGTCACCACGCTAATTGTAAACATCAACTGAGGCCAAGCTTGTCAATTGTGACATCCGCCATTTTTATCACGTCAATTATACTTGTGTATCGTACTTACCGCGGATTTTCATCAAGCTTTTATTGCGCTCCTGTTGATCTAAACCTCGTTTCCATCTCATAAGCTGTTGGGTTCCTCTCCTCGAGGACTGGTGACGTCTTCCGATCCAAACGAAAATCCAGTTGCAGCTCACGATGAGGCCTAGAAGTGGTCGCAGGTTCGTATCCAAGCCTGCAACATCAATGGCGAATTGATTATTTTCTGAAATGCCCCAATATTTCGTTGTTGAGCAGAGACCGAAGGCGATCTAGAAGCCGGGATCGTGGCGGTCGGGACAGAGGGTATATGGGTGGAGGAGGAGGAGGAGGCGGTGGTGGCGGTGGCAGACGTAACCAAGCAGGAAGCAACCTGAGGAAACCGCGATGGGACCTCAGTCGATTGGAGCCCTTTAAAAAGGAGTTCTACGTACCCCATCCGGCAGTGGCTGAACGGCCCTGCTATCAGGTGGAAGAGTGGCGTAAAGCCAAAGAAATCACCCTCAAAGGAAAAAACATCCCCGAGCCGGTGATGAGCTTTGAAGAGGCAGGGTGAGTGCCAGTGCTCGTGATTCCGGGACCCATTAAACCACTGAGCTTGCAGTTTTCCTGACTACGTGATAGCGGAGTTGCAAAAGTCCGGATTCAAGCATCCCACTCCCATTCAGGCGCAAGGCTGGCCCATCGCCCTCTCAGGCAAAGACATGGTGGGAATTGCCTCAACAGGGTCAGGCAAAACGCTGAGCTACATCCTACCGGCCATCGTCCATATCAGCCACCAGGCCAAGCTTTCCAGGGGCGACGGGCCGATAGCCCTCATTCTGGCCCCTACTAGGGAGTTGGCTCAGCAAATCCAACAGGCGCGTGTTCACCCACACATCTTGCGACATCAGCTGAGGGCGTTTTCGCTTTTAGGTGGCCAACGAGTTGGGGAAGAGCGCAAGAATTCGGAACACCTGCGTCTTTGGAGGGGCCCCCAAAGGCCCGCAAGCGTTAGACCTGCTGGATGGGGTGGAGATCGTAATTGCCACGCCAGGTCGTCTGATTGACTTCCTCGAGAGCAACAGAACCAATCTGAAGCGATGCACCTACTTGGTCTTGGATGAAGCAGACCGGATGCTTGACATGGGGTTTGAGCCTCAAATACGGAAAATTATTGAGCAGATTAGGCCCGATAGGTAGGTGCTGTCCAGGCAACTCTCTAGTGGAGGTGGTCGCTGTCACTGATTTTCTTGGTGATTTAGGCAGACGCTTATGTGGTCCGCCACGTGGCCAAAGGAGGTGCAGCAGTTGGCGTCCGAATTCCTGAAAGACTACACCCAGATCAACGTCGGCTCATTACAGCTGTCGGCCAATCACAACATTTTGCAAATAATCGACGTGTGCCAGGAGTACGAGAAGGAGTCCAAGCTCAGCACCTTGCTGCGCGAAATCATGGCGGAAAAGGAGAACAAGACGATCATTTTTATGGAGACCAAGCGCAAAGTTGACGATGTCACGCGCAAAATGAAGCGCGATGGGTAAGAACCAGACTAGGTTGATGATAACTGAATACTGTTCATTGCTCCTGCTTTTTGCAGCTGGCCGGCAGTTTGCATTCACGGCGATAAAACCCAACAGGAGCGCGATTGGGTGTTGCAAGGTGATTAAGCCGGTTTAACGTTAGCAAAGGCGTGATAACAGGGAGCTTTGTTGCAGATTTTCGAAGCGGAAAGGCGCCCATTCTGGTCGCCACGGATGTGGCCGCACGCGGATTGGGTAAGTGCAAAGCCTGCCTTAAAACGGCGACAGGCAGAGGTTCTTGCTCATTCAATGGGATCGAATGCCGTTCTTGCCTACTCTTATTGACGCCGAATGTTGGTCACTATGACGGCCTGTTGCAGGCTCGCACAGTAAGACTAGGCAACTAGGTATGGTTAGAGCTAGTGATTTAGCTGGTATTGTACATACAGTAAAGTCGGAGGCGTCCGTTCCCTAGTTGTTAACAATACTAAACGTAGCCCAATGTCGTCTTTTTTCAGAGGCACAATGTACGCGTGTGTAAAAAATGCCGAAACCACACGATCCGCATGTGTGCCTCTCGTGAGTCGACGACAAAGAGACCGCCCCGATTGGCGCTCTGCCCCCCACTCAATTGAGGGGCACCTGTCGACGGCCCTTTGACACGAGGGGCAATCAAAGCGACCGATCTTTGCCGCCGCAGCCGCCCCTTGTCATCCCTTTCGCCCTCCACCGCTCTATGCCGGCAAGTCTCTGCTCGTTCAATTGGAACTGAGCTCGTCCCACTCAAGTCAATGTCCGACGAGTTGGACACGTGCGGTGAGACGAAGCGCAAGAGCGAGAGGTGTTGAGGGACCACTGACAGGAGCTGTAGGCGGCTGATTGGTCCCGTTACCCAACGGCAGCACACTGTGCTAATGTCGCTCATTGTAGACACCCATAGGTAGGATATTGTGTTTTGCCATTTTTTTGTTCCTTTCCTTTCGACACCGTCGACGACATTTTATAGCTTTAGGATTGGCCGGCCGCGTGGGAACACACCGCTCAAGCATGCTCTTGATTGGTGCAACATTTAGTTTACACCTCGAGGGTTTTGGTCGTTGAAAATCCTTGCAAAAAGTGGTTTAGTGATATCTACTCGCTTGTAAAATATACTGCGGATTGGGGGCTTTTCAAGCAGTGGCAAAACAATTACCTCCCGAACTGCCCGGTGTTGAAATGTTGAGGGTTTACCGTGAGGGCGCGTTCAACGAAAAGTAGTGTGCGTCGTTAGGTGGGCTCAGGCAATCAATCTATCGACTTTCAGGTTTCTATATCGACCCCGAACGCGACTGGAATCCGGCCAGAGCTCCTGGTCTAGTGGATGAAAAAAACTCGTGCTCGCTAGGAGTGCCTCAGCCAACTAATGCTCAATCTAACTTTCCAGATGTGGAAGACGTGAAGTTCGTCATCAATTTTGACTATCCATGCAACTCGGAGGATTACGTGCATCGGATTGGGCGCACAGGCCGCTCCCAGCGAACTGGCACCGCCTACACATTCTTCACGCCACAGAACTCCAACAAGGCCGCCGACCTCGTGGCCGTGCTGAAGGAGGCGAAGCAGGTGATCAACCCCAAGCTGCAAGACATGGCGGAGCATGGCGGCCAAGGCGGCGGCAGAAGTAAGTTCTTCTTTGCGGAGTTCAGCGTGTAACTAAGCTCCCGATTGCGCAGGCCGGTGGCGACGAGGCGGCGGCGGAGGAGGAGGAGGTCGGAATGGGCGCGGAGGCCCACGATCGCCATCCCGCTCACCAGCGCCGCGCCGTGGGCGTCGCGACAGGGACAGAAGCCGTAGCAAGAGCAGGAGCGTGAGCAGAAGCAGGTCGGGCGATCGCAGACGTAGGCGCTCCTACTCGGATAGCTCCTCTTCCAGCAGCAGGTACTGGCATTAACCTGACTCCAATGGGCCCACCCCAGTCATACTGGCCTTTTCCTAGTCGCTCCAGATCCAGGAGCCCTCTGGCATCCAGGGGAAGCTATGCAGGAAAGCCGCGGTCGCCCCCAAAGTTTGCAGGCAGCGCTCAAAGGACCACCCCTAAGCCGCAGCCCCCCAAGGAGGATAAACCGCCGTCGCACCACTTGCGCAATCACCTGGCGCTGCACAACCAAATGCAGGCGCAACTGGCGCAGCAAGCGCAGCCTACAATGCTTCACGCTCACCATATGCAGTATCACTTGGTAGGTGCGCCGTCCTCGAGTGCCGCCCGCAAAACTAACCTTAAACACCAACTGTAGCAGGACCTGCAAAACCAACATCCAGCAACGATGGCGCATATTCAGCAGCCGCCGCTGCCGCCTCCGGCTTCCAAATTGTCGCAACCGCCGCCCCCGCCCACCAGTCAGGCCTCGGCCCAGTCTATGATGGGCTATCAGACGCATTTGCCGCCGCCGCCGGGCGTGTCGCATTTCCAGAACTACCAAATGCCTGGGATGATGTTTAACGCGCCGCCTCCGCCGCCCCCAAATTCTACCGGGCAAAATCAGACGCAGATGTACTATCACTCTTATGGCCCACCTCCGCCATCCCACTAGGTGGTCAACGTGCGTCGATATATCAACTTTTTTCTAACTCGTTCTTGTATTCTAACAGAGGCAAGTCTTGTCTCTGATTCTTATTTGGGAACAGTCCAGGACTAATTCGGTTTGTAAATATCCCTTGATTGCTTTAGATTACCTCAGATCTGAAGGTGTTCTTAGCCATTTGTGGACGTGAATAAATAGATGTAGTCAACTGAATTTTTTTTTCATACACAGTGTTGGGAGGGAACGTCGGTATATTTCAATAGGCCGCTCTAGACATTAAAATGTTTTTTTTCGAACGCCATGTACTCCCATTCGGGTAACCAACTAGTTCAGAGCATCCCCTGATCATAGAACAAGACTTAAGCAATTTAGTAAGTAACGATTTTAAAACTAGTAAAATTATTTTATTTTCCCTGTGATTCACAGAGTGGCGTTCACCTCTGTGATCTGTGGACAAGTCTTGTTCTATAGTTTGATAATCTGTGTTCTATGGTCGCCGTCACAAAATATCCGCCATTAGAATGGAGCTAAGTGAATATGCTCTCTGGCAGCGGCGCGCCGCTAGATGGGGACATCTGTATCTGCCCGAGCGAAGGGGAACAGTTGTACATAACAGGCACAAACATGTTGCGAACAGTAAATTAATTACCATATTGGAGTTGCAAAAAGTCCAGAATACAGTAACAAATGGTTCTAACTAAAATATTGCATCAAAGTTCGCTTTTATTGACAGAAATAATTACTAGGTTGATGATTGATACTGTCGTTCAGTTCACTTGTCTTCATCTATGCTTGTCCTCAATCACTCGTCTTTATCTATACACTTGTCTTCATCTATAATTCAGTTTGGCAACTGTGGTGAGTGATTGTTTGGGTGCAAATACCCGCGTTTTCGCTCAAATTTGCCGGAAAATGGGGCGAAATCAGCAACACAAGAAGCACATTAGGGCCGAAAAGGCCAAAACGAAGCTGAAGCAACCGAAAACCACATTTCTGCCCAAAGGACAGAATGTGACCGACACCTCGTTTAAAGTGCGGCCTATAGTGCTACAGGAGCAGCTCAAGCAGAAAGACTCCAATGATATTTTAAGCCGAAGAAATCTCAACGTTAAGGTAAGCAAGTTACGAAGAAAATGGGGAGTAATCGGCGGAACGCCGACAGAAGTCGAACAACAAAATAGTGAGGTTAAGAAAATAAACACATGGAGCCAGATTTAGAGGCCGGCGTTGCCGGGCGGGGCAAAAATAAGTCGTTTCAACTATACTCGCAAATAATATACCGGGTGGTTTTTTTTTAACTTAAAATGCTCAAATATTTCGGAAATTAGCGATCCTATGAATTTTTGTTTGCGCCTGGCTTGAGAAAGGCTTCAAGTGAACACAAGTGCATGTAATTTGATTTTTGAAATTATCAAGTTAATTCATCAAGTTTCAAGTGAAATGAAAAAAATCAACAGTAAATAAAATGCCGTATTTGAAATTTCCAGGACCTTCTGAGTCGTCTGAAGCATCACAATGGGACCGTAAGACGAACAGCATGCGCTGAACTATGCGAACTGATCAAAATCCGCACGGAGGATATAATCCAGCGACATCTATCGCCAATTTGCCTCGCCATCAGTGGCATGATACAGGACCCGGATACCAAAATTCGGAAAACTGCCCTAAAAACCGTAGAGGCGATTCTAGACAACGTGAGTTTCCAACCGAACAGTCCTAAACTGGAATTTCAACTGGGAAATTTCCCATTTTTAGGTCCCCAGCGTGCGGCTGTCGCCGTTTTTCCACTATTTCACCTTGAATCTGCGGTGCGCAATGACCGACATCAATCGCAACATCCAAGAAGATTCGCTATTGTTTCTGGACTGTTTCATCAGGAAAGGCGGTGGCCCGATGGAGAAAGCAGCAGAAGAAATGCTCCCTGACTTTCTGGCGCTGGTTTCGAAGCTGCGCAACGACTCAGAAATCGGTCGAACGCTCACTCTGAACCTGGGCAGCAAGCTGACCAGCGTAGAATGGCGCATCAAGGTTCTGAGTCGATTGCAGGCAATTTTCCGCATCATTTTGGTCGCCAAAGCACCCCCACCATGTGAACCGGCACCGATCTTCTCCGTGGACCGACAGCCCTATTTTGGACTCTATAAGACCAAGTTGATGGACCAATTGGATGGTCCCGACTTTGGCATATACTCCCATAAGTCCCCGCAACCGGACTTAATCAAAAAGCACCTGATGATCGTGGTTCCTTTACTGTTTGAATCGTGGCTGGAAGGGAGGCCTGAACAGGAGGCGACGACAGGCAAGCGGACGTGGCTGGGAGAGAGGTCTGAACAAACAGCGCTGACAGGTAGGCGGAGCTTCCCCTCTTTGACCACCTTGAGGAGTATGGAAACGTTTCAGGCAGCTGTGTGCTGACTCAAGAAGCGGGCGCTTTGCTCGCCTGCATCACCAACACTCTCCACTCACTGTGGCAATACGTAAAAATTCCGGATAGTCCCTACGCCTTTGACATGGTAAGTTCGTTTTCCAAACTCTCCCAAATGCAACAGCGCATCTTCCCCAGAACACCGTGTTTTTGGGGCCGGAAGGCCGCAAGTTTCTCAGTCATCTCCTGAGCAACTTTCCCTACTCTTACTCCGGAGCGCGATCCAGAGTATCCAAGAGCGAATGGAACGTTATGGAGCACAACAACGACCCCAATTGCGTGCGCGAAAACCTACTGATCTGTTTCGTGTATCTGATGTTGTACGTGAATTGCACCGAAAAGAACTTGGCAAAGGAAATGGCAATCATCATGCCCTACCTGAAGAGTGAGATGCTTCAACAGTCTTCCTGGCCTGGTCTAGATGCACTTTGTTCCAGAAATCATGCTTCATCAGAGGCAACTGAAGGAAGAAAGCAGCGCCTGTTTGCTGGACCTACTATCAGAGTGTTTCGGCAAGAACTACCGCAAGTGGCAACGGAGCGGCATGGACTTATCGGCGCTTTTAGAGGACGTCGTGGCGTTTTACAGGAGAGATAAAGTGTTGAGCGAGCCCAATAAGCTGCGCCTTAGTCAGATCCTGGCTAATGACATTTTCGACAATCCCCTTTTGAACAAGTGAGAACGCAACAAGTTTCCGTGCCAACTTAGCTCACCCTGTATTAAATTTGCTCTAGATCTGCGAGCTACCATCACTGGCTGACCACATTGCCCGACATTCTCTGCCAAACCCCGGTGCCTAAGGCGAGTATCGAGACCATTCATAGGCTCTTCCAGAAGAATTGTCAGCCCCTTCAGGAGGCGTTTCATAAGAAACTGCCGGACATCCTAGGTGAAACGCCCTAACAATCTTGGCTTGCTGCAACTTATACATCAATCACGCTTCTATTGCAGCTAATTTAGACAACATCCAAATGGCTACCCCTGAAGATCTGGACGCAGCCAGAAGGACTTTGAGTTACACCATCTACTATATGCCCTCCTACTCTCAGGAGGAGCACAGTATGCTGCAGCAGTTCATTGACTCGTCTACTACCAGCTTAGGGAAATATATCCGGGAGAGTATGCAGCAGAGGTAAGATTTTGCAGGCAGTCAAATTACTGACTAAGAACGCTTGGTTTCCAGGAAAACTGGCCCATTGGCGATTCATCGTGAACATGAGCAGCATCTCTAGTTTTTAATTGAACATACGACAACCGCGCTTTGAATATAAGCCGTTCCTACGCGAAGATTATACTGCACAATGCATTGCTTCTCTTCCCTACCTTCATTTTCAGCGGCCACGGTGTGCCCGTCCTTGTGGCCCCTTTTGGAGTGTTTCGCCTCCTGGGTTTTTGCCAGAAGCTCGGGGTCTCCGCACTGGATTGTCACCGAGCTGCTGGAAGTGGGCGGGATATTCAAAGCTCCATCTCCAGACTTGAACGCAAAGTGGCTCTGACCTGAAGAGGGTCTGGATTAATTAAGCAAGCTCAGGACGAAGTGGCCCTTTGTACCTGTCACTTTGCTGAAGCACTTTTCCACTGTCTCCAGTTCTTTTTCAGTGAGACCCTCCGAGGTCTTCTCCTTATGCTCTTTGTTGGCCAGTCCTTCAATCTCAAACAGCTTTTCCAACTGCACACTGGCAGGGGCTTCAGAAGCGTTTTCGATCTACCATTGACTGAATTGTTATGCGAACTTGGACTAACGCACTAGCGGCTTACCTTCAAGTGCACTTCCTTCAGCTTGGACCGCTTGGTTTCCACCCGAAACACTCCATAGGCGGGCGTTATTTTAATCACTGGCAAAACTCCCTCGCCGGACAGCACCAGGGGAACCAAGGTGGCGTTGGAGCGAATTTCCATAAACTCTGTCACCTGCCAAATGTCACATGAATGTCATTGAAACCAACGCAATGAAGCACCAGGGCTGTAAATATGGTGTCCCTTTCGGGGTGTCAACCAAACGGTTCGCCAAACTGGGGTTCCACCCTGAGCTGGACAAGTCTGGGGCGATGAAACGGGAAATAACCAAGCTGGGGCCTGGCAGCTTCGACCCCAAGGGGCCGCAATGCCGGGCGAAGCAAGGAATGAAGTTGGCCCTTAACCGAGCGCGAGATTGGGGCACTGTTTTCAGTTAATCGGGGTTCCAGTTGGCGCACCAAGCTGGAGGTTGAGGAGTTTTCCAAGTTTCTGGGCTTCAGAAACGCGCACATATTGAAACAGAGGCAGTTCGAGCGCACAATGAGAGGCCCAGGCAGTACGGACGTAGCTGAGAAGCTGTTTGCAACGCTAACGGGCTCGCGCAAGGACAACGTTGGCTTTGGAAATGGGCCGCGGTTTGCAAAGGAACTCGTGGGCCAAGAGGCCCCGCCTCCAAGTAGGTTGATGTGGCGCAGCGAGCGTAATCCGGGCGTTATCGGGGGGTTTCAGATACTTACATGAGGGGCCTGGCTGGGAGCTACCAACAGTCCAAGAAAACGTTCTCCACCTTGCCCACATTTGAGTACGACGGCTTTGCCGACAGGTTCAAGTCGGGGGCGAAGCCCTATCACTTGCCCCCCAATCTGTACGAGCTGCGCGACATGAAAAACACCTCGGATATCACTAGGAGAACTGTCTCGTCAAAGTAAGTAGGCAAAACGTCAAAATGTCACTGCACTCGGGGGTGTTCGGAACAGATCGGGACACGTCATGTAGCCGATTATAGCCGATATAGCTTGATTTCACATTTAGGAATGTTTTCATTCCTAAATGTGAACATGAAAACATTCCTAAATGTGATTTAACCGGCCGTGAAAGCCTTCATAGCTTGATTTGTTTAGAGGGCCCTACAGTTGCTTTACTGGGCCGAGGGACGGCACCACCATCAAGAACCACTTTGCGCCGCCCCTGGGCGGCGTTCCTGAATATTTCTACGTCAAACCCAGCGACGCGCAATTTTTACTGGAGCACCCCACCAAGAAACGGTTGCCCCGCCCACTATCCGTTTACGCACCCACTTTTCAACCAATACCGATTCAGGTATGGGCTGTTCCTGAAGGCGCCCAGGTTCCAGAGGAAGCCCACGGTGCGCCACATGCTCAACGATCTGAGCCTGTGCTATCGCAGCCCCGCAGATCCGGGGCCCGCCCACTACAATCTGAGCAGCTCCGGGTAATTAACCTAAACGCATCGAACAGCCTGATAGGAAAGGGGGTTTAGGATCAAGGCGCCGCCCGCTTCCAAGCACGCGTTCGACTCCTCCAATGGGAACGCGCGGCCCCCCACCGACTGGCGCATTTCCCCCGGCCCTGGCCGCTACAACCCCAAAGCGCCCCGCTGCATGAAGATCAAGCGCCCCTCGTGGGTCTTTCAATCCAAAGCGGATCGCGGCCTTTTCAAGCTGCAAAGGTACAGTTTGTTTGACTAGTTTTTCGCCTAGTTTGACTGTGAAATTCCTGTGTATATAAATAAACGGCCTTTGAATGTTTGGGGCCCGTTTGCGTGAAGAGAGGTTCGTAGGTAACTAAGGAATGTGGGTACCTTATGAGGCACTGTGGGTCTGAAGCAGAGGCGCAGCTTGCCGCAGGCCCCCGGCGGCAACTCGCGCATGCAGGACGCGAAAAAGCCGCCCGCAGGGCTCAGCAGGGACACTCTAGGCTTGATATTCCGGTCTGGAACAGGAGCGCTAGATGCAGCCCAACATCCCGTCGGCGCGCTTACCGGTGAGGTTCCTGATGGTGATCGTCCTGGTTGCGCCCGTTCCAATCAGGCACTTCCCAAAGGCGATTCGTTGCTGGCTCAGATCGGCGATGAAGTCGGGCCGCACCACTTTGCAAATCGCGTCCAACTGCAGTTTGTCGCGCTTTTTGTGCCTGCCGATAAGGGAAAAACGGTTCAGTCAGCATCGGTTGTTTTGCACGATTAGCGCACCCTTTGGAGGGTTCGTAGTCGATGGTGCAGGTGAAGCTGGCCCTTATGTGGTAGGGCTCGAGACTGCGCCAATAAGCCATCTCGGCAGGGTACAGATGCTGGGCGCTGAGCTCTGCGCCCTCTGCGACTTTTTGCGCTTTTGCTGAAAAAACATGAGCCTATAAGGCACCGCTAGCCACTGGGGTGCAGAGCACCTTTTTTATCCGGCTTCTTGCCCGTGGCCGGTTTACTCTTCTTGGCCCCCTGCCGCTTCCCAGCGCCATCTGTTAGGGGCTCTGGCGGGGCGCTTTTCAGCAGCCCAGCAGTGTGCTCGACGATTTCCTTAGAAATCTGCGGCTGGGCCACTAGCGTGATTTTCAGCGACTAAAAAACCTCAATTAGGGCGCCCGGTGTACATAAATCATATAATATATAAGGATATTATTATTAAGTATTATATTGTAACGGAAATGGCCTGGGGTACTCACGTTTGGAATGGGGGATCGAAATTCATAGTATTTCAGTAAATGGGAGCCCCATTGGGGCCCCATTTACTGTCAAATATGACACTGACAAGCGGGAAGTTTCGCACCTGTTCTGGAGATTTCTAGAACTATCTGGAATACCTGGAGAAAACTATATAAGCGACGACGAGAACCAGACGAGTAAGCCTATAAATAAGCCTTTAAAGGCACTCACAAAAGAGCAAAAGTTCCGACAAACTAGCTCTAGCGGAAATGTCAGCAACACAGAAGACGAGTGGAGTGAAGTGACAGCCGCGCCTGAGTGCAGAAGAGGTTAAACTCCGGGAGTCGGAAGAGCGAGTTTTCCGCCTGTTACTGTTATTGTTTGTGAAGTTGCCGGTAATTTTGAAGTTAGTTTGTTCCTGTTCCGTAGTTAAAGTTGTACCGAGTGGAATAAAAGTTGGAAGCAGAAGAAAGAGTTTAATACTCGGCCATCCACGGTACAATATTATACTTATATAAGTATATAAAGTCATCGATCGCCGGGCGAAATGCAGCCGAAGGTCAAGTCGATGGGTCCTGGCACGGACATCGCGTGCCCCCTCAAGTCTGCGCCCCGATTGAATGCGAATCATCCTGCAGATCCCGTATGGGCGTTTTTCCAATCACAAGTGGGCCGGTTGCAGGGCGCATTGCACTTAATTAAGAGCGGGCAAGTGCGAGCACTCTGATGAGCGGCGCCCCCGATTGGCGCACGCACCCTCCAACAGCCCCCGTTAATTGGCGACGCCGATCGGTTGCAGGTGACGCGCTATAAATACAAACAATCCCGACGAATCTGACGCAGTCCTGACGCGCAACCTGCACAAGCATGGAGCATCGCTTCCCATCCAAGCTGGACGAGTACTACGAAAAGTTCCTGGACCTACAGGAGAAACTCAAAAGAAGGTACCTAAACGGGTGGTTTTGTGGGACGCTGAGTTGACCCAATTTTCTAGTGAGGAGCAGCGGTTCTTGCTGGAAACGCAGTTCAACGAAACGGTGCAAATGGCCAAAGAGGAGTAAGTTTTTTAAGTGAAACCGCGCATATCTAAAACTTCTCGAATTCAAGCATTTTTCGAGAAAACTGCCAACATTTCCCCATCCATGGTTCACCTTCTAAAAGGGCCATTTATTTCTGTCTAGAATGATGCACAAATGAGCGTTCTTGCCCATTTTGCCTCCGAGAAATGGGCAAAAACGGGACGGAAAACATGGAATTTTACATGCATAATCTTGCACCTAAGTGTCTGATATTCAAATTTCGCTTTCTGGGTCAAAACTACTCGAATTTCCTCACTCACGTTGTTACGACTGAATCG
>NW_026018611.1:1528770-1532185 GCF_020466585.1 Dendroctonus ponderosae
ACTGAATCGAGTTTTCAATTCTCTATCCAACGATGCCAAAACGAATTCTGTGGCTCGAATGGTTCTTGAGAAACTTCGAATAAAGGCCATTTAGTAATCTCTGGAATGATGTAAAAACGAGCGTTCTTGCCCATTTTGCTTCCGAGCAACATGCAAAACGGGACGGAAAACATGAAATTTTGCAATAATCTTGCACCACCCTTGCACAAAACGACGCTCATTTTTCTAATTTCATAGATAACAGAAGACTGTATTTTTCTACATAACCCCCCCCTGACTTTAAAGCTGGACCCGCCCCTGGTTACAGAAGCGTTTTCCAGGGAACGGGCGCATTACCGGAAGCTGCGCGCCCAATACAAGCGATTCTTGGAGGAGGACCGGAAGCGCCAGGACCGGAACGAGCGCATCATGCGGCACCTGGGGCGCATCGAGACCCGCATTGCCACCCTCTCGGCCAAAACAGAGCGCATCAACCTGCTCAGGCGCCAATATCAGCACCTCCTCGTGCCCAATCAGCTGCCAGCGCCCCGGACGAGCCAACCGGACAGATCCACCGAGGACACCATCCGGATCCTGGACAAGTACCTGCAGGCCATGTCCAGACCGAGCGGCAGCGACATCCTGCGGCTTGCTGAGCCTTTGGAGCCCTCGCCCAATCAGGCTGCTGCTTATGCCGACGGCATCTTAAGCTCCATTTGCTCCAGGCACTACAGCAAAGACCTTCATCTAGTTAGGGGGCCCAACCAAGCTGCGGAGGTTGAAACGCGCTCAGCTCCAGACGCAGTGGAGGAAGTTCCCCATCTAGAGCCCACTCAGGCTCATGTGCAGCTTCCCCATCCAGAGCCTGCGGGAGCCGCTGAGCTTCTTCAAGAAATCACAGTGGTTGGCAGTGGGGAACCCGACCAAAGCGGGCATCAGGAGCAAGCAACGCCAGAGCATGTTCGGCAGTCGGTGGACGACAGTCCAGAGCCCCATCAGGACAGCTGCCAGCAAGGGCTGCTTCAACAGCCCAAAGAGGCCTTGCACCCCACCAACCAAACGCCTGCAGATCGAGAACAGGAACTCTGTCAACCCGATGAGCCGCTGGATGGCAAAACAGAGCCCAACGACCCACAGAAACTAGACGAAGAACAGGAACTCTATCGGCAAAATGAGGAAACGGAGCCAAACGACCCACAGAAACTAGGCGAAAAACCGGAACTCTATCGGCAAACCAACCAGGCAGAGCCAAACGACCAACAGAATGTAGACGAAGAACCGGAACTCTATCGGCAAAATGAGGAAACGGAGCCAAACGACCCACAGAAACTAGACGAAGAACCGGAACTCTATCGGCAAAACAACCAGGCAGAGCCAAACGACCAACAGAAACTAGACGAAGAACCGGAACTCTATCGGCAAAACAACCAGGCAGAGCCAAACGACCAACAGAATGTAGACGAAGAACCGGAACTATATCGGCAAAACAACCAAGCAGAGCCAAACGACCATCACAACGTGGAGGAAGAACAGGAAATCCCCCAGCAGATGATTGGATCAGACGATCAACCTCTGTACGAACCAACAGGACTGTATCAGCAAAACGAGCAGCCGGAGTATGAGGAAACGGCAGGTTACGACCAGTACGGCCAGCTTCTGCTCTACAACCAGCATGGCGAACTGGTGCCGCCCCAGTACGACTCAGCGGGCCAGATTCTGCCCCAGTACGACTCAGAAGGCCTGCCCTTAACATTGTACGACCAGAACGGGCAGCAGTACGACCACAACCGACAGCCGGTTGTCCACTACGATGCCAACGGCCAGCCAGTCTACGAGTACTACACTGGAGAGGAAATTCCGCAGTATGGCCTGGAAGATGGTCGTTCGAACCAGTATTATGCGGAGAAGGACCAGAGTGGAGGGCTGGAGGAGTACGGAGTAAATGAGGGCTATTTTTCGCAGCCTCATGCGGATGGCGCTCACCAAGTCGCTGAAAATCAGCTGCAAAGGGATGAGGATCCTGAGTCTACGGAGGTCGCAGGTGAGTCACACTGTCCTCCTCATCTGGAGCCGCCGGCAGATGCAGAGGCTTTGGAGGAAAGTGAGTCAAACGGCAAGGAACCCGAGCCGGAAACTATTCCAGATGCCTGCAGGCAACCGGATCAAGAAAATGCCGAGCAACATGAACCACAGAGTGAATTGGTCGCTGCACCACCACTGGGGCCGAACAAAGAGCCAGAGATGAGTGTGTTGGACATTTTGGACACGGACAGCGAAAACTCCAAGCGGAATATCAGCAAAGTTTCACACGACTCTGACTTTGACTTCAGCTGAAGAGCTTCTAGAGCAACTGGCAAAGGAATTGTGGCCGACTTTGTAGATTTCTAGGATGTTGGCATAATAATAATAATTATATTTATTCTTTCCTGGGTTTCTGAACATTTTGACTGAAACCCAGGAAAGAAAAATTATAACAACAATTACACGCATTGCGGAAAATACATGAAAATAATAATATGTGGCACCTGTTGAACAGTACTGTGTATTACCTCTCCTCCCTCCAGAACGCCGCAACTGGGCTGCACCAGAATCTCCGTGGAGTCGCCACTGATGCTAAACCGCGCCCTGTACATTAAGGCCGACTTCTTATCCCGACAGGTCGTCTCGAGCTCGCGCTCCAAGGCGCTCAAAGTGACCTCCATTGTGGAGTAGGAGCCCGGCGTCGTGTCCGGAAACTCGACAAACTGGTGGGAGAACTCCAGTAGGGGCCGCTTGAGGTTCACTTTGAGCCACACCTCTCTGCGACTGGTCGTCTCCACGATGAGGAAGTTCTGGAAGTTGAGCACGGTGTCCACGTCGCCCAGACTGCGTTCGCTCTGCTCGCTGGCTGGACCAGCATTTGGAGATTGCATAGACACTCGGTCAGGGTGGGATTTTATGCACAAACACCCCCATCCTTACCCAAAATGGTGGAAACTGCTGGAGAGGAGGGGCGCGATCTCCCATGGCACTCCTTGCTGAGCTTCATGGAGTCGGTGGCGGCGAACTGGGAGTGACGCTTCATGTCGGGCACGATTCCAGTCATGCTTGCTAGCATGTCCAAGTCATTCAGCGCCAGCTGCTTCCCCATGTCCAGCGAAGTGGGCGAGCCTTTCCCACTCCGTCCCTGATCAACCAATCAGCACCATTTCAGTCCCGACCAGGAGCGCGAGAAGACACTCACTCATAGAGTAAAAGCCCGTTTACACGCTCAAGCCATCTGAACGATTTGGCTTGCGCAAGCCAGATCTGTGCAGATGAACCGAACGAAAATCTGGCGTTTACACGTTCAGTTCGTTTTCCACCCAAACGTGCATTGTTGCCAAGATGGAACATTTGGACGAAGAGTTCATTCTTGCAACGGCTGCAGTGTGTGTAATCAAAAAAAAGATGAGCT
>NW_026018611.1:1533184-1535054 GCF_020466585.1 Dendroctonus ponderosae
ACGTAAGTAATTACGAAAATCGTCAGAATCATTGCGTAATTCCGCTATTAAATACGTATGGACAAGAAATTCCTATTCAGCAACCATGGTTTACACCATTTCCTTCCTAGTTTTTAAGTTCATCTTTTTTTTAATTGCACACACTGCAGCCGTTGCACGAATGAACTCTTCGTCCAAATGTTCCATCTTGGCAACAATGCACGTTTGGGTGTAAAACGAGCTGAACGTGTAAACGCCAGATTTTCGTTCAGTTCATCTGCACAGATCTGGCTTGCTCAAGCCAAATCGTTTAGTTCATCTGCACCGATTTGGCTTGCGCAAGCCAAATCGTTCAGTTCATCTGCACAGATCTGGCTTGCGCAAGCCAAATCGTTCAGATGGCTTGAGCGTGTAAACTGGCTTTAAAATAATGTATTTTACTTTCTCTATGCACTCACTGTGGCAACCTGCCCTATGCTGGCCACAGTGTCCACCATCAGCTTGAAGAAGTAGTTGCAGTTGCGCAAGCTTCCGATCGAGTAGCTGGGGAAATCGCGCACTTCCGGACTGATGTAGACCTTGAACTGCCTCCTCTGGCCAGGAAGCAGCTTGCAAAACCCGAAACTGGGCTCCAAAACCACCGCCTGCCACACTCAACTTTTAGGAACCATTTAGACAAGCAAACGATCCTCACCTGGGGCAGATCCATGAAGGCGCACACTTGCATCAGCGCCGTGTTGTTGGTCAAATGGATCTCCGTCCATAAGGTCTCGTAGATGGAGCAATCGCCCACATCGATCAGAACGGTGTTGAGGAAGTTGCTCATGTGTCGCGTGGCGATGCAAGCGATCGTCAAGTCCTGAAAGTTGCCCACAATCGCATAGACTGGCACCTTGACCGGTGGATAGTCCTGCAAGGGCTGCGAAGCCACATACAGATGGATGTTGAACGACAGTATCGAGTTGCTCTTGTCGAACTGCTGGCAGCCCTCTTCGTACAGCAGCTCTCTAAAATCGTTTACAGTAGCTAGATGCGGAGTTTGAGTCGCCTTGCTGATCTACCGCGGAACCAGCTTGACCAAGACGGTTCTTTGGCTGTTGGGCGGCATGTAGACCATTGCGCTCCCCGCGCGCACCACGTTTTTAAGAGGCGCCGGAACCCGCACCGATATGGCTTGAGTGCCACTCGAACCATTGCACAGCTGGAAGCTCAGCTGGTAGCAGCTGCTCATCATGCACACTCCAAAGTCCAGAAGCTCCGGCTGGGTGGACAGGAAATGTCCGGTGGTTTCAGCATGCAAGGAAATTGTCTAAAAACCGCCGTTTTTACCCTTCCACGCAGATAGCATTTGATATTCTATGAATATCCCAGAATGTTCAAAAATATACAGAACATTGCGGGAATATCCTGGGAATATACATAGGTGAACATTCCTAACATGAATGTTCTCAAAGTATCCTAGGTATGTACATATATGTACATATTGGGTATATGTGCAGATGAACATGCCAGGTATGTACATATTGTGTATATGTGCAGGTGAATATACCTAGTATGTTGAAAACAAATATTCCGGTAATATAGATGAATGTATATCTACGGTATATTCCAAATTGGTTGAATATAAATTTCGCGTGCCCGCAGCAGAAAAGTAAGGGCATGTAAAAGTAAATCTTCTTACTACTAAAACCTGAGACCCTTTTGAAATACTGAAAATATGGTGTTTTCATTAACAAATTAACAAAATTTATCGAAAATAAATTTTGCGTGCCCGCAGCAGAAAAGTAAGGGCTCGTACAAGTACAAGAGTTTATATGAACTTTTCTTTTTAAATGCGTCAACGTTATAATTTTATTGGGCAATATTAATAAAATTTCTATATTACTCAAAT
>NW_026018611.1:1536053-1571004 GCF_020466585.1 Dendroctonus ponderosae
ATTTTGCTATGTGGGCAGGATCAGAAAAATGTGCCCCTACCTGACAATCTGCCAGCTCCAAGTCCCCAGCAGGTGCAGCCTCATACACACTAGCCGTGTATTCTTCGAAGTAGTCCCCAATGTAGGGGGCGTGAGTGAAGTGGACCTTGAGCCGCTTCTCCTCCTTGGCCCCCAGCCGGAAAAAGCTGCTCTCGAAGCGGAAGTTGTGCCCGATCGCATCCAGGCACTCGCTCAAAACTGCCGCAACTTCCCCTAGCGGGTCTGACGCCGGACTCTCCCTCAGGCCCTCATCCGGAATGGAGCGCAGCTGCAGCCGATCCACGGCTTTCCGCAGGCAAACAGTGCACGCCTTTAGGCCCTGATTGGTGAACTGCAAAGGAGGCAGTTAGTGGCGCAAAGCAACTGTTCAACCACCAGTGCCTTGACTAGCTGGAAACTCCCCCGATCATCGGCTTTCCAGATGGGGATCCGGCCAAAGTGCACCGACTTGCGCTCGATGCTCAATTGGCAATGCTTTGGGACGCACTGGATGGGGATTTCCAGCTTGGAGTACTCACAGAGTTGCGTGTCCAGGCTCAGAAGCACCAGTTTGCCTGAGTACGCTCTGACACCGTCAAAGGGCTCAAACAGCACGGAAAAACGCGCTTCACATCCAGTGTAGAGCTTCTGGATTCCCGAGCTCTCCACGCTGAAGGCCACTTGGTCAAAGGCATCCGGGAAATCCAGCCGAAGGAACCTGATCTTCCTGATGTGCCCACTCACGTTCCGAACGGTCACAGTTCTTCTATAGAGCTGGTTCTGGCTGAAGTTCTACACATATAAAAGATAATCTTGGATAGTGCTGGAGGAAATGTACCCACCTCGAATCGGACTAAGGATGGTTCCCAACTGAGGCCGCTGTCTTCAACTTCAGCATGCTGATGCGAGCGGTTCAAGTCCCGATTTTCCATGGCACACTCCAGAACCCCGAATTCCTCGATCAAGTCCACTAAGTCGGGGATGTTTGCGGGCAGCAGCTTCTCCCGCGGGTTCCCCAGAGGAATGGTGGGCAGCACCAGTTTGCTAGCGGGTTTCTGCTTCTGCAATTTCCAAGTGAACCCCACAAAAGCTTTGCGCAAGCAACAAAATACCTTCGACTTGGTTTTCGGCTTCTTCACTTTGGGCGTCTTGGGCTTCTGCTTGGGGGCCTTTTGCTTCTTCGCTTGGCCTTTCTTGGAGCTCACCACCTCTTCAGCTTCAAGGACGACACTCGGTTCCACCTCAGCAGCCACTGGGTGGGCCTGGGGTTGCTGTATTTTAGTGCCCACAATCATCAAGTCAAAAACCCGCTCCACCAGCCTGGGCTGGGGCTTTGATGGTTGATGGGGGGGTTTTTTCAGCTTGTACTCCTGCACCAGCTTCTCCAAGATATGGATCCAGTTCTCCTGGCGTTTCCTTGCTTGTTCCGTGCTGTTCTGATGGCATTTCCTGAATTTGGCCAGCAGCTGCAGCTGCATCGGGGCGCTCAGTGAGTCCAAGTCGATCCCAAACTTGGCCGAGTACTTTTTCATTAAATCACGCTCGAGTTTGCTCTTTTCGGTTTGCGTCTTCTTCCTGGTGCATTCGAAGATTTTGCGCGCTTCAGCAATTTTGCCCTGAAACGCATTCAATCACTTTCAACCAGAATGTGTGGAAGCAAATTACTTTAATGATCTGAATGCTGCGCTCCTGCTTCTTCACTTTTGCGTCTCTTTGAATTTTCGCGGCGTATTTCTCAAAGTGGCGCTCGAAGGCAACCATCTTTTTCTGAGCCGCCGTAAGCGGGTACTTGACGAGGACCTCCTGCCTCCGACACTCCACCACTATCTCAGAAGAGTCGCACTGAGTAGCAGTCGAGCATTTGCTGATGTTCCGCTTCTCCCTCATATAATCGGCGTATTCTTGAGAAGCGACGAAATCGTCGATGAAGTCATGGAGAACTTGGGTTTGCTCAATTTCCCTATTCTGCAGGCACTTCAAGGTTTCATCCACGGCTTCGTTCTTCTGGTCTTCATCATCAGCGTCGGAATAGGCGCCCAAAAGCTGCAGACAAGACATGTTTGCGGTTGCTTTCAACGTTTGAATGGCGCCACCGGTGAACGTTTGGCATTGGCCAGTTCGTATTCGCCATCGCACTTTAGGCGCGTTTATGCGACAGAGATGTTCAGGTTGGGTTCAGCAGGTTGCCTACCCAGTCAACCGGATCTTGTGTCTCGTCTTGCTTTGAAACCTGGTTCAGAAAGGGATGGATGTAGAGTGGGCCCTTTGGACCAATACGCATTTTTTCGTGTAAAAATATTCCTATATTTTTCGGGTGAAAATAACAACATAATGTTTAGCCTAGATCTAGTTAATGTCATCCAGATGCTCTTCGGATGCGACGCTGCTTTCGGTCGGTTTGACTTTAACGCCCTTTCTTGCGCTCTTCTCGCGCCAGGTCTTCCACCTCGGCCGGAATCACCTAAAACTTCAATTTGCGATCCCCCTAAGACACGTTGACGTCGTTTTTACCGATTTGGCGTCAATTTCCCCCAGGGCAATGCCAGGTTTGGGCTTGAGGAGTGCAGAATCCTCCTGCTTCTCCTTATTGGTCATTTCGCGGCTCCACTCCTGGAGCCACTGCTCTCCTGCAGGCTTTGGAGCGGTAGTCTACAACAAAAATCTTCGGCTATTTGAACGTTTCGACCCGCGCTTTGCTCGGACCTTTCCCTTCTGCTTCTGCTTCCGCTCTTTCTTCTCCTGCTGCCTTTTGGCGTACAGGGTGTTGCTCAGAGTATCCAGGGTGTTTCTCTTGCTCGCACCGCTATCGCCCTGATTGGCCAAAGGCTGGGTGTACGTTTGGGGTCCCAGTTCAGTCAGAACTTGAAAGTCCGCCCTGTCGCCCAGCCGGAAGCCCCATCCAAAGCGCGAGTCGGTTCCTGGGGGGAACACACCTCTTGTACTGGTTTGGGCGTTTTGAGGAGGGAGCGCTTACCTTTCTTCAAAGTGGGGATGTTGGAGTAGATCACTGATAGTATTGAAGGCAACTCGTCAGGGATAATGAAGCCCTGAAGGGCTGAAAATCCACAACTTACACAATGCGGTTGGAGCTGGCGCTTTACTCACCTTGGGAGTTGAGCAGCGCCCATAAAAGGCTGATTAACGCGACTTTCATTTTCATTGCCTACTGGGCACACCTGAGGAAAATGTCTTTAAACAATTGCGGCGTGGGTTTAATGTTCAAGAACAAACATCGAGCGACCTGCACGCGCACTGGGCGACTATAATTTCACTTTCATTTTCTTCAATGTCGTCGAGAAACTGAATAATTATGCCCGGCGTTACTTAATGACCCGGTGGTTTACATGGCTTGATGTAACATTAGCCGAGTAATTAGTTTTTGGACAAAACTTGCGCTTTTCGACCCGGAATCGAGGACTTTGCTCAAAAACTGAACTTTCCTTTTCGTTGATCAATCGCCGCTGACCGCACTGTCCTTGACCAGCAGTCTCAAATGGTGAAAGACTCATCAAAAACTTTCTTTAAATTGCTACATAATTAGTACAGCAGATGTTAGATGCAAGAAAACTGGATTTATTGCAAAGCTGGCAACGTGGGCTGCGTGTGCCGTTTACGGGGGTACGACTGGTTGCATAACAGTAGTATTCTTGGAATTGGACGATCTGCTTTAATCTCGAAAACCCCAAAGTGGGGCTGGGTTGGAGGCTTTGCGGCACCGTGCTGGACTCGAAAACAGCGTAATGGTGACTTCCCGTTCGATTGGGAGAAATTGTGGAGGTTTTGTGGTTTTGCAACGTGACAACCCGGCGCCTGCCAAAAGCAAATTGTTTGTTTTGTTGACACTGTCAAGCGACCTTGCTCAAATGGTTTAAAAACCCCCAGTAGTTTGTTAAACAATATGCGAAAAACCGCCGTAAAATGTTCATAAATCTACCCTATTTTGTGCTGCTGGGTTTAATCGACTCCACCTTGGGTAAGTGCAGCGGAAAGGCAATTTGGACCAAAATTGCGGTTATGTGCAAGATGCTAACAGTGGAGCCCCATTTCAGGCACCCTCAGTTTGCAAATCAACAAAAAGGCCGACAACACCTTCTACCCGGTGGCGACGCACGTGGAGGAGAGCGTGGGCACAACGTTTTCGCTGGTTTGCGAGCTCGTATCCACTGCAAATGAAACCCAGTTTGACGATCAGTTGTCTTGGGTGCGCCAGGATCAATTCTCCGGTCGGCAGGACCAAAGCGACGACATCAAGGAAATCAACAAGTCGGAAAAGCGATTCCAGCCACTGCTCAAGGAGGACAAGGGCAAATATCTGTGCGTCAGCAACAAGTTCAATCTGAACAAGGCAGTGACTGTGGTGGTGCGGAATGACGTCCCCAAGGAGCGCAAGTCTTTCATGAGGATTTCCAAGACGAGTTTTTGCAACCCGCATATGTTTACCGTAAGCACCTGCCTTTTTTGCCATTTAAAAGGCTGGCAAGAGCCTTTTCAATGTTAAACCCCATGTTAAAAGACTTCAATTTCAGTGCAGATCCAATGGCTTGTGCATCATCCAACATTACGTTTGTGATGGGATAGCGGACTGTAAGGACGGGTCGGACGAAAGCGTGGAAAAGTGCAATGGGGATCCTTGCAAAGGTATCGGTATCAACTACTTGCATTGAATTGAGTTTCCAACTGGAAAAATTCGTGTTCTAGATAAAATCCCGTGTGATTACGGCCGTTGTATCCCCTCCTCCTGGTGCTGCGATATTCATCACGACCCCAACTGTACAGTCACCAACAGGCCGATGTGCTGCCAAGGGCTTTCAGAGTGTAAGCAACGTTACTTCACAGCAGTCTTATTTTAACTTCCGCAAATTCCAGCCTATGAGGAGCGGGAAATGATGAGTTTCCCCACCGTCACCCAATCCCAGCAGACTGCCCGATATCTCTTCATTCTTGTCTGTATGTATGCCCCTCACTATGTCCAAGCGGTAAATGAATGGATGATTTCCCTGCTCCCCAGGTGTGGTCAGCATCCTTTTCTCCGTCATCCTGTTGCTGCTGATCATCTCCAAGGTGGTGATGTTCGCGAAAAAGGCGGCCGTTCAACAGCAGCAGGCGCGAGTGTGCGAAAACATCGCCCTTCGGAACCAGACGAACATCAACGTGATCCCTTGCAGCCTGTACGCGTACGGGAGCTCCAGAACGCCGCGTAATGAGCGCATGGTTCGCAACATTATCATCGATTCTTCCGATGTTAACGACCCGTTGCTGTTCAATCCCTCCAGGTGGGCGAAGCCCACTCATTGCAAGTTGGGGGATTAATCTCGCTTTTTGCAGGTTTAATGTGATAAATGCCAGCGAAGCTTTCGATCAACCGCCCTCCTATGTGGATGTGCTGCGCACTAATCGGTTGGTAGCAGAGCCCCCGCCTCCATACAGGAGTCAGGAGGTGATCAATCTCACAAGCGACGTGGACCGAGCCAATTAACTGTTAACATATCAATCAATTTTCAATTGGTGTTAAGGTGCTGTTTTTTTAGATCTTTCGGTGCAATGCTGACGCCTGTATATATAGTATATCGTGTACTTATTTGATAAATTTGTTTTCTACTGAATGTTGCGCAATTGACGGGGAAGACAATAAGGAATTGAATCATATCACTCGGGAATGTTAGCTTTAATTGCCACTTGTTAAACGTGCAAGACTGTTAAGGAAATGTCCTAGTAAATCGTCTATTTTTATTGAAATATACTCGAAATTAAACAGTGGTCAGTCTGTACTTAGGCGCATCACAGCTAGTGGCTCGTAGAATCCATCCGACCCACGCAGACTCATATGGGATAAGTGAACAGCATCAAAGCTGCAATGCCCAAAGTGGAAGTCTTTGAACCTTTCCATGATTTTCGTGGCATCGACGCCATGTCTCGTCCATTTCCCCTTGCAGCTTTTTCTGTACTTGCTGTTCAGTACAGTCATGTGCAGCTTAATGCTCCGCGGGTCCTTCCTAGCCAACCCTCTTTGGTAGAAATGCTCCGCAATGCCATCCACAACCGCCTGCAATGTAACTTGCTGGCTTTCGTCTCGAAATCTAGCATTGGCATAGAGCACGTTCACGTTCTTCAGATTGCTGTTCATGCAATCCAACGTCCCGATATCCAGGCTCATAGGCCCGGTCCTTTGCAGCAGTTCCTCTAAAGTTGGCCGGTACTCTTCCAGCGCCTTCACTGCCTCAGCTCGCTCGACTTCATCGAACAAAGAGTACACATCAATCGTAACATGCAGCTTCAAGTGGGACATAAAGATGCTGGCATCCAAACCGGGAATTTCGTCCTGCATGCTTAACAGTTGGCTTCTGAGGTACAAAAAACTCTTCTGAATGGTCGGGTGGGTGCAAGGAATACAGGTGAACTGTAACGGAGCGGATTTCAGCCGCAATTGGGTTACTGTTGAGTGCAGGCGCCCCAGGGCTTTGGCCAGACTCGCTTTATCGTCATTCTCCACTACAATTGTGTCATCGGGCGCGAGACTGCTGGACAATTCGGAGATTTTGCTCAATCTCGGATGGTACCACTTGGGCAGCTTGATTTTAGCAGAATACCTGTTTAATTCCTGGGTTATGTCGAGGTGTTCCAGTTGCTCTTCGTTCATCACGCAGTCCTGGGCCTGCTTGAGCCGTTTGGGCGGCTCAGGAACGGTAAAAATCCGCCCGTTAATCCACATTTTAATCGGCCTGGCAGTTTTCCTGGACATTTTCTCGCACTTTTTTCGACATTATCCATATCACTTGACTACGGGCGCGACTTTTGTAAGGCAACAACACAGCTTAGATATCATCAGTAATCATAACACTTATTATTTATTATGGTGTGTTAACAACGCAATAAATTTTCTGAGGTTAGGACTCTGTTGATCTTTTCTCTCTTTTCAAATCGCTGTAAACGCCATTCGGTGTCTCCCTTCAGGGATCTGGATTTAGGCAAAATAAACATTGTGAGCGCTGTTGTCACTGATGCAACAGTGGGCGTTTTAAAAAAGCTCAACAATTCAAAATTATTATCTCCAGTGAATATCCCAAAGGTGTTTAAACAATGCAGTGGTTTTGACCACAACAACAGTGCTAAATAATGTTTTTCTCAAGGATTTTTAAAGTTGGGAAGCTGGATGCGGCAGCGCTGTCGCAAATCCGATTGCCTGTAATCGGCTTTTTCCGCCCCGTTCCCTTGCCCCGTGCCTTTGACAGGTTTTAAGACGCGCCCATGGTGGGGATGTAGGGGAAATTGCCGGAATCCTTTGTTGCCCCCCACCGCCCTCCAAATGTGACATAATAAATGATTTAATGCCAACTTGATGCGTTTTTGGGAATTGTTTTGTCGTTTGTTTGGCTTTTGATGGGCTTTTGGCAGGAAATCCAGGTCAGGGAGAAAGCCAAGTGGGCCCTGGCGGGTTGGAGAGCAAATTAAATCGCGCCCCTGAGGTGCAAATGACCGGCTTGCGCCTTGCCGGATTATTGATTGGCTTTTGTCTTCTTGCATTTACCTACATCGATTGAGGTGATTGCGTAAACGGCGCTGGACGATGTTCTTATGTAAAAATATGGAAACGACTGAGGTTGTGATGATGCATGAAAGAGTCAAGTCGCCGGGGTGTTCAGGCTTGAAGAGCCGAGTGGAGCCCCTAAAATTTTATTGGCTGTCGGTTAGACTTCACACCTCCTCCTCCAGAGCGAAAAAATTATTAGTATTAAAATCAGTATTAAGTCATTGTTGAGCCATTACTTCCTGATAAACAGGAATTTCCTTAAGCACGGCAACCATAGAGCCGAGAATCGCGCGAACGCGCCACTAACCTCAAAGCAAATGTTATTTTTTTGTGTATCATATGACGCCGTCGGCTGGCCAATGAGGTGACGGCATTCCCTGCTTTTGCCCAGAGTGTGCCCCGACGCAACCCGTGAAGTGAAAATTGTAAAAGGTACGTAGAATTTTATCGTTTTACCAACGAAAGTGCTGTAGACAGGATCCCAATGTTATTTATGCTTGTAAAAGGGCTGGAAAAAAGCCGATTTTTCGCAAACACTGTACCCGGGCCTCTGTTATGATCCAATGCGAGCAATTTTTACATGTCCTCACCTTGTAACCTTACTTATTTATCGATTTTTTATAACGCGTATTATATTGCCTGTCAATCACGATATTAAAATTAATTAATAGTGACCATTTAATTATGTTAATGGGGAAATTAGCGCTAAATGGTTGGGATTAAATGGAGTTTTCAAGTTTTTGGCCTAGATTCTAGATTCGGCCGCCCCACTCCGGGTTCGCAGTGCCCCATCCCCACCCCAAAAGTTGATTTATTTCCATGGAATTGAATGTTTCCTTTGATGGTGGGCGGTGGAATTTTATTAATGTTGACAGTAGGAACACGTAAAATCGTTTAAAATTCATTGAATTGTCACCGAATGCAATCAGAAGGGCAAAAAATGAATCATGGACGATAATAGGGGAATGCCGAAGTGATAGATCGGTCCATTTTTAGGTCATGGTGGGGGAAATGCTTTGATTGCCGATCCGTCGTAAGAACAAGGGACAAGAAAAAAGGAGCATCGTAAATGTAAAAGATGGCGGCACAATGATATCTTGTTGCAAATTTGCAATTTTTTGTTGATAAACAAAGCCTGCTGGCTGAGTGGCGCTTTCAATCTGGACGGGAGCGTGCTTGACGATGTGATTTAGTGGTACGTGCGTGTTTTCGGGCCCGAATCGCTGGTTAACTTGACAAAATCTACCCTTTTCTGTTAGGTTATGTTTGGGTTACAGATCTGCTTCATTTGTTTCAGGTGCAGAGAGGTGTCGAGCACATTTCGGCCCACCAATTCGACATCGAGCTCACCCAGTGGACATTCGCAAGTGATAGTGATTGTTAGACGCGTTTCGTCCACATTTATGTGAACTTTATCTCAAGATGAATCTTTGTCCGTTCGAAAAATAATGTTTCCCAGTTTTTTGCGGAATTTTCATTTAAACAACGAAAAGATGGCTCTGTTCGAGTTCGGTTAGAACACAATCGGTCTCAGCCTCAAACAATGCCTACAGTGACCGTAAGGTAGTCCTACATTCCAGGTGTAAATAATAATATGCGAACCATGTGCTTAAAACCAGTGATATAGTTCTTCGAGACGATTGGAAGTGCTGTGAAAAATGTCTCAGACCCCAAACAAGTCGCTCCAGAAGATGTGCAAATCACCAAAGAATACCAATTTTCACATTAAACAGGAAAAGATTGAATACGAGAACATGAGCACCAACTGCACAGTGGTTGGATCCAACAATCTGAACCTCGTCAAGAAGCCGCAACTGTTGGCCAATGTGTCGCCGGCCTACTCTATGCCGAGCCCCAACTATCCGCAGTCGCCCTACTCATCGCCAGCCAGTCTCAAGTCGCCTTCGCCCAGTCTCAAGCCCCCTACGCCCCAGCCCAACTTCCCGCTAATGCAGATCATCCACAACAATCTCGTCAGTCGCCCTTTGCCGGCTGCTCAACCGCAGAATATCATCAAACTGAAGCCCCATTTGAACATTCTACCAAAACCCAGTGCCAGTCCTCAACCATCACCCAAACCCAGTGTCAGGTACGTTTCCAACTTATTGAACAGGGAGGGAATGGTGCCCGGGAAGAAAACCCAATGATTTTTAGCTGATTCATAGTCGAAACGTTGGCCAAACAAAAACAGTTTTTTCCCTCGCAAATCCTTGATTTGCACTCATTCTCTATATGTTGGGGAACGTTTTGGTCAGGGCCAGTCTGAATCTAATTTAGTCTAGAATATAAGTCTTCTATAGGAATACCAGGTTATGAAAGGAAACTAATGATTGTGTCCCATGCATCCATTTGTACGACGATACGATGGTACGAAAGTGTTTCTATTCTGCTAACCAATAGAAACACTTTAGAACCATCGTATCATGGTACAAACGGATGCATGGAACACGGGCTTAAGTTTGATAAACCGGCGAATTTTCAAAATCCCGATATAACCTCGAAATCCCCCATATAGCAAAGGGGAGCAAAATTCCTGAAATTCAACACTTACCTTCGCAATGGGTAAATGTATTCACACTAGATAAGTTTCGCTGGAAATACCGGGCAGCGCTAAATATTCCAATGAATAAAAATAATGAATTCATTTTAATCTTAACTCTAAAATAATGACAACTTCATTTCTCATTGAATCGTTTAATGTCACTTTGTGCGAAAATAATATTTGTCATTGTCTTGACTATGCGTATCGATAGAGATGGTTGATGATGAGCGCTCTTTGCACAGTCTCAACAACGGACCCGTTAGAAACTGATTATGGCCTCTTCCAGTTCTATCGGGTTGAAGCTCATTTTCTCCGTTTTATAATTTATAGTCAAGTTCTTCCCTGGACTTGCAATTAATGTTAACGTCCAAAATGAACACAAAAACAAACGATGCATCGTTGACACTGCGTTGACAGCTCATCTGAGCTCAAATTCAACTCAAACACTAAAACCCCTCAAAACATGGGCTACGTGGGTGGCTCACAGGATCATTTAAGCCAAATATGGTCACTTTTTGATACACACATTACGAATAAGAACTGTTACCTTAAACACGCTCAGAGCTGTTCTGTGCTTATAGACTCATGTCCGCACGACAAATCCGCTTCAATACCAGCAACACTTAATTTACCACACTTCTCCATAACCATAGCGTATGCCCGATACACGGCGGTGTATTTTCCAGTGTAATTTCCCAATTTTCGCTGTTTTTTCTTCTGTTGAGCCATTCGAACACAACGTGCCAACCACATTGGCCAAAATTCCAATAGAGGGCGTCAACAAAACACACGGCTCAGCAGATTTCGAATAAAAAAGGGCGGCTCATTAGAGGATATGACGTCATTCCCTGTTAAATATTACGTTTTTCGCAAAGTACGCAAAAACAGATCAATAAACCGGCACAGAACATTAAATGGAAAAATGTAGAAAATGAAATGCGAAAACCAGATTTAATTAATGCTCGGAAAGCATTTGACTACAGTCAATTGGGTTTCAATAAAAAACGATATTTTGGTCGGTAATACATATTTGGAAAAAAGCATGGTTTATATTATGACCGCCCGTAGTCCGTTGGCTGTTTCACTCTCCAAACTCTTAAACACTTCTCTCACCCCAAAGTAAAAACTGTCTCTCTCTAGCTTTAGTCCAAGTAACGGTTTTTAATCCCATTGGTTGTTGCAGCCCCCAGATTGTCATTCCGACGGGAAATCAACAGTCAGGAGGCGCCACAGCCACCCTGATGCCCACCGCACAGCCGCTTCTCCTTAACCAGATGCAAATGTTGGCCGCCCCCGGTGTCCAGTTCATTCTGCGGCCGCAAACGGCCACCCAAATGGCAACTGCCGCCCCCAAGCTGCAAGTAAGCCGATGCCGCCCCATCCAGCTGCAGTCTCTCACTAATTCTGCCCAGTATTCTTCGCAGGCCAACTCGCAGGCCCCTCAAGGCCTAATCCTGCAGCCGGCCTGCGCCCCGCAACAGTTGCTGCATTTGGGCGCCCCAGCTAGGTCCCAACCAATGGTGCGGGTGCTGGCAAATGGCGTCCAACTAGCCCCGTCTACCACCACTTACGTCACCACACAGGTAATGCCGTTTTCCAACGTGCATCTTGCCAAGTTGCCAAAAAGATTGTAATTCTAATAAACTTCCGGATCGGTACCAGTGTTATAGTATCGTGGTCTGGTTGGTTATCGTTTAGCAAAAAACCCAAACCGACAACATCGGCAGGCTTGTCTGCGGGATGCTAAAGTGAAACCTCAAATGACATTTAACGTTAGGAAAATCAGAAATAATTGACAACAATCGGAGGCATTTTTAGTTTTTGGTAAAATGACCGAAAACATCGATTACTCCTGGGTTGGGCCCGTTTTTTTTATGTATTATAATTGGCAGATGCCCAATCAGCCCATCAATGCCACGCATATTCAGCAGACGATTGTGAACAATGCTCATCAGCAGCAGCAACACCAACAGCACCAACAGCACATCCAGATTCAGCAGCACGTGCTGAAGAAGAAGCCCAAGGTGAAGGTGAAGAAAAAATTGGACCTGGCCAATATTATGAAACTCTCAGGTATGAAGCTGTCGCGCTTCAGAGAGCGTATTTTCACTATTAATGTTCCAGGCATTGGAGACGAGGACGACATTCAGTTCGAGAGCGATACTTCGCAGAGTGAAAGCGATCACAACTCGGTACCTACGACTCCCCAGCCCCAGCAGCCCGTTACTCCTACTGGCAGTGTGCCGGGCCAGCATATGGGGTATGCGCAGCCCGACTCCAAGAAGAACATACAGAACATTCAGATCTCATCCATGCCACAGCCTACCATTAATGCAGCCACGCCTGTAGTACAGGTAAGCCTGTTCGCGCGTGCGGGGAGCCTTCTCTTCAATTACTCCTGTTCTAGTTGCTCAACCAGAACTTCCAGAGCGGCATGATTTCGAACAGCAGCTCGCAGGCGACTGCAGCTGCTCATGCCAACAGCGGCCTGCCCTTCAACTCCACATTTATCACTCCGAACTTCACCATCAACAATGGGCTAATGTTGCAAAGAAGCAGCGGATTCAAGCTGACGGTTGGCGAAGATGGACGGCTGGTTCTACAGCACGATCCCGCTCTGAATCAGGTCAGTTGACCCTCAATCTGATCACTTTCAGGGCCAGCTTCAGTCCTATTGGTTCAGCAACAGCAAAGCCCTTTATCAACCCCTTTGAAAACACTTTAAATTATTCGTTCAGGAGCTCCAGAACCAGCTAATTCTGCAAAGCCTGCTTGGACTGAATGGTAGTCTAGTACTGCAGCCCTCCATGGACCAACAGACAGTGCAGCAAACCGTGCAGACCATTCAGCAACAGTCGGTGCAGACCATACAGCAGCAGACAGTGCAGAGCCAGACCATCCAGACGGTGCAGCAGCAAACAGTGCAACCGCAAGTGCAGCACACTATACAGGTGAGTGGCAGCGCCTTATGCCAAAAGGCTGTGGACTTAAGCCCGTTGTAGTCGTTGCAGCCGCAAATACAGCAGCAGACTGTGCAGCAAACCATCCAGCACCAGACTGTCAATGCGCTGCAGCAGCCCATGCAGATCGTGCAGCCTCAGCCAATCCACAGCTTGCATTCACAAGTGAGTAAATGAGAGGTAGTGGTTATTTCGAGAGGTTAACATTGTGGTTGTTGCAGGTTCCTACTGTGCATAGCATTTCCCAGTCGCAGGTGCACAACCTGCAATCGCAGATCCAAAGCCTGCTTCAGCAGCAGCAGAATATAGCTGTCCAAGCGCAGGCTGTGCACCAGAACGTTCCTCAGAATGTCCACTCTCAAGTGAGTCAAGCCAGTGGAGGTTTAAATGGGGAACTAAGTGAGCGTTTTTCGTTACCGGACTTTCAGGCTATGCAAAACCTGCAGAATGTGCAAAGTATGGCGCAGGGCTCCGTGCAAAATATGAGCCAAAGTGCGGCGGCTTCTGTAGTTGCTCAAAGTGCCGCGGTTCAAAACATGACACAGGTACTAGACTAGCTTGCATTTCCGAACAGTATACGCACGTTAAAGGGTTTTAGGGGGTTCAAAGCGTCCAAAACATGCCACCAACACCGGCGCAGCCAATTCAGACCTCCGTGCACAGTGTGCAGGGATTCCAACAAGCGCACACTCAAACGACACAGCCGGTGCTGAAAGTGAGTGTTTCCTCTATTTCTGAAAATTCCCATTGCAATTCGCTCATTCAGGTGCAGCCCTTCCTGAAAAGCCAGCCGCCCGTTCAAACGGTGCAGCCCATTCAGCACCACTCGCACCCGCAGCAGCATAACAATATGCAGCAGGAGAACCACCAGCCGAATCCTCCCAGCAACTCCACCTCCTATGTGGTGAATTTAACCCCTGAGCAGCTTGAGCAGCTCAAAAGGTAATCTAGTTACTAGGTGTTTGAAGCTCAATTCAACCAACGTGGTTTTATTTAGAAATGGGCAAGTGACTGTGAACGGACAAACGATTTTCATGCAGCGTCCCAATAAGGACCAGGGCGAGAAGAAGCTTAGTCCCAAAATGAAGTCCGTGAAGAAAGTAAGTGAGGTAACGTGGGCGAGCGTGCGACCTTCCCTGCATCTTTCTAAGCGCTGTGGTTGCAGATCAACAAGATTCAAGGCATCAAGTCGCTGCTGCAGGACAACGTTCAAGGCATGGACAGTATGGGGGATCGAAAACCTGCTCCGGGAGGTATGGAGCAAATGAAGACTTCGCCTCCGCAGCACGTAAAGCCTGTGAGCAGCCCCGTCGCAGCCCAGCCGCACAAGCACATTCTGCCCCATAATCATGTGCAGCCGTTGCAGAATAAACCGCCACAGCCACAGGCTATGGTGCAACCATCAGTGCAGCATGTGGCTAAAATGGTACGCACTCACTAACTTTGCTTCATTAAGGGGGCTAAATGATTTAATCTAGGATCGGCAGAAAAGTCCCTTGCCGTCCCCCAAGCAGCAGAAAGTGAGCCCGACGATTCACTCATTGCAAGACTCGAACGGGACGAACTCCAGCCATGATGTGGATAAACTATTGGGGCAAATTCTGGAGGAAAGTGGGGGCGCCCTGGCCGCCAACGGCGGCAACAATCACAATCTGGAGCGGCAGCCCCAACAGGTCTGAAGTGCTGCAGACCCTTGATCGTTGGCTGACTAACGTTTTTTGCAGAGGATTACAACCATCCAGTTGACGCCCCAAAAGCAGCAGCATCTGAAGACAATTCAGATGCAGATACAGACATTGTCGGCCCGATTACAGCCCGGCGACACCGAGGTGCACAATGCGCTTAAAAGGCTCTTTGCTGAACAGCAGAAGATTCTGGCCTCCGGCAAGCTGCTGCCCCCTGATAAGGTGAGTTGCCGCTCCAGTCATTGGGTGCAGTTAGAACGCAATATTTTGGCCCACAGGTTTACTACCTGAACAATCAATTGACCATCGTCAATCCGTCCACGTTCAACCTGCCCTCTCCAGTCAGCTCAGTGAAAAGCGAACCGCCCAGTCCGGGATTGAGCGCCAACCACAGCATCAGTCGGAGCAACAGTGCGGAAGCTTCGCCGCCAACACCGCAGGTAAGAACTTCATCAACTTCCCTGAACGATTCACTCAATTCCGTCGGACTTGGGCAAGAGAGCGCGCAAAGATTATCACTATTACGATAAGATTGCGCTATCAAAACTCATTCTTTTAAAATAGCCGCCTTATCGCGCCAAAGTTATCAGCATTGCATTCAAGTTGATTGGCACTCGTTAAAACGTTAATTAACTGCTTCCAATGAGGATGTATCAGAATTACTACTGGGTCAGTTGTTATTATTACTGCGTATGTATCTTTGTATGCGGGTGTTCTGGTTCTTGCAAACTTGAGCTTGCGGGTGTTAATTTTTAAAATTGTTATAGCCAATCAGCTCGGGAGCCCAGTCCCACACTTCCCCACGGGTTTCAGTGTCCGTTTCCACCTCGACGGGCGACCTGCCCGCCCATTCAACTATTCACCATCACCCCAGCCAAGCACAACTTCACCACGTTGCCCCAGGGGTGCAGCAGCAGCCGCCCCATGTGCCGGTCAACCACCCAAACCACGTGATCAATCAGCGTTTGAACGCCATCAATCAGGTAAGGCGACAAGGGCGACCTTAGGGGTGGAATGGAGATAAAACTGAACGTTTGCAGGTTTCCCAGCTGCCGCCCTTGTACTCCAAGCAGGCGCAACTGCACTCGCCCCAGCTGCATTCTCCCAGTTTGCAGCAAGTCAATTCGCCGCAGCTGCCGTCGCCCCAACCGCCTCAGTTGCACAATGCACAAGGGCCGCCCAATCAACTGCATCTGCAACCAAATCAAATCAGTCCTGCGGTAAGTGGTTTCGGGTTGGATTGGATTTCCTGATTTCCTCTTTTGGTGATTAGCAGGCGGTGAAACCGAAGCAGCCAAGTCCGATCCCACAGCAGGCGAAAAATCAGCACGCGTTAAATCAGCAGCTGTACCAACAGCAGCAGCAGCAGCAGCATTTTCAACATCAGCACCTGCTGAACCAGCAGGCCCACAAGCAGCAAACTGTGCCGACTGTCAATCAGCAGCTGTCGCAGGCCAGAAAGGCCCATTTGTAAGTAGCGAGCGCAGCGGGAGAACCCGGAGACTAGTTAAGGGTGTGTTTTGCAGGATCGAGTCCCAGTTGGTGGTTGACCAGCAGGGGGCGACCAACCCAAACGTGCATCAGCCGTTCAGGGATAAACGGGACGCCTGCATTCGCCTGATGCGCTACCATTGCCTGGACCAGCCCGTTCTGTCCGAGCAGGACCTGCACAAGGCGGACGAGAACTTCGAGCTCAATGCTCAACATTACATTACAAAGTTCGATCGGATGATCGACAAGTACAAATACCTGCTGATAAAGGAGAGCATGGTGAGTGCGACTTAGGGAGGTTTCAACGGGCAGTCGCTCAAGTGGTTTTATTTGCAGAGGCACGTGCAAACCTCGGAGCTGATGATGCTGGACCGGATGTTCCTGGCCGATGAGCAACAGTCCTTGATTAAGCTACGCCAGGACTATGAAGCCGAGTACCTGAGCCTGGTTGCTGACCCTACGCCAAACGCAGCTGCGCAAGACAAGGAGGCAACTGGTCAGCAACACTCACAGGTAAATGTCGGGTTGCGGAAAGACTGGGTTGTGGTACAATCGGATTTTTGCAGCAAAATGAGACTGAGTCGTGCAATGAGGAGTACGACGAGTGGGCGTGTATCCAGCGCGAACTGGGCTGTTTGTCCGATCTGAACCATCACCCACAGCACCCGTCCAACAATCATCATCACAGCATGGGAGCGCAGTCGGCCACCCAGTGCACAGCAGCACAAAACCAGTACAACAGTCTGAAACGCACGTCGAGCAGTGATTCGCGGCTGGAAACGTTGAAGCGGTTTCGCGTGGATAAGCACACGAAAAAACACGAACCCCTTGTAATCAGTGGCGGTGTACAGTGTAGTGGCAGTGTGATGGGAAAAGGATCGCCAGGGATGCACAACCAATCAAAATGCGGCTACGAGTCGAATTCCTCGCAGGCCAATAGTAGCTACAGCAGCTACAAGGAGGAGGAGTCGGAGAATAATAGCATCGATGAACAGGTGCAGAGTGCCATCAACAGCATTCTGAATTTGCAGCAAACGCAGCTGCAGCAACAGAACAGCCTGGATCTGGACAGTATACTGTCATGACGCCATCTGGTATAGGTCGAAGTAAGTGGTTAAGTAAGTAGATAGTAAGGATGCGCCCCCTCCTTTTTCCGGAGCAAGTGCTTCCTTGGTGAGGCTCAAACGGCTTGGTAGGCGGCGGGCGGGTGGCGGTCTCTAACGGCAGCTAAAGACTTGAGGTGTGATATTAATAAACCTTCGGTGAAATTAAATGAAACTAGCATTGTGATATTGTAAGTAAGTTTATTTAGATTTAAACTGAACTGCTAAATGTTATTTATTCTATTTATTGACAGGACCGCGTATGTGATATGGCGGTCACTCTATGTTTGTTCTGATTGGTCATAGCCTGCTCCCGCCCCGCCCTTGCCAGCTCGCTGTCGCACAAGATTAATGTACAAACACTGCAAATTATTCACTAAAACTGTGTCAAGCTAATAATGAAATAGTCGCTATAGAAAACTCTGTTAAGGTTTAAAGTTGTCGCAATCGTCTAGAGTGGAGTAGTTTTCCCGGTTTTTCATTTTTTTTTAATTCACTCCCGCGGTCACAGTGATGACAACAAATGCCACAGCAATAACTCTTGATCTAGTTTCGCCCTGAATATCCACATTATACATGGTGACTCAAAGTCAAGTCACAACAATGACCTCGTGAATAGGTGGTTATTTTATACTTTCAGCTCTTAAAGACCGGTGGTTTCGCGTTTTTGGAGCGCCTTTTTCGTGTGGAAAACAATGGGTGCGTTCAGATTTTTTATTTTCTGCAGTTTGGCCATTCGGGGTGAAGCCGGACTGAGGGGGTACTATTTTTAATTTGTACCATTTTTAACGCTTAACACAGGGCCGTCGGCCTTTACCCCACACATAGACACCCTTTATCTAAAAAAAAAAAATTAGGAGGGAATGGAAAGTTTATTTGTTTTAATATGGAATTCGACAAAGAAGGCATGGAATACTTTTTTTTTAATTAAACTTTTTATTAAGAAACACTGAAAAAATCGTCCAACTTCACCCCGAACGACGATAAGTGATTCGCGAGTTCAGCTACCGATGGTGGTGGCGCTGCGAAACGTCAAATTACTCGTTGTCGAGTGACAGTTGAGACTTGTCAGATTCGTTTATTTATTGGAGTTGATGACATTTACAGACATTTGGATTTGATGAATTCAAACAAATTTAAGGTTCAAGACAGCAAAGACCTAAAAGAACGTGCATGTTTGCATGTTTACCAATTATGAGTTTGTGAWWATTWGWAATCYRATKATGACGCTGTTGCCTCACCGAAACGTAATGAAATAACCGATATTCAACATTTTTACTTCGCACTTTGTCTGAGACCCAGGAAGGATAAGAATATAACTTTTCCATCTGTTTGTATTTCTTTAAAAGCTTGCAAAAGTTGAACTCGCGAATAACTTTTCGCCCTAAAGGCCCCCCTGGTGGTTAAAATTATAACCACGTTAACTAGTAATTTGACACTTGTTTTGTTGACATTGGTGTTTGTGATTTGTTTCGTTCTAATGAACTTTTGCGAGATTTTAAAGAAACATTGAAGCAGATCAAAAAGTGTGTAAGTATTGTTTTATGTGATGTCATCAACTCTAAGTTGGCAACTCTCAACTGTCACTCGACAAAGAGTAATATGAAGTTTTGCAGCGCCACCATCGGTAGTTGAATTCGCGAATAACTTGGAATATTTGCTGCTCGACATTTTCTACGTCAGTGGGGCAAAAAAAATGTTAACCCACCATTTTCCACAGGAAAACGCTGCTTTAAGTCTGCAGGTTTTTGATAAAAATACGCGCATGTATTTCTGTCCTTAATGGGGACAAACTGAAACTTTGAATCACCGTGTAAAAGTTGGGTTGGATTTATTACAGGGTTGCACTTGATGAGTGAACGCCATCCTGGACATGTGCCCCCAGTGCGGTGTTTCAGTTCGCTATTTAGCCGATGTTTCGACTAATTTCAAATTGGGGCATCAAATTGCCTAAAGGAACCGATTAGAGTCAAGGGGCCCGCCAATTTTAATAGATTGTTAGTCATCAAGGTATTGTTTCTCTTTTTTACGTACGCCCAGTATTTTTAAGCATCATTTTATCTGTGTTCATCTTACATAATGTGTATGTAAATAATATCCGAGCGTAGCGTCAGTGTATAAAGATAGGCCACTTGTAAATAATTTATTAATTTATGTTGTACTTAGTGGTTATTTTTATTTTGTAAGTTTTTTTAATTATTAAGACTGATCTTTGATGAAATTTTGGTTCCTAACAATGGGAAATATTTCAAATAAAAATGATTGTTTAAATGCTGGTTGTCTGTTGTAGGAGTGCCGATCCATTCCCAGTTGACGCTTTATGTCGCTAGAGCGCAAGGTACGTTTAAGCCAGCAAAACACTAGTGTTTTAACACAAAACACTGAGAAAAGTGCTGTTAGTGTTTTGACTCACGGCGTCTGTTTGCGTTCAGTCAGACAAGTCTTGTCTCTGGTTCAGTTGACAAATATGGCGACCAAATGTCACCCGCTGGTGAATGTCTTGTTCGTTTTTATGGGTTTTTCGCCGTGAAATGGTGTTAAAGAGCGCAAAACCAGCTGTGCAAGTAAGTACCTGTACCCGTTCTAATTTACACAAAAAAAACTGCCGCGCCCGACATGTTTGAAGGAAAATATCGCAACTAATGTACAACTAACCCAACTTCAGAAGAAATCACACTGTTACAAAATCGACTTTTATATTTTTGAACGGTTGCTATATACAATTCGCAGTACATGGTAACAATAAGGTCCAGCCGCTAGAGCCCTGAATATCGTTTATCACATCGGTAAAACCGCTCAGCGCTGAGCGCTCAGACATCAACTGATCACGTCCGATTTGCCCACTATGAAGGCCGGGTTGCGCAGTTCGGAGTCCGAGCTGGAAAACAGCAATGTTTAAACATGCCCGACTCAGCGCATGCATTACTCACTACTACGCCCTAGAATACTAGGGGTCTACATAGGTCTAGGTTAGTACACGTAAGTGTTCCGTACATCCGACGGTTTCATGCTGCGAAGAAACAGTGTTTGTTAGTAAAGAATGGCCTAGAATCAAACAAGCCAACTAACACACCAAGCAACATACCCGAAACATCAGCTTTAAGCATTGAGTTCACTGTGGGACAGACATTGAGTTGAGTGAGAGGCGGACGACGGCGCGGAAAACTCACCTGGAGTAGCTGATCGGGCTGACGCCAAGGTTGGCGTCCTGGGATGTGCCAATGACGTACTTCCTAACCAGATCGTACTGCAACAAGCGCGTGCTTCCCATGGAAATGCTCATGTGAACGACCAAGTAGACGCAGAAGAGCAAGTAACACACGCCCAGCACTCCAATGCCAGTCAGCGACAGCCAGTGCAGCGAAAACTCCTTCACTGTTGCAATCACTGTGTAGGTGTTGATGCAAATGACCACCAAGCTCAGAAGAGTGGCCATTACTTTGTTGGCTCTGAAATCGCCAAGATTGCAACCAACGCCGTCACTTGATCAACTCCACAACTCACAATCCGTTGACAAACTCGCCCATAATCTGCGGATTGCTGGTGAAGGCAATGGTAGGAATAGCAGCAAACGGCAGCTGGATGCTCATGACGGCGTTCAGGATATCATTCATGCTAGTCAGGTCGTTGATCGAGCTGAAAAAGGCCAGGAAAAAGGTGGGCACAATTGCAATTGTCCTGGTGAACAGCACCCGCTTCCAGCGCGCCCATTGGAGGTTGAGGAACCCCTCCATCGCAAACTGCCCGGCGTAGGTGCCTGAAACAAACCGGATGCAACGGGGAGTTTTGATGGGGCTTCGCCCCACTCACCGGTCATGGTAGAGCTTTGGCCAGCAGCTAGAATGCCCACTGCCCAAACGTACATGGCCACCACCCCGTACGTGCAACCCAAGAAAATGCCGCCCTTGTAAAGGTCGGCGTCCACGAATTTATTCGCCTCCGGTCCAGTGTCTGGGAAGACGGTGGCGTTCATCGATGGATACTTTAGGCACTCTTTATGCTGCAAAGGAAGAATGAATAAATGAGCCTGAGGGTAGAGGTGCTCTGGACCTACCACTTCGGCGTTGGTTTTCTGGAACAGGCCGTGAGCAAACACGGCCACCACGAAGACGTTGATGACGAAACTGACCAGCAAGGCGATGCAGGTTTCGATGAAAAAGTACAGGTTGGCGTCCCGGACTTTGGCCTTGTTGTTTCTGTCCACGTCCCTGGACTTGACCAGAGCGGAGTGCAGGTAGAGGTTGTGCGGCATTATCACCGCGCCTGCCAATAGGACATGGTGTTACGCATCTACCCTGAAGTTTGCGCTTTTGATCCCCCGTTTAGAACTTGAAACTTTCACAATCGAGAGAACGATCGTTGCTTCAAATCGCTTTCAGTTGATTGTGAACAGAAAACCAGAGCGTTTTGCTTCGTTAATCGAGTGAATAGTTTGCGTACCGATGATTCCAATGGCCTGTAAAAGGGCGCGTTGGTCGCAGCCACTGCACCAGGGGATGAACATTCCCTCCAAAACCCCCAGGCCGTTGGGCTTCGACGTCACATACTCATACCCAAAGGTAACCCCCATGATGGTGATTAAAAGGCCGAAGAAGGCCTCCAGCTTCCTCAGGCCGTACTTGTCGAACATCAGGAACGTGAACGTGTCGACGATCGTGATCAGAACGCCGCCGTAGATGGGAATCCTGCAAAATGCCTTTGAATGAAGCCACACAAACACCAATTATCAAGCTGCTAATCGCACTTCCGCTATCAGTTCCGCAAGGATTAGTGAATACACCTCAAGGTCCGCAAAGACTTACCGCGTGCCTGACAACAAATAGATGGCTATGGCCGTTCCAATCACCTCTTGCATATCCGAGCCAATGATGGCGATTTCGATCATCAGCCACAGGATCAGTCGCGGTACCTTCTTGTACTTTCGATAGCACATTTCGGCCAAATGCAGCCCGGTGACGACGCCTGGAAAGCAACAACAGCATGGATGTAAATCGGGCCGTTCGGACGGCCTCCAAACCTCACCGAGTCGGGCGGACAGGCGCTGCATCAGCAAGCCCAGCATGGTAGCGGATAGAAGCATCCAGAGCAACTTGTACTGAGCCACTGTGCCCGACTGCAAATCGCTCTCGATATTGCCTGGGTCCAGGTAAGCGATGGACATCAGGAAGCCTGGACCGGTGAAGGCCCACAGCTTCTTGAAGCTGAATCCATCCTGAACAGCGGGTTAGTTAGCGGCCGCTGGACGCTACTGCTGATTGGGACTTACATGGGACGCTTCCGGGATCCGGATGCGCTCATCCGCGAAATAGGTCTGACCGGCTAAGAGGGTGGTTTCGCTGGCGGTAGCGCCAGGGGGCTCGTTCACATTGGGGCTGCTGATGTTGTAGGCGGAGTTCACGTTTCCGGCCTCGCTGGGGCTGTACGACCGCCTGGGCATCTGAAAGCACAGTCCTTAATAGATAAAGTTAGTTGAGTTTAGGTGGGCCAAAGTTGCAACATTCTGGAACATAGCATTTGATTTTTGCGCTAGCTTAAAAATTTGGGACACCGTGTATCAAGCGCGTCATCGATCTCAAAAACTTGCGGCACCCTGTATATTGCACACTGCTTTTCCACATTTTTGCGATAAAGAAACCAGTCATTGATGAACATTGCGAAAAACCGCTTTGAGAAACATGGGCATTGGGGAAAAATCATGGCGACAGTGTTGCAACAATGCACGAAAAGTTGCATTGTGAATGAAATTCGCGCTCCTGTAAGCAACGGCTTTCGCAACCGATTTGGGCCAGTATAGCTTAAATTGTCCCTTTCCTTTTTTCCATTTAGTCATTGTACCGCTCAATTTGTCAAATAACGTTAAAGGCGACACTTACTTGCTCGCTTTATCCAAATTAATTTGATTAAGGACATCAGTAGGAAAAAAGCGGCAACTATGAGTTGTGTGCATCTCCACTAGCCGCACGCTGTTGCCGCAGGCGCGAAAAAATCAACAGCCCACTGGCATTGACACCTAGCAACGCCTGTATTTGCAGCGCTTGTTGCCATAAAGGATCGGAATTATTTCCAAATTCCACAAAATATGCGGCAGCACTGCCAAATGCCCATTTAGCACATGAAGCAAAACTGCCAGGTCAGGCGACTGCGTTCGCTAATTTGGGTTTGATTGTTCGAACAATTCGAGGTTTTTCTGCTACAGAGACGTAATGTTGACATTGTGTGGCATGTAAAGGGGCTGAGATAAATTGTGCGAAAATTCAACCCCCCAGGGTCGCATTTAGGCGGCCGAATTGCAAATGCTGCGTTCCCAATTTTGAACTGTGTTTTTTATCAGCTTGCTCGATCTGCCATTAAAACTTAAAACAAGCTAGACCTGTGTTGTTGCACTTGACCAACACGTATTACTATAAATAGACAGAGATATTGGCGCAAAACCACACAAATCGGCCATAAACCACAAGGAAAACCCCATTTGCTCACCATGATTGCGAACTTAGCTTTTACACAATGCGAAACTAGCGCACTTTTTGCTGCATTATTCCCACTTGAAACGTGAACTTGTTAGGTAATTGAAGCGATTTATTAGCTGCAAAGTTTGGTTATGGCTCAGGTAATGAACAGGTAAATAGGAATGGTGATTTTTATTCATGGGAATCTGTGTCGAAGTTCTGAGAGTTTAGCGGATCTCTCACTCGCACACACGGCCCTTTAAAAACTATCCATGATCGCTCTGACTGCGGGTGCTGAGCAGGATGGGAAACGATTCGGGAGAATATGGATTTTCAGCTGGAGGGACTGGTTTTCTCTGCTCGGGGCATTGGACAGACAAGGACAGCCATACAACTTACGCACTGTCGAACTTACCTTGTAGTGTTAGGAAACTTTCAGATGTTTACAAAGTTCATTGGCACATTTGAAAACGCGCGCGGTTGGTGCGGATTCGCAACTAATCATGAGCGGCGGTAGTCTCAGAGAGCGCTTTAGTATTGGTGGAAAAATTCCCCCCCACCTTTGGCGCATTAACAATTTGCGCAAAACTCCACTCTATGAATTGCTTTATTAATGCACAACGCCCACAAAATGCTGATAAGATGAATTATTTCGGTTTAATGGCAGCGATTTAAATTAATGTTTCGAGCTAATCAGATTGTGATAAAAAAATTCCAGGTAGGTATCAGGTCAACACGACGGCTTTTTTTATATTTCTACGTAGTTGCGGTTTTTCACCTGTTTCACGGTTTATTTTGCGCACCCAGTATAAGGCACTGGTAGGTTTGGATAAAGCAAGATTGAATATTGGGAAATTTTCTTGATAACCTTGCAACGCATTTCCAGTGAATCCCATATTGTTTGCTAATTTCGCGCAGGAAACGTGACTAGAATTCGAACAGGCAAGCACAATAACAGAAAATGTTAAAAAGTAATTCCCCATTTATACAAGGTCGTCGGTAAATAGCTCCATAAAGTCTTGTTCGAGCGCGCCTTGTAAACGCAGGTACAGAACTGGAGGGTTTTGCTCAACTGCAGACTCTTTAAAAAGTCGTAAGTTGCAATCCAGAGTAGCCATTTGAAACTGGCGCACCCTATAGAAGACACTTTGCTCTTCAAACGCTGAGCGTTTTAAGTCCCAAGCGGATTTTGTCCTGGAAATCGCTTCCTTTCGTCCACTTGTGGCTTATGGTTGGAGATTTAGAAAACCGTCTTATTTTCCTCTTAGAATCTTGTCTTGAAGAAGTCTACCATATGGTTAATGTCGCCCCAGAAAAATGCCAATATCAAGAACATCAGGAAAATTATGCTCTCTATAGGAAATCACTGTACCAACAATTTTTCTTCGTGGCGTTTTTTCCATTTTTTGGCCATTGAAATTCACGACTTTTCCATCAGCGAGCAAAGAACGCTATCATAGTTCGCACTTATGCCACACGCACAAAAAATTTAAAAAATCCCACCAGGCCCTTATTTTATTCGGCGAGCGATCATCGATTCTACAGATCACAGAGTAACCTCTGTGATCTGTGCTCCGATTATGTCACTTGCTCTCATCAACATTCAGTATTGCTATTGTCTTTATCTATGTTCGGTTTATCGGTTGACAGGAATTTTGTTGCTCGGTTTCACTAACCCAACTTATTTGTTTTGTTGACGTGTTTGAATGGGGCCTATAAAAAGGACTCATTTTTGCCTCGCACAGAATAGATAAGCCGACAATGTCGGATAGCAAGGTAATTTTGGTGACTGGCGGGTCCGGTCTGGTTGGCAAAGCCATTCAGACCGTCCTGGAAAGCGATGCAAAAGGCGACGAAAAGTGGATATTTGTTGGCAGCAAGGATGCGGATTTGTGGTGGGTTTTGTCTAAATCTCATAATCCCCTGTGCCGACGTGGGTGCGGAATTCACATGTACGTATGCAGGTTTTGATTGGTGTTTTCCATTGCAGCGACTTGAACTCTACGAAAGCCCTATTTGAAAAACACCAGCCAACTCATGTGATCCATCTGGCTGCAATGGTTGGGGGACTGTTCCATAACATGTCCCACAATCTGGATTTTTTGGTAAGGACGATTCAGCGTTCACTGAACTAGTTAAGCCGTTTTTTGCTTTGCAGATGAACAACATCCACATGAACGACAATGTGCTGCGGCTGAGCCACGAAACGGGAGTGAAGAAAGTGGTGTCCTGTCTGTCCACTTGCATCTTCCCGGACAAAACCCAGTATCCCATTGACGAGACAATGGTAGGGAATTGATGGGGTGACGTTTCTCGCGGCTAACCCTTAGCTTGCAGGTTCATAACGGTCCGCCGCATCCATCCAACTTCGGCTACAGCTACGCAAAGCGGCTAATAGATGTGATGAACCAAGCCTACCATAATCAGCATGGGTGCACGTTCACTTCCGTGGTGCCTTGCAATGTGTTCGGGCCCCACGACAACTACAACCCCGAATCCAGCCATGTTATACCCGGGCTGATCAAAAAGCTTCAAGACATCACCAGTGCAGGCAGGTTGCGTTATTGGGGGTTTATTGCTTGGGTACATTTGTCTTGTTTCAGGCGGCGATACTTTCACAGTTATGGGCACCGGGAGGCCTTTGAGGCAGTTCATTTACTCGCTGGACTTGGCCAGGCTGTTCATCTGGGTGTTGAGGAGCTACAACGAAATAGACCCCATCATTCTCTCGGGTAGGCCTTGAAGATTCTCCAGCCGTTTTGAGGTTTATTCTGTTTTTTTTGTAGTGGATGAGGAAGCTGAGGTGTCCATCAAGCAACTAGCCGAGGAGCTGGCCAAGGCCTACGATTTCAAAGGAAAAATCGTGTTCGATACCTCGAAGGCGGACGGGCAGTTTAAAAAGACCGCCAGCAACAAAAAGCTGCGAAAGTACCTGCCTGATTTCCAGTTCACTCCATTTCCGCAAGCCATCAAGGAGAGCGTGGACTGGTACAGGCAGAACCACGCCAGCGCCAGGAATTAGCTCCAGCCTAAGGTAAATGTTTTCTCTGTTTACGTTTTGTTTGTTGCAATAAAAGTGGGATGATTCCAAAAGCCCCATTTCCCTACACCACTGGCGTGGTCGTCCCAGCCAAATCGCTTAGCCGATGTAAACAATATTGCGCCCAATTAATTTAACGGCCGTTTAATTAAAACTTATAATTAATGTGGCATGGCGGAGGCCAGCTCTTAACTCATTTTTATATTGGCTTGATGAATCACATATCGCAGCCATGATGGCATGTGTCGGAAGTTAATTCTAACAAACGTTTCGAGAGCTATTTATATATTTATTTATACACAACAAGAATTAATTGAGGGCTTATTGATGATGGTACAGCTCGCCGGCGTTGGTTATTCGGATGGTTTGCATGGCGTCCGAAGCAGGTCCGAGCAGGATTTGCTGGCACTCGTAGGTTTGCGTGTGAAAATCCTCTAGAGGCAGGATTTTCTGGAAACCGCCACATTTTTATATGCCAAGCGTGCTTGCTGAGCGACTTACTTACCTGGTATTTTTTGTGAGAAATGCAAAACGTGCACACCTGCCTTGTCGGGGAGCTGGAATTTGAACTGTCCTCGTCATTCTGATTTAAGCGCAAGCATGGTTGGTCGATCGGACCTGCGGAACACACCAATCAGCCAAAATCAGTTTTACCGCATGGCTGCGGTTTATTGAGAGGCAGAACGGTTTCGGGTGCTACTGATAAGGTTTGCACAGTTTTCTACGCCACTGGCTTTATGAAAAGGCGGCGTTTTTTGGGAAATGAAAGCGCGTTTAGTCAGAGGCTCTAAGGTCGAGTGTTTTTTAGTAAAGTTGCAACCTATGATGGGATAAGGCGCCTTTTTGCGTACAAAACCCTTTTGTTCAGTGCGGGACGACATGGAGGGTGAATGATTTTTCGCACCCCAGAAATTAACCCACAAGTTCTTGTAAAATTTCAATCCTAGTATCCTACAACACCCTGTATATGCCCACCGCTTTTTTCAAAAATAGAAACAAATTTCAAATGTATTATGCAAAATTCAAGTGATCCGGAAATTGCAATTTCTCCATAAATAAATTAAATAATTAAATATGAATATTGGGCACAAGTTGCCTATAGCTGTCTCGCTTCCGCGTTGTTTGCCTCTCTTTTCCAGTCGATGGCAAAATCGTTGCTCTCGTATTGGCCTTGGAAAGCAATGAGCATCGGCTGTCATTTTGAACGCGATGTGAGTGTTCAGTGCGGTTGAAAGGATCAGATGCTCAGAAAATCCAGCTATCTCAGCGATAAACGGTGTTTGAGTGATGAGGACATTGAGGGCGATCGGTAAGTTTTGAAAATTTTCTTATAGCATGCGATTGGGCATGGAAAAGCCGATTTATATTTTTGACGTTTTCAATCCTACCTTTGCGGTACCATTTCGAATAGAGCAACGCTTAAATCCGGGTATTTTGAGGATAAAACCACCCACTCACCTGCTACTAGTTGGGTACCAAGGTGGGAAATGTAGCTGGACGCCAGGCGTAGAGTCTCGATTTTGCTCAGTTTCCGGTCCTTCGGTTCGGTTGGAATGAGGGTTCTCAGAGTGGAAAACGCGGTGTTCACACTGAAACCGTAGTTACTTTATTTAAATCAAAAGCTGATCTTTTGATGGAAGAGCGCGAATTTTACGCAACAGTTGGGGGGTTCAGTGTGATGTTTTAGGTCGTAAAATACCTGTGTGTTCTGTCGCGTTCCCTAGCATTGGCTTGACTTCGCTGCTTCATAGGAGTAGGAAAACCTTGATTGCAACTGCCACTTTTTTTCCGTTTCATGATATTTTGCCTGTTGTTGCTCTTCGTCAGCAAAACTGCCGGCTGTGCCAAATGCGCGTAGTCTGAATATTGCAAAAAATCCATTCTGAAATCAAACTTTGTCACTTAAACCGATCTGAATCAACCACACATACGCGCGCTCTAAATGGCAATAGTCCGGCGTGAATAACGAATGTTTCGCTTCTCTGGCTTGGTTTCCACAAGCGGACTAAGCCGAACCACAGGCGACAAGTGTTTGAACACATTGACGAGATTCTTATTCATAATAAATTCAGATGTGGTGCTCTGGATCGGCTTGAGAGAAAGGAATGGCAAATTTTGCGTTTCATTCCATGTTTGGAGGATTTTTTTGGATTTTTGTATCCTAAAAGTTTTTGGATTCAGTTTGTTCTGGAACTCCCTTGTATAATGTAACTTGTGTTGTGCCAGTGGCGTAGATTCTGGAGCGAGTGGGATTGAAACTGGGCAGTTTTTCGCCCGTGTTCCATGCATCCGTTTGTACGATGATACGATGGTACGAAAGTGTTTCTATTGGTTGGAGATCTGTCAATTCGGCCTCCGTTCGTCAGACGGCGGACGAATTGACAGAGCTCCAACCAATAGAAACACTTTCGTACCATCGTATCATCGTACAAACGGATGCATGGCACACGGGCTTTAGATGTGTAAATGCGATATGGTGAGCCAAGTTAATGTGTTTTGTCGAGGCGGCAACTTACCAGTGAGTCAATTGAGCAACAATCAGCAAAACAAGCAGCAAAACTGCAATCATTTCGGGTCAATCCCTTAACCCACCTAAACCCAGGTGGATTTAAGACTGAGGCTGCGCTCCCGTGCCGCCAAGATAATCTTTATCTTATCAATTGGAGTGAAATGTGCCATCAAATCGCCCGTAAAGTCAGTCAAATATTGACAAAAACCCAGTCAGTACCAGCCGGTTTGTTGCTATTTTAAGGTAAGTTTGAAAAGTGCGTGGGGCAGGTGGGCGAAGCGCCCCCATGACTCACGGTAAAGCAAATACTTGTTCGATTCGGGCAAATCAAATTTGCGAGGGGAGGAAACGTATTGCTTTACGCGGTATGCGCCTTATGGGGGCATTTTCCCAAGTGGCGATGTTCCCAGCGTGGGGCGCGTGCCTAATCCGCAATAATAACGCTCGCATTGTCCCTACTACTGCGCCCAGTTAAGTGATTTTTCTTTTAGTAGATCTAGGGAAAAGCGGTAAATTGCGAACGCAGCCCTTGTTACAGGTGTAAATGAAAATCTCCATAGTCAACCAGGTTTTTTCGGTCGGGATCCCCGTTCTGTATACAGGGTGTCCCGTGAGCACAGCTGTTATTCAGAATAAATATCTGGCCCCTCTGCTATTGAGGGCAAAGCCGAAAAAAAAAAGAGTTTTTTGATACATCGGGAGAATGACTCTTAAGGAAATTCGCTCGATTTGGGGCGATTGTTTCCGCTACAGGGCGCTTTTGCACCCTCGAGAAACCTGTCCATGGCTATTCACCTCATCAGGTCCGAATGGGGGCGTCCCCGTCCCCCCATATGCCAATTCGGCATTAGTTTCCGATCGGGCCAGGGGGGTGAATGACTTGGCCACATTCTGTTCGTGTTCGTGCGCCACCGAAACAATTAATGTGAGGGTGCAACTCCGGTTGTGCTGTCTGGAGGGTGAGTCACCCCTACCTGTTGCCACTAATCCTCCATCTTCCATTAAACCATCAAAAACGGCCTGTTTTTGGCCGCCTAAAAGCCGACACCCTGTAGAGTAGATTGCATATCATGTTGGCCTCGTTTTGGCACAATGTCCATTCTTCCAGATGTCGCATACGCGCCTGTTTTGGTAAGACAATGAGCGTCTGCCTTTGTGCTGGAAAGTCGGATATCCGGCCCTCCAACCGACAGCGCGGATGGCTTGGAAAGTGGGCGAAACTGGATACGATTCGGTTTTGTTGCAGGTGCCTAAACACGCTCAACATGGAGGGCGACGGCGTCCAATTGGAGTTCCTCTGGGGGTGTGAGACGCCGCCATGGCGGTGCTGATGCGGCGTCTGCTCATCGATGCTCAGGTGAAACGACAGTTTTTGCAGCTTCCACTGCCAACTAGGGGAGCGAAAACTTGCAAAAACCCAGTCCAAAGTTCAGTGAACGGTTCTGGAGCTAATGGGAGTTTTTGCAGGCAAAGCTTCGCAGAATGGTAGAAGAACATTCCTCCTCCTTAGCCGCCCGGATAGAATCCGATTACCCCAGTCCGGCCCCCGTTCCCTTTTCCAGCCCCGCTTGCGCCGCTCAGGAGGCGAAAATCGCCGACGCTGCTGACGTGCCCGCCCCTACGCTTGCGCCCGCCCGCCGCGATTTGCTGAAAACGCTGTCAACTGACGCCGACACTGCCCAAACCAGTGGCGTTCCTGCCGTTAAATTGAAGAACGGCGGCATCCAAGAGACGCGGCGCAGCCAGTCTTTGAACATTTCGGTGGACTCCAACGACGAAGTCAACAAGGTGAGAGTGTGATCCACCGTCCAGATTTTTCCCTACAAGGCCGTTTATAGAGGGACGTCCACAAGACCAGATCGGATCCAGTGAAATGCGATTTGGAGACTGAACCGAACAGAGAAACAATGACAATACAGCAGAGCGCCAGTCCTGTCAAGGACAGCCGCTCCTCACCAGAAAACCAGCGATCCGATTCGCCCAAGCCCGGATGTAGCAGCCAACCAGATATGGGTAAAACCCTAGCCAAAAAAAGCACTCTAATATTATTCAATCAATTGTCGAAAAATTACAGACTCGTCCTCACCACGATCGGCCAGAAGTTCCGAAGGAGGCAACCCGGATGATCTATTGGCGCTGCTGCCCTCTCCATCGAACTTTCCCAAGTCTTCCTCGGTCATCAGGCGACTGCGGCAGGACAACGACAGGTAAGCGTTGGTGCGGGCGGGCTAGTTGGCCCATTCGGGCGCATCTGACGTCAGTCAGGGCGATCAACAGAAAACCAACTCAGACAAGGAAAGAGCGACTTTGGTGTACAACGAAAAGAGACAGACAGGAGAGTGACAGCGGGTGCACCCTGACGGATCGCCCAACAAAACCGATTGTCCGCACCAACAATTTTTACCACTTGCAGATTGCAAGCCGAAGTGACTCGTTTGCGGCGTTTGGTAGTATCGGGCGCCAGTGGCATCCTCAGCGAAAGAAAAGCGCCTGCTGAGGGCGCGAACAGCGACCCGCTCGAAATGGAGTTGCAACTGGCCAAGGAAGCGCTAACAAGTAAGTCTGTTACTACTAAAGAATGAAGCCATTTGAAATGCGTGCGGGTTTTAGCTCTGAAGGCCGACAAGCGCCGATTGAAGGCCGAGAAGTTCGATCTGCTCAACCAGATGAAGCAGCTGTTCTCCACGCTGGAGGACAAAGAGAAGGAGCTGCGCGATTTCATCCGCACCTACGGGCAGGTAGGGCGACTTGAGCCATCCAGCGTGGCGACTGGACTACCGATTTTTGTTGCTTAAGCGGGTGAGAGACGAAACGTCGCTGCAGCAACTGTCCACCGAACGGGAGGAGCGGGAGAGGGAGCGATGGAGCCTCTTGAGACATGCCAGAGACGAAGCCGAGCGCAGCCTGTCGCTGGCGGCCCAACTCAACGCCAAAGAACTGCAGCTGCAGCAGGCTCAGGAGCAACTCGCCGAGGTAGTTAACGTTAAGTTAGTAAGTAAGCCACTGGATTGATGCGGTTGGTTGAACAGGCGCGGCGACAATTGGCTGCAGGCGGTTGCCTCTCCGACCAAGAGTCGTTAGCTTCGCTGCCCCGCCACAGCATCAATGGGGGCGCCCTCACTCCAGGCTCAGGGGGGCTGCTGTCGGGGCACTTGGGGCTGTTGCCCGGAGACCGGGGGAGCTGCAGTGCGGACTCGGGGGTGCGCGTCAGCTCCGACCGGGAGAGCGGAGGCGCCACCTCCATAACCGGCAACTTATCCGACTCCACCACAGATGGCGCCCCGACAATCACCGTGGAGGGAAGTGCTCGTGACGTGGACTCAGTGTCGCTGCTGTCCACCGTGCCCCCACCCCCTGCCCACATGTACCAATGTGAGTTTCGGCGCGGTGTTGCCCGAGTTCCAACTAATCCAGGACTTTGCGTTGCAGCCGCCTCAACCAAAGACTGTAGTCCGACTTTGTCGCCCCTCAATGCTAACAATTTCCCCAGAACTGTAGTCGATCCCAGTAGTTTATCCAGGTTGGTTGGACTTCTACTAACACGTGGTCGGGTAGCTAGATTTTGGGTTTGTTCGGGTTCAGTGGGGTTCGCTGGACTGGAGAATGTTTCGTTTGCAGGTCGGTGGAACAGCTCAGTTCGCCCTTGGACCAAGAACCAGTTACCGTAGGGAAGCGGCACAAGCAGCCCAGCAGACTGTCGACGCGGGGCGGGACTTGGGGCAGCATCTCCAGGGTGTTCGCCCGGTCCAGGCACAGGAACAAGGCGAACTCGCTGCAGGAAACCAGTAAGTGCAGCAGGTGGTAAGGGTAAGAGGGCTGACGAGGCGGCTTTCAAAGGCGAAGGCTACGAGCCCTACCGCAGCTGGTCGCCCCTGACCGAGGAAGGCTACGCGGAGAAGCTGCGCCTGCTTCGAGAGGCCAGCTCCATCCCCATGGAGCGATGGAGGGCCCCCACGGTCCTCGCCTGGCTGGAGGTGGCCTTGGGCATGCCCCAGTACGGCGCCCGATGCGCCGAGAACATCAAAAGTGGCAAGGTAGCTTAGCGCACTGCAGTGTGAAACTCTAGGGAATGTTCTTTGATCTGTACCTAAACCGTTGTGGTCGCGGCAGTGAAATTGATTCAGGAACCATCCAAACTAATTGGCTTGTAGGAACAAGTTGCATATTTCGGAACATCCTTATAGATTGGTCGTTTGAACGGGCAGGTCCTGCTGGAGCTGAGCGACCTGGAGCTCGAATGTGGACTGGGAATCTCGCATCCGATGCATCGCAAGAAGATCCGGCTGGCCATCGAGGAGCATCGGCATCCCGCACTCGTGCGCTATCCGTGCATTGCCCAACTGGGCCACACCTGGGTGTCCAGCGAATGGTTGCCAGACTTGGGACTATCCCAGGTGGGTTAATTTGTAAACTAGCCGCTCCCTATCGGACGCATTCTTCTCGTCCAGTACTCGGACAACTTCGCCTCGAATATGGTGGACGCGCGAATGCTGGAGCATCTCAGCAAAAAGGAGCTGGAAAAGTACCTGGGCGTGACTAGGAAGTTCCACCAGGCTTCCATAGTGCACGGCATCCATCTGCTGAGGATAATGAAGTACGACCGGCAGGCGTTAGCGCTGAGGCGGCATCAGTGCGAGAACATGGACGCTGACCCGCTGGTCTGGACGAATCAGCGCTTCATCCGCTGGGCTAGGAGCATCGACCTTGGCGAGTACGCGGACAATTTGAAAGGTAACTGACCAATCGGCGGCGTTCTTCATTGCCATTGGCGACTGTGTCTGGTTTGGTTGTTGATAGATAGCGGCGTGCATGGGGGCTTGGTGGTGCTGGAACCTTCGTTCAACGGAGACACGATGGCAACAGCGCTGGGAATACCGGCGAGCAAGAACATCATCCGGCGCCATCTCACGGCCGAACTGGAGGCTCTCGTGCTGCCCGCCAGGTATGTGATCTTCTGCCAAATGGATGAGCTCCAGGCCGAGGCAGCCCGAGTCATCTCGAAACACAATCGATAAACAATCAGTTGTTGCCAGTTTAGCGTGAATTATACGTATTACCTCTTGCTCTGAATAGCCCACAAATCTTCACCACAGTCTCTTCTAGAATATAGAGCGGCTTCTATGAAGAAAGTGACTCGTTACCTGTTGCTATTCAATGTCGTGCCGCTATGGGATTTTCAGTGTGCTATAAATCCTGTTGCCTGATGTTTTTCGTAGCGGCGTCAAGTGTATAATCGGTGTTTCAATTCGAATTTTCCTTTGATTTATTTTCCAGACTGCGTGAAATTGTTATTATAATCTTTTCCTTCCTGGGGTTCAGTCAAAGTGTGAAATATTTTTTTGTATCGTCTATTGCATAACGTTTCGGCGAGACAACAGCGCCATCATCAGATTAAAAATTCATACAAACTCATAATTGGGAAATATTAGATTCTTTTAGGTCTTTGCTGTCTTGAAACCTCAAATTTGTTCGAATTATTGTCTGCATTTGCCTGCGTAGCAAATGTAGACAATAATTCGAACAAATTTGACGTTTCAAGACAGCAAAGACCTAAAAGAATCTAATATTTCCCAATTATGAGTTTGTATGGATTTTAAATCTGATGATGGCGCTGTTGTCTCGCCGAAAC
>NW_026018611.1:1572003-1573699 GCF_020466585.1 Dendroctonus ponderosae
GAAACAATGTCTATCCTACCGCCATCTATGATGAATCTAGACACAACTGCGCCACGTCGTTCTTGCGGGGTTTGCGTCTCTGCTACTACTGCTCAGAGTTTGCATCCTTGCTATTGTCGGCCTACCCATTACTTAAATTGGAATTAAGATATGTTTAATATTTAGTTTGATATATTTGTACAGAAGCAAGACTTGTTTCTGATTTATAAACAAATATATCAAATTGAAAGGGTGAGCATAGCCTTCATCGACAAAGCGGCAATCCTAGTACCAGATCACATCGTAAAGCATTACCTTCAGTTGTTGTAAAACTCAAATAAACTTCACAGTTATCTAGAGATCACAGAATTCCGAACACAACACTAAGTCATTCTCCGAGCCACGTTGTGCTCCATTATTGTAAAACAAAGATAAATATCACAGTTATCGCACTAGTTGAAAATGCTTATGATTGCAATTAAAAACATTGATAGGCTGAAAGATTGAAAATTGACGGAATAATCTTAACTGTAAAATACTGTATGTTCAGAGGACATCCTCTTAGGGACATATGTGCAAAACAAACGCATGCAAACAATCAGCTGATCCTCTGGATTTTTGGACGACGCCTCTCTGTGGTTGCATGTAGCAAAATCATTTTGGCGGGACAAAAACAATTTAAATGCATAACTGTCCAATCTATACTCTGTAATCTGTGCTCCTAGTCTTCTAGTCCATTGCCAGGCGAGCTGGACTTTTGCATGACTGCAGTGCCGTCCAGGTGTGCTGGAGGACGTCCACAGATGAACCGAGTGGCCGCCTTTGGAAACCCCATCGCCTAATGTGTTAAGCAAAATCTATACATAGAATGCTTGTGTGTCCCGCACCGCTTTCTCGATGTTCTTTTCATTTTGCACTGTTACGCTAGATCCACATTAGTGCACTATGTGCGGGTAAGGGCGAAACAAAGAGGGCCGAGCGGCTCTCTCGGACGCTCGTTTTCCAAGTCGTGCGGAGGCCTGACGGCCCCCTCACCCCCACTGGGCGCTGGAGCGGCTGTGGACAGCAAGAGGACCAGCTTAAGGGTGAGTGCTTCACCTCTAAAAGCCCGTTTACACGTTCAACCCATCTGAACGATTTGGCTTGCGCAAGCCAGATCTGTGCAGGTGAACTGAACGATTTGGCTTGCGCAAGCCAGATCTGTGCAGGTGAACTGAACGATTTGGCTTGCGCAAGCCAAATCGTTCAGATGGCTTGAGCGTGTAAACGGGCTTTAACAAGTGCCATTTAATATGACAGCAACTGTTTTCTGGCAGGGTTCGTTGAGCCGCGCCCTCGGCCTGGCGAAGCCCAAACTGCTCACGGATCGAGAGAAAACGTCGCCAACGTCCAGCTCAGAGGGGTCGTCGGTGATCAGTAGAATCAGCCCCCCTTTGCAGTATCTGGCGTGCAGGTCCTCCAGATCAGGGGGAGAGTCGCCCATTTATGCGCAGCCCTTCGCCCACGCCAACCCCAAGAATATCTACCAGCGGCGCTCCGAGGACTACGACATGTATGTCTGCAGGTAGCAGAACCCAACCAGGCTTGGTGTCTGCCGTATTAATCTACCAGTGTGTTTTTTCTTGCAGCTCAATTGACGAGGGCGACATTACGAGGAGCATTCAAAGCATTCGATCGGAGAACGACAGCGTGTCCAGAAAGGGTCCAGCTTTCGTTG
>NW_026018611.1:1574698-1578601 GCF_020466585.1 Dendroctonus ponderosae
TGTTTTTACATATTAATTAATAATTCGTTGTTCATCCACACTCGCTTTAGTTTCACCTGTAATTTTTTACATTTTTTAAGTACCGTATAATGTACCTTAATAGCATCCAATAAACCTGGTTATAAACATTTGCAGTTTTATTTAGAATATATTTTGCAAGTGTCGATAAATGCAAATATCGTTCAGTTAGTGTGCCTTTTTCGAATCAGACCGTTCAAGCAAGTGAAGCAAAAAAGCTTTCTGCCGCAAACCTAAATAGGCAGCTGAATAAAAAAAAGTTTTTTTGCTATCAACAATTTCCTACATCCTCGCATTATATTTTTAACAGCTTTTTTCGGTTTTTTCATTTAATGTGTTGCACGCAAGACGCGTAAAAAAAATAATTTGGCAACCTCTGCGGATGGGCGGAGCGAACGCAGGCGGAAGAGCTATGATTGGCTCGAAGGTTTTCCGCGCTATCCATTCCGGGTACGTTGCCGACTCACCGGCTTAAAATTCACAGCACCTCAATATAAAATGCCCACGACATTCTGAGGCGAGTGGCAACATTGGGACGTTGATAATCGCCATGGAGATGCAGCGTTGTCACGCCCACTATGTCGGTTTAAGTTGCTCTAACAAATAAATAGTCTGAGCAAGCAGAATCTATTTAGTTCGGATCTAGTGGGTTTTTCGAGTTTTTAGGCCGTCGTAAAATGGAATTTCTTCCTGACGTTTTGCAACCACGAGTGGCTTGCATCTTCAGAGGTAGTTTACTTGAACGCTTACGCTGCTCCGACGGACAGTCACTTTGAGAGGGAAAGTCACTTTGAGGCAAACTCATTCAATTATGAATGTTATTAACTTGTTTCGTCCTGCAAAGAGCACACAGAAAAACCGACTTCAATGCCACGGTTCTATTACCTAGTACTTTCAGATGAATCCGACAACGCTGCCAGAACCTGACCTTTTTGACCAGAGACATTCATGACAGCTGATTGTCTTGTCCGGCAAAAACTGTCAACTTTAGCTTCTGTGAACTTTAGCTGCTATTTTCGTGTGAGGCTTTGTAAAACTGGACATCAACAGTGTTTTAAGCGGTTAGCAGTGTTTTATTGGACTGCAGCGGCCTTGTGGAACAGTGGGATGTGCGGTGTTCAATAATGCTAGTTGAGGAAGACAAGAAACGTGCCGAAAACATTCTAGAAGCTTTTCAAGTGAACTGGATTTGCCTTAGGGACGCTGATAGTGGCCGAGTGATTTGGCAGGGACGCGAAGACATCAGCCAACCGGACATCGAACATGAGGCTCGAGTACCTCAAAACATCCTCAAATGTCGTGCAGTATCTCGAGAGTTTAGTTTTAGGTGGGTACCATATTGAGGCCGCTTGCACCCCAACACAAACGTTTTCTGATTTTCAGTTCCAAAGAGGCGATACAAAACTTTCGTCTGGAACAGAAAGTACTGTTTAAAGGGCGGTGTCTCGAAGAATGGAACTTCGAATTTGGTGCTGTTCTGCCGGCATCGACAAACACATGGCAATCAACCATGGAAGCCGCCCCGGAGTCGCAGATGATGCCCGCCTCCGTTCTCAACGGAAACATCGTCATCGAGACCAAGTTCTTCGACGAAGACCTACTGATCTGCACCTCCAAAGTGAAGCTGTTTTACGTGTAGTCGAGTCCAATCGGGCCGTGGATGGCACCAGTGCGAGCAAAACCGTTGTGATATTTATATTCCTTGCACTTTGCCACTGTGTGGAACACCTACTCGCTTTTCCGGACAGTTTCAGTTGCTTAACAACATTCCACGTGCAGCCCTTTTTGATGCTGTTTCCTGTTCAAGACGCTTCGCTCATTGCAACGAGTTTTTGTATTTTTGCACCGAATTGAACTAAATAAATATATTTAACTGTAATTATTTGTGTTATTTACCACCGGCCTGGAAAAGCGATGCGACTGTTGAAATTTTCGAAACGACGCATCCGCCTTTCTGTCGAGTATTGCTTCCTGGAATCTCGCCAGTTTGGTGGATGCGCCATTCCAGTGTTTCACTCTGCATATCTTCGTGTTCAATTAATGGGTTTTCACCCCATAAAAACCTGTCATAAACTCGTTTAATTAAGGCCGGGGTCTCTATACAAGTATTCGGGGCAAAAACAGCGGGCAATTGATCAAATCTGGCAAAACCGCGTCTAGCATGCGCTGCCCATCTCCCCTCTCCCGGTAGTATTTCTCCAGTTCCTCCTTATCGATCCCGCAAATTTTCAAGGTGGCCTCCATGTAGTCCATGTTCTGAGTCGAGTGCATCGTATTAATCAAACATGGACGCGTCGCGACGCCAGCGTCAGATCAGACGGGGCGGACCCGCACATCTGAGGTCGATCTTTGCGCGCTAAGCCCTTCGCAAGTCAACGAAACCCGGTTTGTTTGGTGTGGGGCATTAATGATATCCGTCTTCTCCCTTGGTGGGTTCAGCATCAACATGTCGGGCGATGGTAAGCAGAAATTCCACTTTTATGCATGCCCGGCACGCTTGGCTTATCGCCCCCATTTCCTGCCAACGACCGTCTAATTGCGCCTATCAAAGCACTAATTAGCATGTAGTTGGCAGGCAAACCCTAATCGCTGGCCTCAAAACGTCCTCATTCCTTTCAAAGCCAGTTTCCGGGGAAAATCCCTCTTCATTAGCTGCTGAATGCGCCGCTTTTGAACAACACAGCAAGTGTCCTTTCCAATGCTTTGTTGCCAGTTAAGCCCTTTCGTTCCAGAGAAGGACTACAAGCAGAAGCTGATCGCCTCTGTGAAGAAGGAGGTGAAGCAGGTGATGGAAGAATCGGTGACGCGGAAGTTCGTGCATGAGGAAAGCGGGTCAGTGACGTCGCTGTGCGGGGCTGTGGAAAACTGTCTTTCTCAAGGTAAAACCCAGCTCTACAAGTTGCCCAATTTGGAGCCTCAACAGCCTCTCTCCTGCAGGGCTGAGGAGGCGCGCTTTGGGCCTGTTCAAAACCTCGTCCACCACAGCGCTGTTGCACAAAATCGCCAAGCACTGTCCGGAGGCCGACCGCATTTCCCAGAAAGTCCAGGAATTGGAAAACGTCAACGTGAATCGCCGATCCAGCAGCAGCAGCGACAGCGTCACCAAGCCCCCACTGAAGAAGAACTTCTCCTTCCCCACGTCGCCTTTGCCCAGATACCTTTGGATCAGGTAAAGTCCCCCTTCCTGCTATTCCTAAAAAATGAACGTAGTTAACTAGCCACAAATATTTTAATTTCAGTTATAGCTTAATATTTCATGTTTCCGAAGCGTTCTAATTCTATTAAATAGTGAAGAATACAATTGCTAATAATCTACCAACTTTATTTAGTGAGAGTATCTAACTTTCTTTTATTCCCCTTTCCAATGGTGTCATTTCTTTTGCCACAATAATTATTTAGAAGAGAATTTATGATAATCTTTACCAGCTTATAGTACTGTGCAGATCACATTGGGGAAATTCTGTTAGTTGTTGTTGACAAAAACTTCTTTTTATTGTGTACTGCTAAAAAGTTATCTTCATCACATTCCAAAATTTTGTTGAAAACGAGATAACCATACAAAACGATATTTGTTACATAGTATTTTGGAAATTTAAGCTTACCCCTACTCAAATTTTTAATGAGTATGTGACTGTCTTCAACTTCTATTTGAGCTGTCAATGTTAAATTTGACTGGCACATTTGGCATTTAAATTTCTTGGACAAAATGTAACAACAATATCCTGCTAGGTAGGTAATGACAGGCATTTCATGTTCCACATTTGTAATTAAGTTTAAGTACTTTTTCAACTTGAAACACCGTGAACACGTGAAACACTGTGATTTTGGGATGGTGTATGCATGTTGCATACTCTGCATGACATTTGCGCTTCTTAAAAAGATCGT
>NW_026018611.1:1579600-1581793 GCF_020466585.1 Dendroctonus ponderosae
GTTAAATTGTATCCAAATTTAAGCAGTTTGTCATGTTCCGTGTTATAAAGATCAATTAAACTGGTAAATGAAGCAAACTTTCTCTCACCTGTCTCAAAATCAGGATAAGTAAGCACTTTATCAGGCTTAGAATTTATCCAATTATTTCTAATACATTTTAGAAGATGCACTGTATCAAATAAGTAAAACAAAGGCCGGCTAGCWTTTACAGGATGKGGATATACAATGCTTAATTGTTTTTGTGGTGAAAAAAGGTTCATAGCTTTACTATTTATAGCATTGTTATCAGTGATAATACAGAAAATTTTATACCCGACCTCTTCAAGACCAATAATTACAGATTTAATTAAACTATAAAAAATTTCGTGATTAATTTTTGTTACAGGTGAGATATGAATAACTTCTTTGAAATTTGAACATAGGCGAGTTATCATAAAAGTAAATGCAGAATTAGCCAAAGTGTTAGAATTTATAGCTGCGCCTACAACAGTTCCACCTTTATAGTCCAAATATGGGCTTAATATGTATTTCATCCATAAGTAAAATGATATATTCTTCCCGGTCTTCTACGTATTTGAACCAATTCTTTGCGTAACTCAAAAAAGAATGTTTTTCCTCGGCAGAAGGATCTGTTACATAAGAATTACAGGCAGTTTTCAATGTGCTGGGGTGTGGTAAAATTAAAGCACTTTAATGTCTTAAATACCTGTAGCTGTGTGAACTTATGGTATTTAATATCGAACATAGAATTATAGTGTCGGGTGAATATCGATATCTTTTGGATTGTGTAGACATAATTAGCTGTTCAGAAACAAAAACTAACAGGTCATTATTTTCTTCACAATTCAAATTTTTTTAAATGATACAAATGTGATTTATGCTGCGTTGGAACGTTTGGTTTTGTTTAATAGTTGACTCGTCACTTTTGTTAACTGTTATATTATTAATTTCTTCTAATAAACTAGATAAAATGTTGATGTCGTTCAAAACAAATGGAGATTTAAATTTGTCAACCTGCAAAAAAATTTCCTGTTCAAATAAGTAGGTTTCTAATTTTAAATTTGAATTTATAGCAACTGAGTATGTGATAACCGGTCCAGGAGAATTTTGAATTTTAAATAGAATTAGTTGGTTTTGTTTAGTAATTGTTTTATGCCACTCATCAGGGAGAGACCAAGAGTTGAAAATATACATAAATTGTTCAAAATCTTCAAAAGTTACTGACTTATACGCGAGGAAACTGTTTTTACTCTCTGCGAGAGCCTTTCGTAAATGTTCCTGTTCGAGTAATTAATTTTTTCTTTTTGTCTACTTATTGAGTTAGATTTTGACATGTAAGAAGGACAATTGGGGAAAATGGTCGGAATCGAACCTGGTCGTTATAGGAAGTACTTATCCATATTAGACTATCTTGTCGAAAATGGTGTAGACAAATTCTGCTGTTTTTCGTGGGCTGAAAATTGTCGCTGCCACTGTTTTAACAACCCATCGTCTTTTGGGAAACTGAACACACTCACTGTTGATCCCCATAATTTCCATTTTTACAATATTTCTATTAAAAACCCTCAAAACCCACTTTGGAGCTTAATTTTAGAGCCTGTCGATGACAAACCACCGCCAAAATGCAACCACGTGTTGTATAAATGAGCGTCTTCTTGACTCTGTTCGGCCTACTCGGGGGTACTTTTGATTGTTACATGCAATTCTCAATTGAAGATTGGCGCTGTTCGACAAGCAGCTGGCCAAGATCATCGACCACTTGGTCAACAACGCGTCCAAATACTACGACAAAGAGGCCCTGGTGGCCGATCCAGACTACGGAACCATTCTCAGCTCGTTACTGGTGGGGCCGTGCGCGCTGGACTACTCGCGAACGAAGAGCATCGAGCACTTCTGGACGGATCCTCCTGCAGACGAGCTGGTGAGCCTGCGGCAGCTGCGGAATAAATGGGGCGACTGCTGTGGCTTTTCAGGTCAAAATGCACCGCATATCCAGCGGCCATTCCACTCCGCCGCCAGTCAGAAGACCCATCCTGAACTTTGGGCGCTCATTGAACACGTCGTCGGACGACTCGCTGGTTAGCAGGAACAGTTCGCAGCACATCGCCAAAGACTATGTGGAGAGTCTGCATCAGAACTCCAAAGCAGCGCTGCTCTTCGGCAAGAACAACGTGCTGGTGATGCCCGACAAGG
>NW_026018611.1:1581893-1608823 GCF_020466585.1 Dendroctonus ponderosae
ATTGGTTGGAGATCTGTCAATTCGTCCTCCGTTCGTAAGACGGCGGACGAATTGACAGATCTCCAACCAATAGAAACACTTTCGTATCATCGTACAAACGGATGCATGGGACACGGGCTTTTGCCCTGAGAATTCTCGGGGTTTTTCAGTTTCGAAAGAGAATTTACTGAGTGAGTTGCATTTTGCTTCAAAGTGTTTCAAGTTTCTCGAGAGGTTCAAGCTCCTTCCAGACATCTGAGGTTTGAAATCGTGTAAGATTCCACACTTTTAACAGCTCTGGGAACAACTGGTTTTCATAAAAGTTGCAGATTGAGAACCAATGGAAAAGCTCATGCAATTCAAAACTGTGTATTTTTTTTTTATCGGTCTGGACCTTTTCATTACCCATCACCCCCATATCTAGAATCCATCAACAAACCATCATGCGCAAAAAGTAAGCAGCGCCGGCCAAAACCCAAGGCAAGAGCCGAAAAAGCAGAATCTTCCCCAAGCCGTATGCCAGAATGGTGATCGCTATAAAGCTGAGGACGAAAATGTTCCTCAAGCGCTTGTTCCGCTTGATGGCCGCGGGCACGGTGCTGATTGGATCCTTTGCAATGTAAATTCGCAGTCCCCTCATCTGCTGGACAAAGTAGTCGTGCCAGTTCAGCTCTTTGATGTTGAAATTGAACATTTCCCTGTCCTTGAAGGACATTTTCTTCAGCATCTTGTGGCGGTTCTCGATGTGGAAGTAGAACGAGTGGGTGGTGAAGTACTCGTAAGAGTCTTGGACCCTGTGCAGCTTCTTCATCGCTGCTCCCAATCTTGAAGATTGCAAAAGGAAAATAGTCCAGTGAGGGATTGTGGGGCGTTGGGTCTTACTTGGGCGTTTGGCCTTTCAGTTGCACGAACATATCGACGAAAAAGGCCAGCAGTGTGTGCAAGATGAACCGCCAGAGCAGGTAGTTGGGCTTGCAAGTAGTGAAGAAGAACAGCGGGTACATGAGCGATTTGGACAAAGGAATTATCTGGGTAGCACAGTGTCCATACCAGAATATATCCTCTGGAATGAGACCAATGGTTAAAGGCGATCGCCCGCAATGGCTGCCCGATGTATTTACCTAGTTGCATGGGGTTTTCCGGACTGCTGCACATGTGGTAAACGGGGATTTCTGTTCTCGGATTTTTGAAGTTTCTAGAAATGGTAGTTTTTGCCGTATTTGCGTCAATTGCGCAAATTGGTTTCGAACCAAAATGGCACTTCCAGAAGCGCCTACACTGTTACAGGCTTTTGGAAGCGCCATTTCTTTCCGATCCAGAACAACAGGGTTTTATTTGGAAGGGAAAATGTGAAGGTCTTACCCCGCCGTGTGCCAACCAGCGGCAATGCACTCGTTCACCAGATAGTCGGCCGGTATCAGATCGACAACGCCCCTTTTAAAGTACGAGATTCGACATATCCCCAAAGCGTTCACGACTGAAAAGGCGCCCAGCGAGTAGGGACTGTCGAAGAAGGCGGCAAGTGGTTCTTCGGCCGTTGCCATCACTAGAGGCAAATCCGCGGTTTTTTCCAGTTGTGGTATGGTTACAAAACTCACCTACAGATGGTCTGCAGATGCAGATGGGAATATCTTGCGCCTCTCTACTGATGTAGTCTTCAGCCACTTGTTTGGTGAACGTGTAGTTGTTGGGCCAATCAGCGATTAATCTGGAAATCCACCAGTGACTACGACGCAAACTGACTCGATAGGCGATAGGTCTTACGTTGGGTTGATGCTGGCAAGGGTGGCTTCGTCAAGGGCCTCGCAGGCCCCGATCAGGTTTTCTGCGGAAATCTTCGCCGGATAGACTTGCTCTTTGATTTCCTTCCGGTTTGAGTTGGAGTAGGCGGTTCCTACGTAGACAAACGCCTGTGGAAGAGGCGCCCTTTTGAATGCAGCTGTTGTTTACCCCCTGCACATCTACCTTGATTTTCTTCAGTTTCCTTGCAATGTATATCAGGTCCTTGGTGGCTCTCACGTTCAAGAAGGTGGCCGACTTGATGGGTTCCTCAAAGCGCACATTGGCCGCGCAGTGGAAAATTACACTTACTTCTTCCTGCAGCCTCTCCACGTTCTGCTGCGACATTCCCAGCATGGGCAGTCCGCAGTCGCCGTGCACAGCTTCCACCTTGCTGAATACATCCGGGTGGCTGCGCTTTAGCACTTGGAAAATCTAGAATAGAAGCGGTTAGAAACCACGGCAACAGCTTCCCTTGAGTCCTACTGGAGACGCGAAAATCGTTTGGAGTCTAGTCGCAGGCTCTGCATTCTTCTTCGAGCGGATCAGCAGGAACACTTTCTTGATGGGTAGCGCCCTTAGAATCTTCTCCAGCAGCAACTTTCCTATGAAGCCAGTGCCGCCCGTCAAGAGCACAGTTTCGTTCTTGTAGAACTGTTGAATGTCTGTTAATTCGATCTGAGCGCCCTGCATGGTGGCCTACAGTGGATTACCTGGACTTGCAATGGAAAAGGGGCAGGTGGTGTGCATCAAAATGACCTTTCAGGACCTGCAAACAATGGCATTGTGTGCAAATGTGCTTAAACAATCGCTTGCCAATCAGTGACGATTATTATTATTATTTAGTATTCAAGTGGAAAAATAGGTCAATTTTCATCCGAACGTTAGATGGCTAAAAAACATAGTGAGACATATCAGAAGTATGGGAAATATTAGTTGAGTGCAAGTAAAACAACAGTTGAACATGTACAAATTAACGATTTATTGGTAGATACCCTGCAACCCCCAGAGCTCCAGTTCACTCTAATTCATCACTGTCGGGCCTGTTCTTGCAAAAGTCGCGCAAAAACTTAAATACAGCGCGACTCAACGAGCCCTGAGTGACAAAACCATTCACTTCCTTCTCGTAGAACGTTTTGCCTGCTCCAATCGCCTCTTTTCTCTGAGCATCGCCTTGCAGAGCTATGAAAGTTTCCTTGACAAACTCGAAAGCTAATTGGTCGCTCTGGAACACCCCCATCAGGAAATCGTAGTCCAGAATCACTCTGAGTGCGCTTAGAGCAGTGGGGATGCGTTTCCTCGAAGCAACAGTAACAAAATGCCACCTTTCATGCAGCACCAAAAAGCGCAAGGCCATGCGAAGAGTCCCTTTAACGTTAAACTCAGTTTTGGAGTTTCGGTGCAAATGAATCAACATCCGAGATGCGTCTTCAATTAAGTCATCGTCATCCGGCACCCGCACTAGACTTGCCTGTTCACAGAACTTCTCGTCGGCCTCCAATTTTACGACCCCCAACAAGGCCAAGTGAAAGATGAAAGTTTTGTAAGGATTTTGCAGGATTTCTCTCCCATAGTCCTGGCGCATAATTTGCAAGACTTCGTCGTCCGTACTGTTGCAGCTTCGAGATAAGGTTAGCAGCACCCTGAAGTAGCACGCAAGCAAATGCGTAGTGCTGCCTGCGAGTTTTACGGCGTGCAACATCAGGCAGTTGAATATTTCGCTGGTCCTGGCCTGCGAAATGCTGCTATTGAGCACACGGTGCAGCAGAACAGAGAGAAGTTTCTCCTGTAGGAACTCTGGAGGATTTTGGGAGAGAACCCGCTGCACCACCCTGCTCAGCGCCTCATTGCTGCTGTTGAGGACCAAAAAAGGCAGGTAGCTGTTGAGCCACATTCTCTGCTTGTAATCCTTGAAATCCAGGCAGTTTTTCTGGAGGATTCCCAAGGCACTGTCGAACGACTGCACTTTAACCAAAAGGCAATCAAACAGCTGGGGCAAGTTGAGTTTTTCCAGGAACACCCGCAACTCCCGAAGGCTCTTCCACATCTGCAAATGCTGCCCGCTTTTCGCGCCGCTCAGCGAGTACTTATCAAGCAGCTCCTCCAACAGTACCAGGAAATTCCTCAAAACGTGCCTGCGGCGAATCCTGCTGAAGTCGCCCAGAAGAACTTCAACGATGTCCTGGACAATACGGGGTATGTGTTGGATGCAGCACAACGAAACAAAAGCCTTGGCCGCAAACACGCCATAAACGTCGCAGCGCTGTTTGATCAGCATTTGGAAAAGCTGCTGAAATGACGCTTGGATCACGATGGGCAGAGGCTGGGGTTTCACTTGAGACTCGCAGAAGAACTGCAGGACGGCCAGGGCCGAATCGGTCAAGGGCGATCTGGTCAGGACCTTGGAAAACTCCATCGCTAATTGCGGGAATAGCTGGAAGAGTTCGATGACTGATCGGGAGCGGCTGTTTGGCCCCGTCACTACTCCCAGGAATCTATCAATTAGGGCCTTCTCTAGTTGCATGCATGCGTTCCTGTGAAACAAGCAATCGCTTAGAAAATTTCCTAGATCCTACCGAGGCAAGTGACTACCTGACTACCCAATTTCGGTTTTCAAAGTGTGCCACGCACTGCAGGATCACGGCAGACGCATAGGAAAGAGTGTCCGCGTAGATCTGGTTGTCTGAAATGAGGAGCTCCATGCAATGCATAGCGGCAGCCACTGCAGAGTCGCCGGCTTCTTTATGGTCCAGCAGATAGAGCAGGCGGACCAAAGTTGTGTTTAACAGGGCCTGAAAAAGGTCGAGCAGTGGAAACATTGAAGCTGCTCTATAAAGTCTCACCTTCTGTCGACTGGAGTCCGATAGGCAAATCGCATGAAGAATCAGCCGGGACTCGGGATTCCGGCGTATGGTCAGATTCTGTACTGGAGAAGCCCGCTCCAGCTTCAGCAGAGTTTTATGCAAAAACACCGTTTTGAAACTTTCCCATTGCTCCTGCTGGTCCCGGCCTGCAAGCGGATCCGACAAGAATTTCATCTGGCTCCTTCTGTCCCCCATCAGGAAGGCGTGTTTCAGCAAACTGGCGCTTACCGTTGTGGATCGACGCAGGCTGGATTTTTCGATGACTCCCGCCAGAGCTTCCACGAGCTTCGCATAGTCGACCACGACCCAAATTTGGAGATTTTTCAAAAAATATTGGCACAAGTTCTGAAAAAAATCGCCTACATAAAAAGCCCCGACTTTGCCCAAGTGTAACTCACGTCATAAAGCGCTTCCATGGCTTTCTCGCATTTGACTTCCCAACTAAGGCGCTCTTCTTGCATCTGTGCGGCTACCGCGGGAAAAAACACAGTCGCCAACCACTCAGGAAAAGCCGCATTCCCATCGCAAATAGGCAGCTGATTTAGAGCCTCCAGCAGCAGCGCCGCTTTAAACATCTCGTGCACAGATTGACCTTCTCCATTGAACAGCTTCATTAGTCGTGTCTCGAGGTCTGCTTGCAGCAAGCTGTTCCCATTTGAGGTTTCTTTGGAGTTCACTGAGGCAATGAAACAGGCCACATTTTTAACAGAATTTGTTGCCTGCAAATGGCTGGGTTGACCATAATAAAAACCAGGACTGAAAAAGGGACTGACCTGGATCGATAGAGCTCCGCTTCTTTCATCGATAAGATGGAACATGACGTCGCTGCTGATGATGGTGGGCGCTTCCACAACTGACGCTGCTAGTCGGCTTAGGGCTTCAGAGCTTCCGTCGGGGACCAGCAGGGATTTTTCCAACAAGGACTTGAAATCTTCACTGTCGATCTGCTCGGAAAGTTTGCTTGCGTTGGTGGTCGGCTCCGATGTGACTAAAACTGAGCGTTAATTTTAATGGAACTTGTCGTCATCCAGATTCTCTTGTATAATTACCGTTCCATAACGGCGCTAGAACCTGCGCAGCCAACTCCTTGCGGCCTCCCCTCAACTCGGCTCTGGCCCAAAAGAACGTTTGCAACAAGAACCGGTTCAAAGCGTCCTTATCGTTCTCCAGCACTTTCTTGCTTAGCAGAACGTTGGCAATGTGGCCCAAAATGACCCTCAATGCCCCAACTTCCTTCGGACCCAGAATTGCGCAAGTTGCATCTAAGTGTTGCCCGATGAAGTGCAACTCAGCGGCTGTAGGCAAAGCGGCCGCTTTGAAGTGACCGCAGACTATCTGGAACGCTAGGGGGCGCGTATCTTGGCGCGCAAAGATTCTGTTGAGGAACAGCATGTCGGGTTTGCTGTAGCTGGGCAGCAGGAATTTTCTCTTTGCCTCCAGTAGCACGTGCGCCTTCAACGTGTCCTGCAATGGGGCGCTGAGTACAAAGCTGGAAAAGTGCAGCTGGTATTTGGCGACCGTCTGGGGGATCCAGTACTTCAACAAGCTCTGGTAGAACTCCCTAAAACAGGTTCGAAAGAGAGAACGCACTTTGATACCATGCATGCATACCCTTGGCAGCTCATTGCCTGGAGCTTGGCGAAGAATTGCGGCCACACCAAGTCCGCCCAGGCCTCAAAGCCTTCTTTCAGTCGACTAAGGACGACGCTGTACAGAGCTGAGGCTTCGCGATTTTCAATGTTATTTTCGAACATTTCCAGGATTCTGCTGATGGTTTTCTGGAAATCCATCGTCCGGATGTAGCGCGCTAGTTCACTGGTGGGAATCCCTCTTACGGGCAAACCAGTTAGGAGGCTGGAGATCTGTGAGGGACTGGCAAAGGGTAAGGCCCGCTTGGCAAGTTCCTCTGCCCGCTGTTTAAAGCCGCTGAGCGGCGCTAAGCTCATTAAGGGAATGGCGGCTAGTACATCAGCTGCAACGCTTTCGTCCCAATGCAAATCAGGCAGGTGGGCCAGCAGCCTTAGTAGATGTAAGGACTCCTTCCTATGGGGCCGAAACAGCTCCAAAGCCTTTCGTGGGAGCAAATTTCCCGTGGCCTCTTCAAGCAGGCCTCGACTACGGTGTCTCAATGAGGAGAGCACCAGCAGCTGGCACCACCATGCGTCCTTAACGAAGACTTTGTGCTGTTTGTCCACGTAAACCGAACGGTTTACCCTGATGGAGTCCAAGAGGAGTAGAATGTCCTTGATGGAGGCTTCGTTGAGGGTCTGGTGAGTAAACAGCAGCAGATCTTCCAGCTCCTGCTGGACTAGCGCCGTGGGGTTGAGCAGGAATATGTATGCTAGAGCGCTGGCCTGGTCGCCGTCCACCTGGGAAATCAATGGTTCGGAGTTTGTTGAGGGGAGTTAGGTGCGAAAGGTCTCTAGTTTTAGAGGGAGGCATGTTACCCACCATCGGGCTGTCTATGCTCATGTTTTGTGGTGAAGATTCACTGTATATTTGGCGGATTTCGGCGTTCTGTTGAATTTTCGTTTAAAGTAAAATTAAGTAAAGCACGTTCAAGGAAAACAAATGCGGATGGTCCATAAATTTGCAGAAAAAAACACTAACAAACTTTTGAAAATCATGTTCATACGACCCGGCATTTATCGTTGAAAATGCGATTGCCCAGTGCTGTATACCGTTAAATCATGTTTTAAGATGTAACAATCCCTGATTCGACACACAAAATTTGACCTATGATCCCCTGCAGGAAAATGTTTGCAAAATTTTGAGCCCTATTTCAAACCTAATGATTGATTGCGGTTATGTTGGTCACGTATTCTTCTTATTTTGGGCGTTGTATGGAATGACTTCAGACTGAATCCAATGTTGCCACCCATGCATAACTATTTAGACTTGCACTTTCCGAGAAGAGAAATTTCCTTTAAATAACTGGAGAAAATATCAATCAAAATCAAATAAATGAATTAAAAATGAACAATGAACCTACACGAACCCAAATTCAACCCATCTTTAAACCTGACAACATTAGAACTAATGGGTTTTTCGGGTTTTTAAGCCGCCGTTCGGTAGAATTTCTTCTTGACGTTTCGCAAGCACGAGTGGCTTGCATCTTCAGAAGTGGTTTGCTTGAACGTTTACACCGTTTTCATCAGAACCCGCGTTCAGTTCTGCGGAAGAACTGATCAAAACGAAACGTCAAGAAGAAATTCTACCGAACGACGAGAATGTATTCCTCACGTTTCGCAAGCACGAATGGCTTGCATCTTCAGAAGTGGTTTGCTTGAACGCTTACACTGTTCTCATCAGAACCCGTTCAGTTCTTCCGCAGAACTGAACGCGGGTTCTGATGAAAACAGTGTAAGCGTTCAAGCAAACCACTTCTGAAGATGCAAGCCACTCGTGCTTGAGAAACGTCAAGAAGAAATTCAACCGAACGACGGCCTAAAAACCCGAAAAACCCATTAGTTTCATGGAATGGCCTCGAAAGTCTATCTCTCTTACAACATTAGTAGTGAGTAGTCTGTGCTAACCCAAACTCACAGCACACACGAAAGTATACTATTCCATTTATTTATAACGATTTCGTGCAGTCTGGCAACACTGCACAAAATATGGGCACAATATGGAGATTTTATTAAATTTTGTAAATGTTTTCTAGCATGATGCTATGGACAATCCGCATTTTTTTTTCCTTGAATGTGCTTTATTTTAAGTGTACTTTAAAGGAAAATTAAAAGGAACTCCGAACTCCGCCAGATATGAAGATAAAGTGCACCTTCACGGCGTAGGAAACTGTTAACGGCGGTTGGTGCTCTCTTTGAAGTGAATAAGTCGAACTAAAATCGTCGGCAGTACCCTCTGAAGGAAATAGGTGAAACTAGAGAGTGGAAATAGATTTCAACTTTCCTCGAGAATAATGATTGTTCCTTAAGAGCGGAAACTGTACTTGTCCTCATCTATGAGCGGAAACACTTGCATGGATGGCTCATTGATGGCGGCAATGCGACTCAAGTGTCCTGGCACTTTGAAGGAAATCCAAGGAAGTGTATAAAATGGCCGCCTTTGATCGATAACAGAACTGTGTTTTCTATAGATAATTTGTGTGTTTTGCTTGGAAAAAATCAGTGAAAACGTGCGAAAAACTCCGAGTGCGATGTGTGCCATCCAACTGTTCGGTTCGGGCTGCGGCCAGTGACCGTTGTTGCCAAACAGCGTGTAAATAATGTGTTTATGTAGAGATTCGAGGTGAGTCTGGCCGTTCAGCAGTTAATGGAGGCTGCAAATTTGCATTCAACCGGTCAGTGACGTGGGGCACAGCCCTAAAGCCACCAATCCCACATCCGGGGGCAGGCCCGAGCCTCGCAGGCGTTAATTAATTATCCTAATTGACGTGCCTAATTAGCGTGTATGTACTAACCGATGTGGAGGGGCACCAGTTCATTCCTCAGCTAATTTACGACCGTAAGCGCCCTTTCAGGGCGCTTTGAAGTTTATGCGGTTTTGGGGAGGTCAGAGTTGCTTTTGTTGAAGGCCAGCAAGGGAGCGAAGCGAATAGGTTCTTCTGCCCTTCATTAGGACTAGCTTTCTCCTGCCACTAATGTTAGCCAAGTTTGATTTAGGTGTTTTAATTAGTATTCGTCGGATTACTGTTGCAGTTCACAACAGGTTTTAATTAGTCTGAGGATCCGGAACAAAACGCAGATCGTCAAGTGGACTTCCCCAATGGCTCCAACCGCAAGGAGAATGTTGCTCCCCCAACCAAAATAATCGGCCAGCCATAACAGTTCCGATTTTTACAGCCCCCCAATCGATAAGCGCGAGGGCGATGGAGAAGTGACTAAACCATACATTTCTTGGCGATTATCTCCGCCGCCTTCTCATTCTCATGTAAATCGGCCCCTCAGGGCGTGCAAGCTTGGCGGCATGTGTCAATAGACAAGGGGATAAAACCGCTCGGTCTGCTCTATCTCGATAATCTGCTGCAAGTAATTAGTATGTTAATGGCTCGGTTGGATGATAGCGGCCCGATAATCTCTAAAGGCTATTAGTTCCATTGCCTGCTATTAGTCGTATGCAAATATTATTCTGGCTGTTTTTAATTGAGCTTTCGGACGCTGATCGATATACAGGGTCTGGCGAGATCATCGTGCTATGGCATTGATAGGTAATCCCCATTAAAATAGGATTTATCCAGGCGACTTGAGAAAATCGACCTTATTTTAATGGTGTTTCCAATTCAGTCTTAAAGCGATTAGGGGCGAAAATCCCGTTTTTGTCATTGACCCTTTAAGGGTGTTAGTTTCGCTTTCCCTCCTTTGGTCTGGCTTTCTCTCCCTCGTACCTCTACGTGAGTCCTTTGTCCACTGTAGCATCTATATGTCACTTCTTTTGTCTGTCAATGTCAGTGGGTGTCGGTTTCAGTAAGGTTCGGGTTAGGGTTCTCTTTCTCAAAGAAGGTTGTATTCACATTAGCAAGGTGGAACATCTATGGGGCCGCAACCACACGAAGTCCGCTGTCAGGTTTCAGTGCTGTACCGTCTGCATACTCGGGCTGGTCAATCTGACAACGCTTTGTTAATTTTATCTTAACACTCGGTAAGTAAAGTACCCATTTATCTGTTTGTCGACTAATCCCCCCGGGCGCTAAGCGACTGCTGATGCCCCGAATCCTCTTCTGAGCCTTTAAGCAAGCTTATCCATTTTCAAAGCGCTTGTTTTTCAAATCCCCGCTCTTGATTGTGTTTTATCCTAATCCTAAAGGCAAAATAACCTGGCAGCCTTTTCAAGCGATTGTTAATCGGGCCGCTGTTTCACACGATTAAGCTGAAAACGACGTGTGAGGTGACTTAACGAAAAACGTTCCTGCTAAATTACAAATAGACATGTTGGAGCAGGAACTTGCCGGCTGGTTGCGCAGCGACACCTTTCACAGTTTTCGCATCGCCAGCGACACGTCGATGCCTTGTTGGCCTTCTCGTGTATGTTGAGCATCCTGTATATTTCCTTTGATGGGGTTCGATTTTGCGATGAAATGGGGCAACACTGCACGGTAGGGATGGGAGGAAAACATCGAGGTAATTGGTTCGATGTTTGATATTTTAACCATCGATGTTAGATCCTGCAATGAAAACATCGGACATTTGATGTTGATACTAGATAGAAACATTTTCTGCGAATTCTGATGGTGCCCAAGGGCGGATCCAGGGGGGTCTTGACCCCCATTCAATTCTCTATCCAACGATGCCAACTAAAACTTTCTAAAAAAGCCATTTATTTATGTCTAGAATGATGTTCAAATGAACGTTCTTGCTCATTTTGCGTCCGAGAAATTAGCAAAAACGGGAGGGAAAACATGGAATTTTGGCATAATCTTGCACCTAAGTGTCTGATATTCAAATTTCGCTTTCTGGGCTAAAACTATTCGAATTTCCTCACTCACGTTGTTGCGACTGAATCGACTTTTCAATTCTCTATCCAACGATGCCAAAACGAATTCTGTGGCTCGAATGGTTCTTGAGAAACTTCGAAATAAGCAACGTCATGTTCAAGTGGATTATGCAACTCAAAAAAAAAACCACGCAAATCTAAAACTTCTTGAATTCAAGCATTTTTTGAGAAAACTGCCAACACTTCTTTATCGATGGTTCACTTTCTAAAAAGGCCATTTATTTCTCTCTAGAATGATGTACAAATGAGCGTTCTTGCTCATTTTGCGTCCGAGAAATGAGCAAAACGGGACGGAAAACATGGAGTTTTGGCATAATCTTGCACCCAAGTGTGTGATATTCAAATTTCGCTTTCTGGGTCAAAACTATTCGAATTTGCTCACTCACGTTGTTACGACTGAATCGACTGCAATTCAATTCTCTATCCAACTTTCTACGAAGTTCGTACGACGGCGGACGAATTGACAGATTTCCAACCAATAGAAACACTTTCGTATCATCGTACCATCGTATAAACGGATGCATGGGACACCGGCTTTTTTTGCAGTCAGTTGACCGAAAAATGTGGCAAATATAAGTTGGATGACCCATCCGTCGATGTGTCGATGATCCATCGACATCGATGTCCCATCCCTACTGCACAGGAACAATTCAAATCACCCACCCCGGATTGGTGGCTCGTCACTAGATAATCACACTTTATGGCTTAGTTGTCAGGTTTTGAACGATTTCAGTAGTTATAGGAATTTTTACGATAAACTGGTTTATAACGTTAGCTCGTGCTAAAACTGAGACACCCAATTTACGCGGCATAAAATATAGATACATCCAGCGGCCGCCTAGTTAGCGGATCAAAATGTTTATGAACATCCGAAATAGAGTTATTTTGGCCGATTTTTCCAGTTGGTAATTTGTGTCGTTTTTTCCTTTTGATGGCGGTCGTAAATTCGTTTGAGCTGCGCATTTAATGTTGATGGGCCCGTAAAAATGAGCGATGTTGAAAATTCGATAAAACGTCTGTATTTGTTGCAGGAATATGTGAAGTGGCGCCGTCTTGGAAACAGAGGCAGGCGAAATGGCACAAACCCAAGGCGAGATCAGGGTGGGTCCCGGCAACCAGGTAAAAGATATTTATGTACGTTGGCCAATCTGATCGAACACACGGTAACATCAAAATTTTCTATTGGACAAGCCTTTTTGGGTCGGACTTTGCGCACCTACAGACGGACTTTTTGCATGAACTGTCAGCCGTTAGGCAAATGACACAAGTCTAGCTGTAAGCGGCGCTCCTCTGTAAATATCCAATCAATCCTGTCCTGATGATTGGCATGATATGTAGAACCTGTCTCGGCACTGGACCGATCCAAAGTACTCTCGACGTATTCGGCCAGTCCAACCAGTGTGTTTCGTAGATTAGTTTGGTGATTTCAACAACCACTAACAGCTGGGTTGATGTTTCCAACGCCTCAAACGATGGATTACCCGCCTCTCGGCCTCTAGTAGATGGTGCTTGATACTAACACAGTTGTAATGTGGTGGCCGGTGGCGACACCTACACTCAAGGCGAAGCTTAGTCAGGTGTTGTCACTGCGCCCAGAATGGAGATTTGCTCTGCCCTGCAAGCAGCCACGATTATTACATTTGGTCTTTTCTGTCTAGGCGAGGTTGCCAGATTACAGGCCGGGAATCGCTCCCGAGCAACTTTCTCCTGATCCAGAAGACACTCACATCCGCGAGGAACTGAGGTAGGCGCCAGTAGATGGTTTTTGAGCAAGTTTTCACAATTAGGAATGTTTTCCGGGCTTTGAAGCCCTGGTCTATGGGAATTTCTTCCTGACGTTTCGTCCACAACTGCGGTGGACATCATCAAAGGCGATGAGGCAGTGGGCGAAGTGATCTCCCGTGCTTTCCGACTAAGACGGAACTGTCTGACGTTCGTGACGTAAGACAGTTCCGTCTTAGTCGGAAAGCACGGGAGATCACTTCGCCCACTGCCTCATCGCCTTTGATGATGTCCACCGCAGTTGTGGACGAAACGTCAGGAAGAAATTCCCATAGACCACGGCCTCAAAGCCCGGAAACATTCCTAAATGTGATTTAACCGGCCGTGAAGGCCTTCATAGTCTGATAAGTTTTCACAACCTTGGTGGGTTTCAGATGGATACCAGGAATGACAATGGATTCCGATCTGCTGATGTACCTTCGGGCCGCCCGAAGCATGGCAGCATTTGCCGGGATGTGCGACGGTGGGTGTCCAGAAGATGGCGCTAACGCCGCCTCTAGGGACGACACCACTATCAACGCTCTCGACGTGGTAAGCGCCGCCTCTTGGCCTTTCATCTGGACAAACCGCACTGAACGTTTTTCGGTTGCAGTTGCACGATTCCGGTTACGATCCAGGCCGAGCCCTGCAAGCCTTGGTCAAGTGTCCGGTCCCGAAAGGCATCGACAAGAAGTGGAGCGAAGAGGAGACCAAGCGATTCGTCAAAGGCCTGAGACAGTTCGGCAAGAACTTCTTCCGGATCCGCAAGGATCTGCTTCCGCATAGAGACACGGTGAGTTTGCGTTTGGTCAAAAGGCGGCCGTTATGGCATGTGCACGTTGGTTTCCAGCCGGAGGTGGTCGAGTTCTACTATCTGTGGAAAAAGACGCCGGGCGCGAACAACAACCGCCCGCACCGCCGACGCCGCCAGGGATCGTTGCGACGCATCCGAAACACCAGGAATAGTAGAGGAGGTACGACGGCGGCAGGTAAGTTGTGGTGAACCGAGCTAGGGGTGGCCAAAAGAAATGCTCATATTCCACCTTTCCCTTCTCTTTTATAAGATCGTCCACTAACTGTCACATTTGCTGTAACTACTAACACTAAATGGCATTGCTGTGCTCCGCTCTAAAGTGATTGTCGTCATTTGGGGTTGTTTTGTTGCAAATAAACCTCCCCGAGAAACAAAATTTTCACTTAAAAAGCAAAAGCCGCATTATTCCTCGATCATTTGGTGCATGCCGTAAGCAACTTTTGGTAGTTTATCAGAGTGTTCGTAGTCCGTCCGGCTTCATACGTTGCGTATGATGTAAAACAACTTCAAAATATGAGCATTGCAAAACACACTTTCACGTGTTTCATTTTGTAAAAGAGAACAGTCGCGATAGCCGATTTAACGGCTCTTGCGTTCAAGATTTTTTTAGGCCGCCTCTACAAAATATACAGGGCCACAACTTTACACACGTTTTCTTTATCCGTATTGGCATTTAGTATTTGTGTAGTGACCTGTATATTTTCGTAGTGCATCTTGATTTGACATTTTATTGTAGTCGTTGATCTACTGGTTTGTTTTCAACTTTGTACAGTCACGACAAGGTCACAACTTTGTCAGCATTTTTTCGGCATCAATTTGCTCAGTTGGCCTTGTCTTGGCTGCTCAGAATCTAAGGGTGGAGGCAACTTTCGCTCGAATTCAAATTCGAAACCCATTCCGAAATGTGACGTAAAGTTGCGTTCTAAATAAGCAATTAAACACTATGTGTATGTATCTAAAGGCCGCACGAGCGGAACGGCAACACCCGCCCCCGAAGCCACCGAAAATCGACCCTCTCCGCACCCTTGCGAAAAGAAGCCCGACGAAACGAGCTCGGTAACAGAGGACGATAACGAGAGTGAGGAGGACAGCGACAGCCGCGATGCCCACTATAGGTGTTCGCACTGTTTCACCACAAGTACGTAACTCCTAAGGGCGGTTTTTCCTTTCAGACTAGTACACACTATACCCCGAGGTGAGAATTTCCTGCCGAAGTTTCTATACTAATTTATTTGCCACCGTAATGATATATATCCATAACTCGGTTTTGCACGCTCTGGACACCTAATTTACATTTAATGACACAATAAGTGGTTGGTTAAACTTATAGTATACTAACTATATATATATAGTAGTAATTGACATTAGTTTTGTTGACATTGGTGTCACATTTGTGTCTAGCTGTGAGAGTCTAAGTATTGCTTTATGTTACAAATGTCATCAACTCCAATAAGTAAACGAGTCTGAGACGTCTCAACTGTCACTCGACAACGCGTAATGTGACGTTTCGCAGCGCCACCATCGGTAGTTGAACTCGCGAGCTGTCACTGTTACGGTGGGGCGAAATACGTTTTTGCGTTATAAAACGTTTTTTTACTACTAGCCTGAGAAGTGGCCATTATTTACTCCATTTCCCTAGTGCTTGAGTTTTTCATTATTTTCGGTTTGCTCACCTGCTCAAGGTTCAAGTGAGATTCCACCCGTTTCCACGTCTAAACCACTGCAACTTCAAGATTCACTAATTTTTCGCTTTTCCCAGAGGTTTTTCATGGAACTTTTATCTGTCTAGGAGTCCGATAAGTCATATCGCGGCAGTTTGACAACTGAACGTCACTGACTATCAAACCTAGTGACACTTCAGACAATTCATGGGAAATTAAAATTTTAATTAAACTGATTTAGGGAATTTAGTCTGTGTCCCATGCATCCGTTTATACGATGGTACGATGATACGAAAGTGTTTCTATTGGTTGCGGCGGACGTCGTACGAGCTGACAGATCTCCAACCAATAGAAACACTTTCGTATCATCGTACCATCGTATAAACGGATGCATGGGACACGGGGTTTTCCGTGTTAGTAGTAAAAGAAATTACTTCTCGAGCTAGGCGAATAATGTGCATTTGGGTATTTTGCCTCAAATCTTGGTCTTTAACCATATAGAGCTTATGTACAATTTTACTTGTTAAGGCTCCAAAGACTGGCAAGCTGGAGGCAAAGACAAGCAGATGTTGTGTTGGGACTGTCGCGCCTACTTGCGCAAAACCAACGAGCTTCCTCCATTGACTGCGCCGGCAGCCACCGCAACCACACCACCTGCAGGTAATCGGGCTTCTTCGTTTCTCCCACTTAGCGTCACTCAACCGGAATGTGTTTTCTGTTATAGAGGGCCCCGACCAGAGTCCACAGCGGATGCGCACTCGCAACAAGGGCAGCAAAGAACCGGCCAGCAATCGGGCCCGAGGCAAGCGAGGTACGATTTATTGCTCTTTAATCGAAAGACGTGAACGACGTTGCTCTTGTAGAAACGCCAGAACCGAAAACGCCCGTAAAACAGAGCGGATACGCAGCCAATGACAAGTTGGGTGCCTCCAGTAACGGGCCGAGTACTCCGGGCAAGAAAAAGGGCAAAAATGACACGGCGAGCAAAAGCCGGAAAAGAACACAGGTAAGTGCTAGCGCAATCTTGACATCTAAACGCAACAATAACTTGCTGGTCTCCAACACAGGATAAACTGGAGGAGATCGACCAGGACGACAAGGATGCCGGCTGCATTTTCAAGAAAAAGCGGGACAGAGCTGATAGCCCAGCCAGCATCACCTCCGATTCGGGCTCAGTTAACGAAGACGTTGATCATCCGGACACCAGCCAGGACAACAGCAACAGTGCTGACCTTAGCACGGGTGCGGCAGCGCCTCTAGCCCCGGTTGCTGGCGTTAGCACGATCGTCAGCTCGAGCACTAGCAACCCCATCCAGGTAATTTGGTGACATTCCCGATTCAACGGACTACCTAATTTACCTAATCCATCCAACATCTTCAGGAGCCAACCAGTGCAAAGTCCGCAGTTAAACCGGAGGAGTCCGACGCTAAAGCAACCGCGCCGATCATCGCCCCTTCTATCCCAGTGATCACATCCGGCAAGCTGCAAGTGGCAGCTTTAGCAGAGCCGATGCCCCTCAATGTGTCTATTCGCCTCCCAGAGGACATCAACGAAAGGAAAAACCTCATCAAACGGTAAAGAAACAGCCCCGCTCCCGGCGCAGTGGCTAATTTTTGTGGTGCGCAGGAATCTGGAGGCAGCCCTTGATATAAAGGACACGCTCAAGTTCAATCCGGCTGGACTGCAGTTCGCGCAGCATCAAGAAATGAAAAAAGATCCGCCGCCCATCAAAGAGGAATTAATGCAGCCCAAGAAGGAGGAGTTTCAAGAGGAGCTCAAAGAGCCGCAGGCGATTCATTCGCCGCCCCTCCATCTTGCGCCGGCATTCGACCAAAAACCCGCTTTCAAACCGGAGTTGGTCGTTCCTAAGGTACTCGCAGATTACAACGACGAACCCCTTGGTCTTACACGTGGATTGCAGGTGGAGAAGCCCATTATCAAGGAAGAGCTTGATTCCAGCAACGATGCTTCCCTGCTGAGCATCAGCTCAAAAGAAGATTCAAGCAGCCAGCCCTCATCTCATAGTGTGGGCAACTACAAGGACAACTCGATGTATTTGCACTCGAACATTAGCTTGAAGGAGAGCATCAGCTTTGGTAAGCGCTTGCCACGTCCAATCGGAAACGGATCTAATTCTTAAAGCGGCTTTAGGAATGAAGGATCCTCCTTTGATCAATCACCTGCAGCCGAATCACGCGATGAATCTCAAGGAAAACAAAGAGCCGATTGTAAATATGAACCACTCGAGCTACATGAAGGGCGGTGGTCCGCAGGACCAGCCGCCTTTCTACCAAGGCAGAGAGCCTCCAAGGTACATTGCAAACTTTTGCGCTCTTCGTCTTCCACGTTACAATCAATTGATGTTTAGAGAGCAGCCGAGCAATTCAGACAGTGCAGTAATAAAGATGGAGCCTCGAGAGGAACCAATCGAATTGACGAGTCAGAGTCGCAGCGAGCCGTCGCCGTTTGTAGGCATGCAACCTCTTAATATTGCCCAAAGTGTTGCCATGTCGCAACATCTACCTCCCTCGGTTCAATCTTCTCGATCCAATGAGGTGGGTAGTTTCGACATTGCAATGCTGGTCTCTTAATCGGATCTATTTCAGGATGAGAAGTCTCGACAGGAGAAACTTGAGCGGCCTGAACGTATAGACCGGCCAGATCTGCCTCTTCCCAGCTCAGTGGTCTCAATAGGGCAGCCTCCGTTGCCTATGCAATCTGGCAACTTGGTCACGATTGGAGGCTCTCAGCCTCCACCTTCGATTGGTCATTATGGCTTCATGCCACCCTACGGGCGACCTCACTCCCCTAGAAGTGTCGACAAGCCTCTTCAGACCCAGCACTTGCAACAGCAACAGGTGAGTTTCGTTTTCCGACGAGATCCATAAAAGTGTTGGCAACGATGCTCGGAACCTGGCCTAAATTAACGCTGTTTTAGAGCGAGCCTCAAAATTTAAAAATCAAGCAGGAGGTGCAGGACCCGCCAACATCGCATTCTGCATCAGCGGGTTTTGCGAGCAATTACAACTCGTGCCCTCCCAACCTGCCACCGGCATCTCATGGACTATCCTCATCTTCCGGGTTTGTTCAACCGCCGCCCTCTCATATTACTGATCCGCTCCAGGGCTTGAAAGAAGTCAAGGTGAGCCATATTGACCGCCACGGACATTAACGAATTCATTCGACGAATCAGAACCCGTTCAGTTCTTCCGCAGAACTGAACGCGGTTTCTGATGAGAACAGTGTGAGCGTTCAAGCAAACCACGTCTGAAGATGCAAGCCACTCGTGCTTGCGAAACGTCAAGAAGAAATTCTACCGAACGACGGCCTAAAAACTCGAAAACCCCATTAGAAACTAATTATGTTTGTTCTGTTAGGTTCCTGGCTATTTGCCGCCGCCGCCGCATGCACTACCAGCACCCGATCGAGGCGTTTCTGAGCGCCCCCCTTCAGGGCCAAACATGGACGCTATTAAGAAGGAGCAGCTAGACTTTGGGGCGTCGGTTAGTAGCCGAGCCAGTCCCGCTCAATCGGGCGGCAGCGAAAAGTGCTTGACGCCCAAAACCAGTAGCACTCCAACCCCTCAGGTAGAAGAAGAAGGTCTTAATACTTCTTTGCCTAAGTGTAATGAGTGGTGGCGGCAGGTGGTCTCGCAGACGCCTCCATTGCGGCAGCCGAACTCTTCACCCCATTCGGCCATTAATCTCATCAGTCCCGGAAGCAGTACGGGGAGTATAGGGGGAAGCGGGACACCGTCCTCCCACCCTTCAGTGTCTTTGCCAGCGTCGCACCCGGCGCAGCCGCATGCGTCCTACCCCAGTCCCATGCCGCCCCCTCATTTGATGCATCCCTCCTTTATGCACGTGAGTAACCATTGAGTGTCTAACTCGATTGGAGCACACTTATGGTGTTGATGTTTTTCAGTTTCACGGCCATCCGGGTTATCCGGCTTACCCGTTCGGTGCGTACCCCTATCCGTACGCGGTCCCGCAGCCCCACGCCATTCCGCCACCTACTTCCCGGGTGGAAATGAGTGGGCCCCCGAAAAGCATCGACACCGTCAGCGCCACCGTGATGTCTTCACAGCACAGCACTAGTAACACTCTAACCACCAAGCGGGAGACCAGGGAGGCGGACGAACGTGGCGGCGAACGCCACCAGAGCCACGAGATGACACTGACGCACCATCAGAGCACCTCGCACAACAGGTTTGGCTTGTGGCCGAAGGCTTTTTGCCGTGGAAGACTAAAGGGTGTGTTGTTTTTAGCTCGATCCACGCCAGTGTAGAGAAGCAATATGGAGGCGGCAGTCACAGCAGCATTACAATTTCGCACAGCACTAGCACTAGTTCTAGTCACCAGGTGCAGCACAAGGTGAACCAGAAAACGCTGCCGCCTAGATCGGTGTCGCCGGGTGGCCACCAGCAGCAAACGACCATCCAGCAGAGCAGCTCATCTTCGACGACGACGAGCGGCAACCAGCAGCATACTCACCACCACACGCACACCCACCATGACAGAATGTCGCCGCAACTGCTGCGCCTGAAGTCTGGAGTGCCCGCACCGCAGGCCAATGCGCATCACTTGATGATCCAGCCGCCCAATATGGGACACCATCCCTCTGGTCTAGGTGACTGTTTCCTCCTGATTCAATTGTCACTGTCTTCAATTGTTGTTTTTCTTTAGGGCCTCCCTCGATGACGGGCAGTTCTCTAGATGCGCTTAGAGCGCACGCAGCTCAGGCTGCAGCCAACATGCAACAGCAGCAGGTGGGTTTCGATTGCTCAATTCATAGGTTTTGAAAACTGTGGGTTAACAAAGTCCCAATTGGAAGAAAGCGCGGATTACAAGCATGCTTCTTCAGGATTTTATGGTTTCCAACTATTTCAATGGTTCATTTATGCTGCAGCAGCAGCAACAGCAGCAGCAGCAACAACAACAACAATGCTCAATGCACCCTCCAAGCACATCGCCGATGAATGCGCCGCCCAAAAGTATCACGGATGAGCTAGTTAAGATCGAGCCGGACCACGAAGGCTCCCCAGAAGACGACAGCCGAAACAGCCCGGTCGCACCGCCAAGGTGAGTTCAATTAGCCGGCGTCCAAGACCCATTTAATGGTTGTGCGCCCCCCTTCATATGGTGTTGTTTCTTTTCTAGCCATGCTGGAATGTTAGAATGCAGAGAGCCGGAAAGGTCTGTTTCCCACTCGACTAAGGGACAGCTTTTGAACTATTTGAGACGAAGTTGCGAATCTCATCCCAAACTTTTCATGCTCTCTTCAACCCACTGTAAACCGTGAGGGTTTTCTAATGGTTCTTTGGTTTTTTATAGGGTGCCGTCGCCAGAGCCGCGAATCGAAGATGCAGAGTGTCACCGCAGCCAATCAGCGATCTTCATCAGGCATTGGAACCGCGGAGACCACAATTCATGTGCGCGCACAGACTTGGCCTTTAAGGCCGTGCCGGACTCAAAGTTGGCTAGAAAGCGAGAGGAAAGATTACGCAAACAGGCAGAGAGGGAGCGGGAGGAGCGAGAACGGGCCCAACAGGCGCAAGCCCGCAAAATCCAAACGCCCGACAAGCCCGATGTCAAGCCGCCTTCCAGGTACCCATTCCATACCCGTAATTTCCAAGTGAAACTCCCATTTCAATAAGCGCGTGTTTCAGGGGCCCAATGGAAAGTATGTCAGGACCCTACGAACGGTTTCCCCGCCCGGGCTTCACCGATACGCCAGCGTTGCGACAACTCTCCGAGTACGCCAGACCGCATGCCGGATTTAGTCCTGGACACATGCCCAGGTAGGTTTGGCCTCTAGATACCGCCTGCGGACATCATCTGGTCGCTCACGAAAAGACGCAATTTTTTGTCGGTAAAATCGATGTTTTTCTATGGTTCTATAGATCATTGTTACCGCCCACCGTTATGGATCCCATGCTTCAGTATCAACTGAATAGCATGTATGGGCCGGGGGCTCGCGAGAGGTTAGAGCTGGAGCACCTGGAGCGGGAGAAGAGGGAGCGTGAAATTCGAGAGCTGCGCGAGCGCGAGCTGAATGATCGGTAAGTGGGGGGTTTGCTTGAAATGTATGCGACGTCAATGTGTGACATTGTTGATTGATGTCGCAGACTGAAGGAGGAGATCATGAAATCGGGAATGCGCCCGCCCAACACCATGGACCCCCATTGGTTGGAGATCCAAAGACGGTACGCAGCCGCCGGTTTGGCCGGCCCACCGGGTGGCCCGCCGGGCCTAATGCCCCACCACTTCGCCATGTACCCTGGAGGGGGAAGTGCGGCGCAACTCAGCCAATTGGAGCGAGAACGGTAAGACGCTAACAACACGCCCAATTGATTAGACAGTTTTTGGACATGCTAAATACTGTCATGCAGTACTAATGTTATTCCTTATTTTAATACTGCATTCGCGTTATTTCTGTAACGAAATGATAGTTATTGGAATGCCTAGTTCACTGCTTTCAGTATTAAAGATGTGTTATTGTGTAACCTAACCTTACACAATTTATTATTAATCATTTTACGTCGGTGTATTTGTATTTTTTACTTTTCAATTGGATTTTGGTTGCTGTTCACCATTTGCGCTTAATTGTTATAATGAAGGAAATTCGAGAAGCCACAGTCATAGGCGGAGCAAGTGAAAATGAACTTGAATATTACATTTTTGATAACACTTATATTTATAAACAGGGGTGGTTATCAGGCTGAGGAAAGAGAATATTTTTATTTAGAACAAATGTCCGATGAGTATAACTATATCTTGAAGTGCATACTATTCAAGGCTTAGTGGAGATACGAGGAACAGATACGATAAACAACTGAAGTTTTTGACCCTTGTTTGATCCCCTTGGTCATTACGGCTTGATATTTATAAGTTCCCCAACATCACGACGTATTTGGTGAATTACTTAATTTAACGCCGTAGTTTTTACATTGGATTACAGCTCAAGGCTTATAAAGATTTGCAAGTTTACAAGTATGCTGAGTCTGGCACCGGTCAAGAGATATCAGCTACACACGTTAGGGATAAAGCATTTATTTTTAACATAATTCTCATTTACATCCATCACTTGAACTTTTGCTTGCAAGGTGTACATTATTGAATTGCAAAAATCTCAATTCTGAAAAACACGACTTGAATATTCTTCAGTTAGGTACATCAGTTTGAACTGACTCACTAACACAGCTTCCATAAATCTACTTTGCTCAAATTTCTTCAATAAATTGTGAAACACTATCAAATTCTTGTGCACCATGCAGAAACAACTTCAGCTCGGACCTAAAAGCAGCAGCTTAAAAACATTATGCCTTTTAATGTTATAACCAACGTCTGGCTTCATTCCAGCTCTTTTTAAAAACCTTTTAAATAGGGAGTAGGCAGGCAGATTGACCCGGTTAGAGACTACAAATGTTTCCTAAATTTTCGTTGGGCAACACATCTGGATTAGTTTTGTCTTCCAAGGCAGCTGGTTTTCCTTCAATTAAATATAAACAGTAGCAAAAATCACTTTTTTGTACAAACACTTACCAGTTATGAAATGTCCTAGGCAAATACGAACATTTCTCATATAGATTTCACTTAGAGGCACCCGTTTTAAAGCCTTAACACAAGCATTTCGACGTTCACTAGAGAAAGCATTCAGATGATCTCTCTTTCTATGTCTCGCTAAAATCGGAAAAAAGAAACCGTATCTCGTTCAGCACGCATTGATCATTTAACGGCACTGCAAAAATGTGGCATTTTGAACCAATTGTATGAGTAATACAAGATTTAATACGTAGTTAAACGTAATGTTTACATATGTAAACAAGTGTCAATTGGAAATGGGTGAAACTGGGTTATGTTTATAATGAAATAACCTGCAAGCGGACGTCAGAAATGTCAACTGCCAGTTTAAGGTAGAAAATAAAACGTGCAGTGTTGGGGCACAAATACCACAGAACAGTATTTATTTTTTAGACTGATTTGCGCAGGCGTTTGTGTCAAAATAGCGCAAACTATAATACTGCATGAACGTATTGGYCGAYCAATAACTCTCTATTGTCTCTAAAGTTCGTTGAATCTTTCTAGGCTGGAGAGACTGGGAATTCCCCCGCCGGGGGGTCCTGGACCAGGCGGCCCCCCTGGGCATCCCCACCATCCAGCACATGCTGCCGCCCAGCTCGAAGCAGCTGAGCGCCTGGCTTTGGCCACAGATCCCATGGTAACTGTCTTAATGTTTTTAGGCCAATTAGTAAATCGCCTGTTTCTTAATGAATTTCCGAATTTCCGTCGTCCCATATTATCAAGTGGTTCTTTATCGTGTTGTTGAAGGTACGGCTGCAAATGGCAGGCATTTCCCCCGAGTACCATGCGCATACCCATGCCCACACTCACGCCCACACACACCTGCACCTCCACCCGCAGCAACAGCAAGCGCAGCAAGAAGCCGCCGCGGCTGCTGCGGCAGGTTTTCCGTTGCCAGGTCAGTGCATGCGCTCGTCGCCGGGCGTTCAGTGGAAAACTAATGGGCTTCCTTTTGCAGCTTCTGGCACATCGGGGTACCCCCGACCTGGCATGATACCGGGCCGCGACGGGCCTTTAGGCCTGCATCATCCCGATCTCCTGGGTAGGCCATACGCCGACCAACTGGCTCATCAGGTGAGAACAGGACTTCTTGTACTTATACGGTCAGGACTGGTTCCTATCTGCGCTTCTTATTTGTTCTTCAGGCTGCCGCTCACGAGCAACTACAAAGGCAAATGCTGCTGGAACGAGATCGGTTTCCGCCGCATCCCTCAATCGTTGCCCAGCACGAAGAGTATCTCAGGTCCGTTGATTTATCGATTAGTTTCGACTGGTGATCAGTTTGCAAATGCTTTCGCGTAGAAAACTTGCTTGCTGGGTGTTGCATGGCTTCAGATCTAGTTAGCGGATTTTGAGTGTCTTTAGCGAATCAAAGTCTGGTTGTGCATCTGTGGTTCTAGCGAAGTAGCTGATAATTTTCGGTATGAAGGTGACGGTTGCGTCGCAGTGAGCGCAGACTCTGTTAGGAAGTTTAGGCGAGAACCAATGAAAGCATGCGTTGGTAGCGTTGTTATTGGTATCGACTAGGACGTGCAGTAGTTGCCCTGTTGCCAGTATTTTAGTTCTGTGGACTTGCTAAGGCCGGCCGCACCCTGCCCTAAGACAAGCCGGTTGATTTGCTCGGTCTTGCAAATGTCTTGATGTAGACATTTTCACGATTCGGACGCAGACTAGAGTGTGGTCGGCTTATTTGGCCTTGATTCGATTTTTCAACCTGGAGTACAGCTGGAAATAACGCGGTTTAGGCGGTAGGCCACAATGGGACGTTTTCGCGTAAACTGCCCTATTTCCTGTGCACTTTAAGTTGGAGAAATTGTATGCGAGGTTGGCGCAGCACTGACTGGGCTTGAGCTCCTTAACCGTTCAAGAGCAGTGGCTCTCTATTGATGTAGCTCTCACATTCTAGGCAACAGCGCGAACGCGAACTTAAGGTGCGGGCTCTAGAAGAGGCGGCACGCGGATCCCGAAACTAAAGGGTCTTAGGTAAGTAGATGCACGAACTGTCTAAGATTTCCTTCCTACGCGTCATTCTCGTAACCCTATTGTTCTTAAAGGCGTTGCGCCGCCACTGACCCGCTCAAGGGTGGCACCTTTAGGTTCGCAACAGGCAGAGTCGAGCCACAGTCGAGCGTTCGCGCCACAATCCGAAATGTTCGCGAGATTTTGCCCGCAATTTTTACGCAATTTACTTTCAGACTAATGAGCCAAAGTTACGCCATCATGCAGCAGCGCCACTGACTGGCCGCGGACCACGGAACCGACCCGCCCTCGCATCTCTTAAGAGGGGAACGCTCCCATCAGCTACGCTCCCATCAGCTACGCTCCCATCAGCTGAACGCATTAATATCGATCATTACATGATAATCTACATAGAAGTTTACTTTTTTAAACTATATTTTGCAAACGAACGATACAGTCAAGAGAGTTTTTGTATGACGCTGTGGTTGTTAGACTTGACCGTAACTTATTAAAGTTTAGTATTTATACACATGTAATTAAAGTGCAGGAAATCCGAGGCGTCTGAACCTCATCTGACCGGTTCACAGTAATATCATTTGAAGTGAACCCTCCCTTTTGAAAAGCCACTTTTAGCCGAGAAAAATTGAATTAAATACATTCAGGCGCCTCCAAACGTTCCAAAGGGCGTTTTTTAACAGAGCTTTAACATGTACCCCTAGTGGGGGTTGCCAGTGCTCGTGCACAGGGCGAACGGGTTTTCGCTCCGTGCGCGAGCGCTGACTTAGACTATTTTAGAGGTATATTCCAACTTTTTTAGAGTTTATCGTACAAGCGCGCCCGGTTTCTACACATACAAGACCGAGCCGTTCTGACATTTAATGTGATTCGGTTGTTTTCCATTATTCTCATAGTTTATTGTTTGCGAAGCCCGGTAGCATATCGAGAAAGTTTCTTGGACGCGACGCTAGTGAGGAGGCCGTCGGTATTTGTCCTCATTGAGATTAAAATAATGAAACAGTTCCGAACATTCGTTCTACTAGACCCTCTGTTAATAACAGATATTGTCTACTTGAACGCTCCTCTCGCAGATTCCGGGTTTACTAAACAATAACCGGGCTGATTAATGTCGCGTTCAGGAAACTTCTATGGGCCGCAAGGATGCAGTTCGAATTGATCTGAAGCCGACAAAAAAATTGTGGAAAATATAGTTTCCTACGAAAGGCTGCCAGATCTACTCGCAGCAGCCTTACGCTATATTGTTTCAGTTTTACGTTTTTGCCGCGTGATTTTCGTTTTTTTTTTTTAACTTAGTACTTACTGTGTATTTCGTGTACATTTTTGTTTATATTTTTATTTGTAAAAGCTACGTCAATATAATGTTTTTACCAAAAAAAGTTAGTTTTTTCCTTACTAGTACTAAGTGAGCAGGTGATTCAAACTTGGCATTCAATCACCATTGAGTTTGGAAAACTTGCAAAAAATTCTGCAGGCTCATAAAAATCAGAAACGTTTCTTATGGAAAAGGGATTCTTCGTTTGACGAGACGTTGTGATGCAAGGATGAAGTTTTCGGACGTTTTTGTGGGTTCAACAATTGTTAATCAAACGTATTTGTGATATAAAGTGCAAATCGAAATCAGAGCAGAAAACAAAATAAAACCTTAACTTAGTTTGATTGACTTGGCCTAATCGTCGAAAAAACAAGAGAATATATTTCTTTGACAGAAAAAGTGCACAGTAACTAAAAATACGTTAGCCAAATAAGTCACCAGTCGCATTCTTCATCCTTTTTCTCCCAATTTGATTGACCCAAACATTACGAAGAAAAGAGATAGACTTTCGAGGCGATTCCTTGAAACTGGTGGGTTTTTCGGGTTTTTAGCCCGTCGTAAAAACCCGAAAAATCCACTAGTTTCAATCTAATTTTGTTATCAAAAGAGAGACTGACGACGCCATTCTTTGAAACTAGTGGGTTTTTCGGGTTTTAGGCCGTCGTAAAATGGAATTTCTTCCTGACGTTTCGCAAGCACGAGTGGCTTGCATCTTCAGAAGTGGTTTGCTTGAACGCTTACACTGT
>NW_026018611.1:1608873-1614067 GCF_020466585.1 Dendroctonus ponderosae
AACGCTTACACTGTTCTCATCAGAACCCGCGTTCAGTTCTGCGGAAGAACTGATCGGGTTCTGATGAGAACAGTGTAAGCGTTCAAGCAAACCACTTCTGAAGATGCAAGCCACTCGTGCTTGCGAAACGTCAGGAAGAAATTCCATTTCATTCCATTTTAGTTTAGTTTCATGACGAAGAATATGTTTTTACAATTATTGCGAAAATCCGGGTTGTGCAAGATGAAAGCGAACAAAAAATTCCCGAAAATTGCTTATTGAACCACCCTGTATGAAGAAAATCGACTTGTGCTTCCGCTTGCCGCAAATGAATTGTTGAGCGACAGACAAATGACCGGGAGGCGAGGAAGGAACCAGGGGGGCGACTCGTTTTCATCTGGAAATCAACATATCCATTCGCACGATATTTTATAAGCGAGTTGATCGGCACCATCTGGTTCAGGAGCCCCATTTATCAGCGCTGCAGTTTACGACTGGCGGCCATTTAATTTCGGGGTTTATAAATTACTTTCCCCGATGTGTCGTGTTTGTTTGTCTTACGCAGCCGAGGCGTATGTGGGGAACAATCACCGTTTCGCTTGCACTTCAAGTGCACGCAACATGGCGCCCAACACTGTCATGTTGACAGTCGTTTGACAAGCCGCCATTAAAACAGTCAACGCTCAAAGCCGGAAACATAATGCACAAAACGTCTCATTATTAGCTGTCTGCGGATGATATAAAAATACTTCAGCCACTCTGTAAATCACGCAACACGTCGATAAACGTGTCGAAACGAGCGGCTGGTTTCCCACTTTGGCAAACGTGTCGAAAACATCCATCGCTGATCGCAATTTTATTTTTGCTCCTTCCAGTCAAAGACGGCGACGTTTTATGCTGGGCTCAATCAAGCAACAGTGTCCTCGTCAATCGGCGGGCCATTTCCGAACACTCGTAAAGCACTGAACATGCACTGAACACTTTTTATGATCGCGGCAACAGTAAAATCGGGCACTTTATAGTGGGGGCGTGGTCTCCCCTAAAAATGCATCTAACTTATAATTTTGTTTACACTCTTGACTTTTATTGACTCGACTACTAATGTAAGTCCTGTTTACATTTCATTTTATGTGTCTAAACATTCGTTTAACGCGATCGGTTTTACGGCCCGTTTTACGTGTTTTCCTTCGATTTGGGCCAGTTGCATTAATTGTTCAACAATTTCGTAAAAAGCGCTCTTTTCCCTCCGCTCCAGTGCTCCTGCATCTAAACGCAAGACGACAATCGGCCAGTCAAAGGCTCTCAATCTGAGTGCAGTCAATTTTTTCTCGCATCTTGATTTCGAACTGACTCGGCTATCGTTATTTGGCCCACCCTGTTATTCGCGAGTTCAAAACTCCACACGCCCCCAGGTGGCTAACATTATAACTACAAGTTAAGTAGTAATTTGACACTTGCGTTATTGACATTAGTGATTACATCTGATTGCGTATTTGTTTTGTTTGGTTCTAATCAACTTTTGCAAGCTTTTAACCACATAGAAACAGATCGAAAAGTGTCTAAGTATTGTTTCATGTTACAAAAGTAATCAACTCCGATAAAAAAAGCAAAGAAGTCACAACTGTCACTCGACAACGAGTAATTTGACGTTTGACAGCGCCGCCACCGGTAGTTGAACCCGCGAATAATGAATAATGAGCGATGCTGACTGTTGGTTTCCATGCCAACTGCAACTCCCGGCCAATCGCATTGGTCTCTTGGTTTTCAAAAAAATCGAATGACGTCTGCAGGACTGACAGCTAGCTTCATGGCCATAGTTGAAATCGCCACGTTGAAGTTGGAAACGTTCCTGCTTGTCAGAACACCTTTTTGCCTTCCCGTTGCAACAAAACGCATTCTGTCAACGTTTGAAGGAAATCGGACAGCGACACACGAAATGTCAAAACTGCGGTTTGAGGCTAAAAACGCGCGAGTTTGAAAAAGTCTCAAAAACTTTCGTTCTAAACCGACTGGAACTTTTCTTCTCCAATTGCAGCAATGCACACGCGAAGAAACCGAAATATCTTCAGAAGGACCACACAGGAGTAATTAAAATGTGACAAAACTTTCCAAAAAATCGTTGAAGGTTTAATTTCGTAACTTTCGTACGTTGCTTCAAGGGACTGCATAAATGCGATTAAAAACTTGAGACGAGAAACGCCCGAATTAAAAAAAAATAGCAAAACATACCTGAAGGCTGTTTGGAATGCGAAACTGCTCCCTGCATTCTGCATTTCAGAACAAGATTTTCTCTTTCCGTTTCAATGGGGCGCAAATATCCATCAAGCGTCTTTTCTTTCGCAACCCAATCAAATTTTTGAATAAAGATTTCCGATGACTAGTTGTCAAAAAATGCGCAATATTCAGTTCGTTTCCCCAGTGCTGTAATTCTAACATCCTGTTTCTATGACAACCACGTCATCGCCCAACCCCACTGCCACCTATTTACCTCGGCTACGAGGGCTGCGCCAAACGATTTCTTTTCACTTATAATTTCACAAGCGAGAAAAATTTGCCGGGAAATTGTTAGACTAGAGGTTTTGAAAATTTGGCCAAAAAGTAACTGACTTGACAAAAAACAAGAGAAGCATTATGCCTTGAAAAATAACTTAAGCCAAAATTCCTAAATAAGTTAAGGAGCATCGTAAGTGCCAAATAATTAACGTAACAGACTTTCCAGGCTCAGGCAGGAGTTTTGTCACTAGAAAACGGGCTGTTGCTGTGACATTTTGCCAGTGTAGAACGCTCTAGATGGTGAAATCGTCCATATTAGGCACACATTTGGTGGATGCAAAACATATCGCAAGCAGAGCTATTTTCGAACCAAACACTGATTGGCATTCAATAACCATCAATGAGAATGCGAATGCACGCAGATGGGCAAATGTTGCACAAGACCTATAGGTCTTCCAGTTGGCAGCCATCCAGATGGAATGCGGCTCCCAACACTGGAATAGTTCGACTACTACTTAAACAACCCATTGGCATCGCGTCAACATTGCCTACCTGAAGCTGGTGAGTGGGAGCGGCCTGCTGGCCAATCAGGGCCGCTGTCGGCCAGCTGAAGCGGTCTAGGCCCCGCCCACCGCCTCAACGCGCTCGGACTGAGTACGAGCGACGCGCTCAGCCCGCGTTGCCGTCTCTGTTGCTCCTACGGGACGAGTGGGAGGCCGCGTCCAGAGCGGTGGGGGCAGCGGTACCATCCCCCGAAAAACTGGCACATCCAAGACACTGTCATGGCCTACGTTGACAACATGTGTGAAAACTTTCAGTCCGTCAACGGAGTTCATTAAAATCGAGCGGGCCGCGAAAATTCGGCATTTTTCCCCGTTGAATGTGCGTGCGACTGCTGGGATTTTTGTTTTTTTCTCGACGAAAACCGCTTGTCAACCGGGTGATTAGTTTTTCGGCGACGATGCAGCTCGTAAACTGCCCCGTAAAACACCAAAATTAATGGTTACAGATACAGATGATTCGGGTGCGGACAGCGACGATCTCAGAGGTACGTGTGATCAATTGTTAAATATTTACCATTTCTGGGCTTTTAAATGCATTTCAATGAATCGAATAAACGCCCTTTGCGTCGCCAGACCCGAAACTTGCAAGAGAAAAACTGTTAACCGAGTCGAAGACTTTCCCGATCATTTTTACGTCTTTGGAGGTTGGCTCAAAGAAATCGGAGTTGCCGGAGTGCTCACCTAACCCCAGTTGAAAGATTTCCTTCGGAGGCACAGCGGAGAAATTGGGCTGGAGTGTTTCCAGCCCTCCATTACGGGCATTTTCAAACTCAAACTTCCCCCATTTCTCGCTGTAAATTTCCCGATTCGCTCAGACTTCATGTTCGGATAATCAACGACAATTTAATTTTTAACTCGATCAGACGAGCAAAAAGCCACCGAAAACCCCCAGGAGACCGAGCGATTACTTCCTGAACCTCCCTGGTAAAAGTCCGTTTCCAGGACAACCGGCTGCCATCTTGCCACCGCCCTTCACAAACAAACAACGCAAACCTCGTCACCACCTACAGGGTGGCCCGAAAAAAACCGATAAATCAAACAACTGAAAATGAGTCGTCTCCAAATATACTTCCATGGCCGGTTGAACGGTCGCATTAATCAGCCCCTCGGGTTGATTAAATATTTTCAAAGGAGCGCGCGAACAGTCGCCTGTCATCGGCATGTTAATTTCCCGATATCGTCACGTCACTCGCCGATGTGGGCAAAATGATACGGAATTTATAAAATCGAACTTCTCACTCGGTTATCGAGACCGTTTTCTTTGACCGATTTGACGGATACTCGCTGGTTTTGACAGCGCCTGTCACCGTAGTCAATGCAACTGAAACGTCAACTGTCCCCATCCCTGTCTGCGTGTAGTTAACTGGGTACTGAGTATGGAAAAATTGCAGATTTTGCCAATGTCCAGCTGTTGACCATCATCAGGGCAGTGCAGGTCCACGCCAGTGAAGTTAAAGTGCGACGCGTTCAAAATCATGCATCATCAACAATTCGGACATAAGGAGAACAGTGCTGTGGGTGTGGGGGGGCCGATCGACACCACATCAGTGTCGTACCACTCGCAGTTCAGCTACGGGGGCGCCAACGACAACTGGACGTACAACAATCCGACGGTGACGCCAATGAAGCAAATTGAAGGTGAAAATTGTCGAATATTTCCTGAGCCCCCATGCGACGGACGCTTTTCCTTGCGGCTCGCGTAAATCAAGCGGGTCTCATTAGCGCAGCATACAAGCGCATTTGTAACTCACGTTTTGATTTATTTCGGCGTCCAAATGGGAATTTATGGGCGATAAAATTGACGCCAATGACTTACAACCGACTTTCAGGAAATTTCCGAAAATCCCATTTTCAACGTTGGTTCCAGCAGCTTTTCTAAAGATTCTCGCCAAGTTTGGCAACAATTGGCGCAAAAAGATCAAAGGAATTACAAATATTCCGTTCATTCCGTACAAAATTTTTTGTTCGTTTTCAGCTTGCACAACCCGGATTTTCGCAATAATTGTAAAAACATATTCTTCGCAATGAAACTAGTGGGTTTTTCGGGTTTTTAGGCCGTCGTAAAATAGAATTTCTTCTTGACGTTTCGCAAGCACGAGTGGCTTGCATCTTCAGAAGTGGTTTGCTTGAACGCTTACACTGTTCTCATCAGAACCCGC
>NW_026018611.1:1614385-1619732 GCF_020466585.1 Dendroctonus ponderosae
TGAGAACAGTGTAAGCGTTCAAGCAAACCACTTCTGAAGATGCAAGCCACTCGTGCTTGCGAAACGTCAGGAAGAAATTCCATTTTACGACGGCCCAAAAACCGATTAGTTTCAATAAAACAAGTGATCGTTTCTAGCTTGTCTTCAAAGTGCCGGCAAAGACCGTAAGGCTTATTCGCCATTGGACCAGGCGGACGCCCTGTCCCTGGAACAGGAAAATGAACGTCCGGAAAACAACAACCGCAACAATGCGCACAACAAAAACCACAGGTTGGTGCCACCCCCTCGTATAACCGCCATGATCCACTCGCGCGAGCAACCAAAAAAGTGAAGTCTGTCACTGTCACTTGCAGCTTGTCATCGGCGCTGTCACCTGCCCTGTCAAGTTCGAGCGCCATCTTGGAAATGAAACACCTATGGGACGAGTTCTACTCGTTGGGCACGGAAATGATCGTCACCAAGGCGGGAAGACGAATGTTCCCGACGTTCCAAGTGAAACTCTGCGGTCTCGATCTGCACTCCGAGTACATGTTGATGATGGACTTTGTGCCGGTGGACGACAAGCGCTATCGCTATGCGTTTCACAGGTAAAAGGGCGGACGTTTCGCCTCCAACAGCACCTGCTCAGTGCATCATCAGTTCCAGTTGGGTGGTGGCCGGCAAGGCGGATCCAGTGTCGCCGCCCCGGATCCACGTGCACCCCGACAGTCCCGCCACTGGCGCCCAATGGATGAAGCAAACTGTGTCTTTTGACAAGCTGAAGCTGACCAATAATCAGCTGGACGACAATGGCCACGTAAGCGCGCCAACTTGGGCCCTTTGAACGGGTTCTGATTAACGTTTCTGGCAGATTATCCTCAACTCGATGCATCGGTACCAGCCGCGGTTCCACGTCGTCTATTTACCCCCGAAAAACGTGCAGTCTGAGGAAAACAGCAGCGAAAACTTCAAAACTTTCGTGTTCCCGGAAACCTCCTTCACCGCAGTCACCGCCTACCAGAACCACCGGGTACGTCAACTTTTGACACTGACAAGTGACAATGACTGACAAGTGACAGCAGGTGCTAATGATCGCGTTTTTTCCAGATCACTCAACTGAAAATCGCCAGCAATCCGTTTGCCAAAGGCTTTAGAGACTGCGATCCAGATGACGGGTAAGTGATCGATTTTATAGACGAGGGCCGCGCAAAAAGTGCGTGCTGCTCTTAGACAAAGTGCCGTTCGAAAAGATACCCGACGGCCATCGGGGATATTTATTTAAAAATCGCTCCTTACTGATGTGTTTATTGGTTTTGAACCGAAATAGAGCGGCGCAACCGAGCGGGATTTAAAAAGTCGAACCGAATCAAAATAAACACGTCATAATCTTAATCGGATTCCCGAGATCTGGTCAGATTTATGAACGGCAAATATTTGGACGTCGAGCCTGATTGGTGCGACGCCCAAAAACAACACCGGAACCCAATTAAGCCGTCGGCTAAACCGTTCGGGTTGTCGATGGTAGTGAGTTGCATTGGGCGCCATCTAGCCAACAGTAAATCCCCAAAAACGAAAAAATCCGCAGGCTTCGATAAGCAGGAGATTGGGCATTTGTGTACGTGAAAAGGCCGCCGATAGGATCTGTTTTCAATCAGGCGCGCAACTTTGGACTTGAAACACTTTCAATAAATTCCCGATCGTTTACGAAAGATAAACGATAAAATAAATAAAATCAATCGTCGTCGCACGGCAGTTTAAAATCGGCTCGGAATTTTGAAACGATCGCCGACCAATTGCTGTTGGACGGTTTATGCGTTTCGCTAAATAGACGGGATATGTAAATTTCAAAATTCGAAGTTTATTAAGGATTAGTATATATAATTTTATCGAATTTATTAACATAATTCAGCCGCGATTAAACATACACGATTCAGGGCGTCGGCAATTTTGCGCACGCAAATCGCAGCCTGTAAAGCATTTTGAATCATCCTGGTAGCGCAAGTGTGATTGATCAAAGTAGCACGGTTGGCATGGTAACGCGATCCAAACGGCCAAATACTAGGGACGAACTGCACGGTTCCGGATCGCATCTACCGGGACCGATAAAAAATGGAACAGCTGTTGGTGTGCAAAAAACTACCCTATTTCGCTTTTTAAGAGACGAAATTTTTGGCGTTAAAAATGGGTTTTCTGCTCGATCTGGCCACTCGAGATAGCCAATCGAACAATGACACAGTTGAAGCACTTGACTGTATCTGGTCTGAAACAATTAAGCCACTTTCAAATATGTCATCGCAATCGAACTCGTTGAAATGGAAGGAATTCAAGTTCAGAACGAATTTTGCTCATAGGAACGCCACTGATGTTCTGGCTAAATTCGCACTCTGTCGAATCCCAAAGTCACTTTTTGCCTAGACAGTCACTGAAAAACCCCAAAACTCATCCAGCAGTTGGAGGCAATTTTAGCTAGAAAGCCGAAATAAATTGTCTGGTTCTCTTAATCAGATCCCTTGTTTCGACTTTTATCTGTTTCCGAATGCTGTGCAATATACTTGAAAATCGGCATAAAAATATGTTGATCGGTGAATGTAGCAATTTCGAACGCAGTCACGCGCACGCCATCTGAATGCTCCTATGAACCCCTAGTGTGCGAGCGAGACAACCGCTGTCAGCCACGTTCCCGAACAGTACAGTCAGTGCTGTTTGAATTATATTCGGATCAGGTGGTTTGTTGCATTTTTGGTCAAAATCATGTTCAAACCAGTTTTAGTGCGATCCTAGTTCCTTGGGAACTTAATGACATTATTACTTATCATTTTGATTAATTTTCCTGACAATTGTTATATTTTTTTCCTTCCTGGATTTCAGTCAGTGTGAAATAAAATTTTTCATGCCGTTTATTTCATAACATTTCGGCGAGACAACAGCGCCATCATCAGATTTACGCTACGCAGGCAAATGTAGACAATAATTCGAACAAATTTGAGGTTTCAAGACAGCAAAGACCTAAAAGAATCTAATATTTCCCAAGTATGCGTTTGTATTAATTTTAAATCTGATGATGGCGCTGTTGTCTCGCCGAAACGTTTTGAAATAAACGATATAAAAATTTGGGCCCAATTCGGTGGCCAATAAATCGGGGAAAACTGCGTAGTGTAATACCGGCGCAATAAAAATTGTATATTACCCGCTTAATCACGTATTAACTGATATGACTTCAACGTTATTAGGGAGTTTTTCGGCCCCTTAATGCAACACGTTTTACGTTATCCGTTATTCTGAGCATGCGCATTAGTAAAGAAATAACCGTTTACGTGATTAGATGATAACGTGTTCCTTTATTTACGTACGAGTAGCGGTAGCGTTGAAAAACGCACTTAACGTTAATTGCCTGAACACTGGGCATGATCAGAATAACGTTTAGCGTTTAAGGCCAACGTAATTTTAAGAGACCCAAAAACTCTCTATATCATATGGCAACAGCGCGACATTTTAAAGGGCCAAGGCCAGGACTGGACTGAGATGAAAGCAATTTGGCCGACTGCGACCTTCTGCTTCACACTCTCGAAACCGACCCACTTCAGACCCATGATTGATAAACAACCGACAGGGAAACGTCAACAAAAATTGATACGCAGCGAAAAAAATCGAATATAATTTTAAAAAATCAGTTGGCAATCAATCCAAGCCATGCAAGTCCTTATTAGTAGTCGATTCCAAGGCCAGCCACGTCGTTCCGCGGTCACGTCGAATCGCACCTGCAAAACGCCGCAAACACCTTGTAGTTCTTCGCGTAGTCGCGCTCGACTGGCAGATGGAGCCGATCAGAAGCCATCAGAGCGGCCCCCACTCCCATCTCGGTGCTCAGTCTGAGCAGCGTGAGCCGCTGAAGGTCGGTGCGCTCCTGCAGGTAGGCGTTGAAGCCGCCCTGCAGCAGATCCCAGCTGAGCCACACCGAGCCCACGCAGATCACCTGCAGGCCGCCCTCTTGCTCTGTCAGCTCTTGGGCGGCTTGGCGCGCCACTGCCGCGATGCCCTTCGCGAGGTCGGCGCCCGCCTGCTTGAAGATGTGCCGCGCCAGCAGGTCGCCCTCACGCGCCACTTGCGCCACACTTTTGCACAGAAGCGCGATCCGCGACTTATCAAAGTTCTTGTAAAACGAGTCCAGAATGTCCGCCTGGCTGCGGATCTGGAAGAACTGCTGGACGAGCCCCCAGAGACGCCCACTGGGGTGGGGCGGCGCTTCGAACTTGTCCATGTCATTGAAGCAGTACTTGACCGCCTGCCAGCTGATGTGCCAGGCACTCCCCTCGTCCCCCAGCAAATACCCCCATCCGCCGCACTGCACTTTCTGGCCATCGGGGTTGATGAGGAGCGTGTTCGAGCCGGTTCCAGCGATGCAGACGACACCGCCCTTGTTGCTGATGGTGGCAATCGAGCCATCAGTGTCGGAGCCGACGGCGTATCGGCGCGCCAGTTGCGGGTGGGCCTCAATCAGCCCTTGCACGAGCTGCTGATTGGACTCCTCCAGCTGGCAGCCGCTGAGGGAGAGGCCGAGGGCGGCAATCGGACTGTCCAGGGCGATGCCCGCCTGCTGCTTGGCCCGATTGACCAGCTCGGCGATTCTCGTGCGACATTCCTCCATGCCGATCAGGTAGTGGTTGGTGCCCGCCCCTTTGGCAGTGGCCACCACCTGCCCCTGGGGGTTCAGCAGCACCACTGTCGAGTTGGACGCGCCCCCCTCGATGCCGCCCACGATTTCGCTGGCCATTTCACACTCACTAACGCGAACAAATCACTCACTCACTTACAACGTGAACCGTCACTCACTCACTGACAACAGTCCAACGCTACAACAAACAAACAGGCCTTAGTGGGGCCGCTCGAGCTCACAAACCAACAACATCAATCCTCGTACTGTATCGTAAATGCGAATTGTTTGGGGCTTGATAACAACAGACCGACCGCACTCTCCAGTAAGGTTATATTAATAGGAGCGCTTCTGATTAAGGAAGCAGTGGCGTCCGCTTCTCTTCGCTTCACTGCGTTGGTGAACTCGTCCATTGGCGCTCCTATTCTTCCTCCGCTTACAGCATCCAAGTGGTTCGGAGTTTTGATTGTTTCTGTGCACACCTGGCAACCCTAAACGCCAGCAGGGATTTGTGACGTCACACGAGAGGAGCTCGATTCTCGCGTCCCTAATGCCCGTGGTTTTTTTTTATTATTAATAAAATTAATTGTATATACTTTCCTGACTGTGTTTCAATTCCAAATCAAATTCATTCCTGGGTTTCAGTCATTTATTATCAATCAAAATACGTTTCGGTGTATTTTTCCACCATCATCAGTTTTTATGTGTAGCGTTGTT
>NW_026018611.1:1620538-1622146 GCF_020466585.1 Dendroctonus ponderosae
CGCCAAGCAGCACTGCGTGAAAGATGATTCTCATTGGTCCGCTCTCATTGTCACTCTCGAATGTCACGTTATAGCCGGACGTAATCCGTGTACACACCAAGCGGGTAATTTGAATTTGTTATATGCATTTTAATTGTTTGAATTTCATAGGGTGGGAACTGTCAGCTCCGGATAAATTTATTTGAGTAAGATAGAAATTTTATTAATATTGCCAATAAAATTATAACGTTACCGCATTTAAAAAGAAAAGTTCATATAAACTGTTGTACTTGTACGTGCCCTTACTTTTCTGCTGCGGGCACGCAAAATTTATTTTCGATAAATTTTGTTAATTTGTTAATCAAAACACCATATTTTCAGTATTTCATAAGGGTCTCAGGTTTTAGTAGTAAGAAGATTTACTTTTACATGCCCTGACTTTTCTGCTGCGGGCACGCAAAGTTTATATTCAACCAATTTGGAATATACCGTAGATATAATTCATGTATATTACCGGAATATTTGTTTTGAACATACTAGGTATATTCACCTGCACATATACACAATATGTACATACCTGGCATGTTCATCTGCACATATACCCAATATGTACATACCTAGGATATACTTTTTATGAACTTTGATGCATGTATATTCCACGAACATTCATGTTAGGAATGTTCAACCATGTATATTCCCAGGATATTCCCGCAATGTTCTCTATATTTTTTGAACATTCTGGGATATTCATAGAATATCAAATGCTATCTGGGTACTTTGACAACTCGCGCTTGACAACACTGTCGTGGCCACTATGGCCGCCTTAGCTGACTACTGTCAATGTGACATGGGGGGATATTGCAGGCGCCAGTTGGGCTACAGCGTTCCAGAATGCCCCAATTGGCAACAAATTGCGCCAAAAACCTCGCTAGGAGACAAACATTCGGGCGCCCCAGTCTCGAACGTTCTATACGCGCCTGCTAATTAATTACAGCTGATATGAATGTTCCGAATCGCATTCACTATGGACAAGGTACAATAAAAGGGTTGAGAGGCTCATTCGTATTCTGCCTGTCGCCCGTTAAAGATAAGGCCGCATGGGACGTATCCGAGACATGTTTTCCCAAAAGAAGGTTCTTTGGCTTGCTTTGGGCACGCTCATGCATTCTGAACAGAGATTGATGGCTTCATGAAAAGAAGCCCCCCCATGTGGGTGGTTTCAACCCGCACACATTCAATTCGAGTTGCATATACGGAATATAAATTGACAGCAAGACACACTTGGCTGAGAGCTCAAAGCTCAGAGCACGAAGCTCAAAAGGCAACACTGTCACTAATCGTATTCGGTCGGCATTGTTCGCTTGAGGAGCCGAACTGAATAGCTTAGAACAACTGTCAGATGCAGCTGAGCGGAAAGGACCACTTAGATTTCCATGCCTCCAGACTGTTTCCACACTCTTAGGCTGATTAAATTTGAATCCAGTTGCACTCAACCAACGCACCAGCAATATTATTAAGCTGGATTTGGGGTCTATTCGGGCGCTTGATGGATGATGTGCCAACTTCCCTTCTCTCTCTGTCTTAGTGCATTTTCCAGATACGCTAAAGGATATTAATCGTGCAAATAAC
>NW_026018611.1:1622246-1643240 GCF_020466585.1 Dendroctonus ponderosae
TCTCATCACTAATTCAGCACCTTGTTAACCTGCAACCCTGCATTTTAAAGGAGCCTTTACATACCATTAAAATGACCACTAATACACTTTCGAAATTAAAAAAAAGGTCAAGACCATCATCCGTGGAAGATCAGGGTAGTTTTCCAGAAAAAGTTGCATCTCGAACCCTAGTCGAGTTCTGAACCAGTGATGCCATACAAGGGAATTTTTCCCTAGATCTAGGGATTTTTCTCAGGCCAAAAAAAAGGATTTTAAACATTTTTCGTTTAAATTTAAAGAATAAATAAGAAGAATACAAATTGAAGCAAAATTATGAGCTACATTTTTTTGCATTTTTAAAATTTTGCAATATACGGTTTTCAATAAAAGTTTTAGCTTCACTTACCATTTTTTATTAGACATTTTTATTTATATTTTTTTGCAAATCTAGGGGTTTTTTAAGTGACCATCTGGGGATTTTAATCTTACCGATCTTGCATCACTGTTCTGAACTACGACAAAATCAGCTTATTCAGCACCAAAATGACATACTTTTACAAATATTCGTGTAAATGAAATAATTTATGCGCGAGAAAAAATTAAATATTGTTGTAACGTTGAAACCTCAAGAACATTTTCCACCTGATCGTTGCATTCCCCGGTTGCATTTTCGCAACTTTTGTGCGGATTTTTCGTTAGAAACTGACTTATTTTTCTCGTTTTGGATTGAGAAAAGTAATTGTTATCGCTTGCGGATTGAGAAATTTCTCGGCGAAATAATCGTCGCCTTCGAGTGATTTTTTTGGGCCCATCCAGTAAGAAATTGAGCGGTTTTTCAATTTGAGTATTGAGAAATCTAAAATCAAATGAGAAATTTTTAGTGAAAACGTCTGATTATTAGTATTTCACTTAGAAACTGTCCATTTTCGCAATTTTAGAGTAGTTTTATTGAGAAAATTACTTGTTTCTCTCGCTTTGGATTGAGAAATTATACTATAAATTGTTCGCCCGAGCGATTTTTTTTGGAAAATCCGGTGAGAAATCACGTAGTTTTTCAAATTAAGTACTGAGAAATAAAATTCTGAGTCAAAACGTCTAATTATCAGTGCCTCACTGGGGCGCTGTTCATTTTCGCTATTGTGAAAGACTAGTTGAGAAACGGGTAAACTTATCTTACTTTTGTATTGAGAAATCAAGAACTTCCGGGTAACTTTTGCGCTTTTCGATGGCGATTTGCCGCAAAAAATTGATGCCTTCGAAATATATAGCATTTTGTCATAGTTTTGGGGCAAATTCAGTGATCAGTCTATTGCTTTCTCAATTTGGGTATTGAGAAAACTGACACATGATGAGTGTCCCACTGCGATTCGGTTTGTTTTTGCAACTTTGGACGCTTTGCGGCGCATTGGCAGCGAGAAATCAATTTATTTCTCGCGTTTTGGACCGAGAAACTGAGCTCCGAGGCGCAATTATGGTTGTATGCAGCGACTATTTACTGACAATTATTCTCTGATAATTAAGCTGAACAATTACCGAGCGACCCACATTCTCTGCTTCGTAAATGCTCCATTTTGGAGACACTCTATAGATCACCGGGCCGAAAATAGCCTCGAAACACAACCATCGTTAACCCGACAGCTGTCAGTAGACCGTGACAAGCACTAAACTGCTCATAAAATGTCAACAGGCTCAAGACAATTATTCGCGTCTATCAGAAGATAGTCACTGTCTCTGTCTGCTTTCTAACGGTTATTAATTGATAGACTTAAACCGAGCATGATGGCTTCTACTACTAAACTTTGGGCGGCGCACGCCAGCCTGAAGATGCCAATGATGCGCGCAAGCGAAACGTCCAGACCAAATCCCTACCGATGATGCCCGAATAGCCAAAAATCCTAAAATCGACCCTAATTTCTGCGCGGTTTTACGTGGAAAACCAAACAAAATTAACTGGGTTTTCATGTCCAGATGTTTCCACTGACTTTTGACGTTTCTCCACTGCGGTGCAATCGTTATTGAAAATCGCTACTAAAACATTTTAAGGCGTGAAGGTATCAAGTCCGAACGTAGCAACCGGCAGGCCATCGGCACTCCTATGAGTGCGAGAGAGACCTCCGAGGCCAGCTACGCTCCTGACTGGAAAAATCAGTTTTATGCGATTTTGATCCACAGTGCCAAACGCAAAAAAATGTACAAGACCTACTTGCTAAGATGAGTGGAAAAACTGCACCACTTTGGGGCCCAAACCACTGTAATAAGTGAAGGCAAAGCCCCACTAATCCCCCGTGTTGCTGTTTGCACAGCGATAAGACAGTTATTTATTTGTTTATGGACTGTTTTCCACATTGGGCCAATTGAATGGGCCGCAATCAAGTCGCTTAATGATTCCCTGGAAAGGAGCGGGAATTTTATAATTAATTTACCGGCCTCAGTGGCGTAGAGCCGCTAAGGAAAAACGACTGAACTGAACCAATTTGTGGACGCAGAACAGTGTCGTGCAAGCAAAGCAAAAGAATCGACCCGCTCTTAGGAGCGTTTAAACGTCAGCCAGCAACATGAAGAACGTCAAACTGTCGGGAACAGTGACATGGAAACGGTGGTTTAATTCGAAGCGCACGACCCCTTAATTGCAAAAGCCTCCCATAAACTTCAGCGGGTTTTCGAATATTTTCACTTAATTTGATCGTAAACTCGCCGAGAGTGAAGCTGATGTGACAAATTTAAGCCGAAGCGTCGCCTTAAATCTGTGGCGGAAGCCGTTTCGGGACATGAATTGTGGCCGAAGCCGACGGCACCGTTTATTTCGGACTTGGCGCCCCCTTTTATTCATTTTTCAATAGGCACGACAGTCAACACTTGATCTATCTACCATTGGTCCCGTTTTGCCCAAGGTTYCCCTACGAGATTTGCCGCAGGGGAACATGGTGCATAGCTGACCAAACGGTGATTGAAAAACCTTTCATTCCACTCGAAAACTGCGCTGTTKGGATTTCAGAAAAATCTTGCACCGATTCAGGCGACTAATTTGCGATCACACTTTCCGCCTTTATCCAGCAAAGCCGGATCTATTTCGGGTGGTGGMTGCCAAGGCGGGATTAATAACCCTCAACTATTCAGTCGCATCGATCTTCTTCCGACACCCGACGGCCCCCTTACAAATGACTCCCTTTTCGTAGACGGTTTGTTACGGCATTTTTCGAATACATGCTCATGTCCTAATTGCCACTTGGCTGGATGGATGGGCCCGCCGATTCGCCCGATTTCGCCCCAATTGAGCGTGATTGCTAATTGGATTTAGCTGATTTTTTCTGTTGCAGATCACCCGAAGTGTCCAGTCCGTCCAATCAGCAGCGCCAACGAACTACGTCCCGATCAACCCCAAACAGTTGCGGCACCAAAGGTGAGATAGTTAGTGCCTACTAAGAGGGTCTGAACCGCCCAATTAGCCCCGACGTTTCGTGATTAGGCCTGCGTCAGCATCGTTTGTCCGCCGCCTCGGTTGCAAACCCATCGATTTTTGAGTTGGAGCGCGCCAATCGCGACGTTGACACTTGACATACATATACAAAGAAGGGCAAGTTCCGTGAAAACGTTCGAGGCTTTTGCAGTGTTCAAAAATGAGATTAAGGTGCGTTTGCACTCGCATGGCTTGCATATGGAATTTCCATTGTCCAAAGATGCCCGAAAGCTATGTTTTGAGGCGCAAAGGCGTAAAGTGGGAACGTAGTAGCCGTCAGCTTTATTGCCGCGGTCATGGGTTCCTATGTGTGCGAGTGAGATAACCGATGCGAGCCGCGTTCCAGAATGTAAGTGAGATGCAAAATTTGCGAATTTTTGGAACAAAWTACTCGAATGATCGATGAACGGCGTTAATCCAAACAGGAACTCCCATCTCATTGTTCTATTATCACATAAACAACATAAACTAATATGTGCACTGGTGATGTAACGGATCGATTAAGCGCGGAACAAATCAAGCCATTTTTGCATTTTCGACGTTGATCACAAACATGACCTGAAGTGTCAAAAAAACGTCAGTTTTTAAAWCGCGCTTTAACTGAGAAAAACATTGGATCCGGCGGAGAAAATTGTGAAAAACGCGAGCCAAGACAGTCTAGTTATTGTTCCTGATCAATTTTTCTGAGTAACTGGCATTTAATTAGTAATTTTTCGAAAAATACTGCAGCGACTGACAACCCGTTCACGGAACATTTGGTCACACCGCAATGACAAGCATCGGGAGTTTTCTCGTTTATTTATGGGAGAGTGGTTGAATTTGTTGCAAAAGGCACCAAGAAATTAAAAATGTTCTAAAATCAATGGGGTTGAATGACATTTCCAACTCTTTTTTTTAGCAAAACTAATCCACATTTACAGCAAGCCGAAGTTTGCAAGTTATGAATTTTTACAGGCAGGTTTGTACTATTAAAATATCGGGCAAAAAGCGACAACGTTTACATTTGACTAAGTGAGAAATGGTTTGAACTCACCAGTGCAGCAAACCTGAGCATCCATGACTGCAGTTAACTGGAATAAATGCGTCAACGTCATTTCACTACTTTCACGGAACCAACAACAGCAAAAACAGCGCCGAAACTCTGGGTACTGATGATGCGAGGATTGATTAAGCGCGGAACAAATCAAGTCAATTGTGCGGGCGCTCTTTTCCAACATTCAACACACGCATAACCTCTAGTGTCAAAAAAACGTCAGTTTTCAAATCGCGCTTTAACTGAGAAAAACGTTGGATCCGGCGGAGAAAATTGTGAAAAACGCGAGCCAAGACAGTCTAGTTATTGAACCTGATCAGTTTTTTTGRGTAACTGGCAATTAATTGGCGATTTTTCGAAAAACACTGCAGCCACTGACAACCCGTTCGCGCAACATTTGGTCACACCATAATGACAAGCATGGGGAGTTTTCTCGTTTACTTAGGGGAGAGTGGATGAATTTGGTGAAAATTGCTCACATGTACCAGGAAATTAAAAACTGTTCTAAAATCAATGGGGTTGAATGACACAAACAATTTGGGGGTTCTTCTAAATAAAGCCTTGAGAAGAATGGGGTTAAATATCAATCACCCTGTACAGATTTGTACGGGAAAATAAGGCTAATTCAATAAAGACTGTGGCTTTGAAAGGAACGGATGTCGACAATGCGTCGCTTTGTGCTCGGAGATTGTACGAAATGGGCTTCGTCTCGAAAAGCGCGCAATTTCCTCTTCTTTAGGGAGATTTAAAGACATTAAGCCCTTAACTGGGAGGGCACTAATATAGTTTTTTGCAAATTTCTCAGTTTTTAATAATTTTTTTAACTATTTTTTCTGTACTCCCAAGTCACCCCCAGAGAACACCTCCAGAGGAGTGATGCCAATTCTGAACCACCCTGTATATAACTTCGAAAATAACTCCGCAATCGTAAATTCGCCTTTGTGTACAATTCGAAGCGTAATTATTTCATTGGATGCAGCCAATTTCGAGCTCAGTTAGAGGAAATTTCGTGTAAACAGTGACGGTTAATGTTTTGTTTTCGAGAAAAAATCGATTTTATTCGATTTCAAAGCGGAACCGGAAAGTTACGAGCGGGCCGGTGCCCGGCGTGTTTATGCCGCCCTAATAAACAATAAAACGTCCAACTAATGTGTTATCGCAGGAGGCCGCCCTCAAAATACCTCCGGCAGTTTTTTGGCTCGGTTGCAGTTCAAGTCTAGTAGGCGTCGTTGCCACCAGATCAGCCCGACTGAAGTTAAAGGGGCCATTTGCGATCCCCAGCCGGCCTCCTGCTGGCTTTTGTTTATGGAAACTGGGAAAAAATGCATGGATGCTTAGAAGCGGCAGCCAAGATCGTCGTAAAATTCCAGCTGGCAATTACAGCAATCTAAACACACTTTGAGATCGCGCCCATCTCGTCTAGATCTCGAAATTAACCTGTCAAAATCGACAGTTAAAGTAACTGACAGTTAAACTAACTAACTCGCGAACCGTCGCTTTTTTACGGCTCCCCTCAAAGATCATTACCGAGCGGTGTTTACAGTGCGGACGCCCGTTTGGTCTCACTTTTTCGTTGGTTTTGCTCCGATCAGTCAGTCGAGTAAACAAGCCAGAACCAGTTGTTTACGAAACCATTCAGGGCCCGAAATAATCCGACATTCCGTTGCAGATGATGAGGGCGCTGAGCACGCGGCACCGACCCAAACCCACCAATCGGACGCGCTGCACAATCCCCACCCCTCGATGATCTTCCAGAACCGGTACCAGCCGACCAATCAGACGGCCAGCCCTGCGCTGCTCCAGTCCAACATACTCAGTGCCGGCCTCAGCCCGATCGCCCAGCCCTACTCGGCGGAAATTTGCAACTACGGCCCCGTCTACCATCCGCACAACATTCTGCACAACTACAATGCGGTCTACACCAATGACAAGTCGATGCGACCTGCCAATTTCGGTCGCGGCATGTACGGCGGCTATCAGGGCTTTTACAATAATGGAAATTTCCGATCGGCAACCCTGACCAGTGCCCATCAAAGTGGCTACGATTTTGCGCCGCGATAGTGCGCACGTCAATGTCAATGTCAGTGTCAACTAGGGGGCCGAGCGATTGTTGTCAATGTCACTTTCGCTTGCTTGATTTCTCACCTACAAGTTGTGGCCAATTCGACTCCGCTAGGTATACAGGGTGGTCCTCTACTAATGAGACAAACGCACTCTATTGTTTAGGTAGAAATACGAAATTTTGATTTATTTGTCTCACTGCGTGTAATAGTCATTGTATTTTTCTTTCCTGGGATATAAAAATGTTCATATCGTTTATGTCATATAACGTTTCGGCGAGACAACAGCGCCATCATCAGATTTAAAATCCATACAAACTCATAATTGGGAAATATTAGACTCTTTTAGGTCTTTGCTGTTTTGAAATCTCAAATTTGTTCGAATTATTGTCTACATTTGCTGCGCAGGCAAATGTCGAAGATCGTAACATCAAACGTTTCAACATAAACGGAAAAGCTTGCAACAGTGTTTGCATTTTCCGGGCAACTCTATTCTTTACAGGGTGGTCTCAAAAAATCAAATCCCTGTGGTGTAGAAATACTGAAAAACTTTTTTGTCCAACGATTTGGCACTGTTTCATTTGCCACCCGGTAGAAAATTTATCTGAACCACTACTTTTGTTGCAAAAACACCCGTTAATCGAAAAAAAAAATGCCCAAAATCACGCTTCAAACAAAATCGCAATCGCTCTAAGCAATCAGATTTATTCAGTTGCAAAGTTGGTCCAAATTCGTGAGGGTCACGCTGATTTGGTTGAGCAGTGTAGAAGGCGCGCCCAACAAACGAGGCGACTGTTTTTTTGCACTTTGCGTGAGCTAATCAGTCAGACGGTGGAGTTTAGAGAGTCTTTTGCGGAAAATCTGTTGGCATAGGAGAAGTACTAGAAAATTTTGTTTTTTGTTATAAATGTCGAGTTCGCTTAGTTGAAGAGAGCACTGGAAGCGCGCTGAGTGTAAAGTGAACATTTTTCCAAAAACTCTGCCAAGCTGAAACTTTTTGACTTTTTTTCGTTTTTTTGCAGTGTTCTAAAAAGTTCGTTTCGAGCAAATGGTCAAAAAACTCATTATTTTTTACATTAACCATCATACAAACTAGTAGCTGAATTTCACTTTTCCCCGTATCTGCACAAATTTTCGCAATTGAGGCGATTTTTTTCGAAACTAGCGATTCAATTCGAACTCCGTAGCTGTAGGCAAAGTCTGTCTTAAATTCACACAAAAATATCGTTTTTCTGTCTTTTCTCCTTAACGCGATTTTTAACTGAAGAGCATCACTTTCGATGAATTGTTAAGCCCATGTGGTTGAAGACAATAGGAAAATTTCTGTCGAAAAGTTTGCGAGAAGATCGAAAAAAAAACAGATAATTTTTGACTCGATTTTAGCTGGATTTTTTACATGACTTTTCCGAAATCAACACGTATTTTTTCCAAAACTTTAGAGATTTATTTCAAATTTACTGACGCTAAGGAAGGCTCTGCAACATTGCCTTTAAACATCAGTTTTTCTTCGTTTGCTCCCTAACGAAACCTCTAATCGCGAAAAAAACAAAATGTCCCAAAACGCGAGGGAAAATGGGAAAAATTGAGTTGAAAGAATTTGCCAAAAAACTAATAATTTTTTTCATTTTCCACATTTGTTGTTGCATGTTGAACTAATAGACTTTTTCGGTTAAATCCCTCCCAATCTGAAATATTTGCGCCGTTTAATCGCTTTTACGGAAATAGCGCCACTTTTTTACTGGATTTACGGCAACTTTGCACCCAACTAAATTAAAAAAATCGACACTTTAAATCCTTCACAAACCCGCTGAAGTAATTGCAAGTGAAAAATTCGCTTTTTCCTTCAGGATTTGATCGCTTAAGTGCAATGGGATGCTTAGAACGCATCACCATCACAAGTTCAATCTAAAAACCGCACACCATCGAAATCGAATCATTTTAATGAAACTCATTTTCCCATTCAGGAACGTGGCAAACATCGGTTCTCTCTCTCGCACCCAACGGGGTCTATAGGAGATGCCCGATGGTCGGCGCGTTGCTACGTTCCAACTTGACACCTCCCTCGCTGGAAATAATTCAGTTTTCAGCGTGACAATGTTCGAAAAAGCATTTTTTGCCAGTTTTCGATTACTTTTCATCTTATTAGAGAACACGCCCACATTCGTTTAGGGACTAGTTTTGAAAAGTAGTCAAAAACTCCAAAAAATTGGGCGCAAACGCATTATCCAAACCACACTTTGTGAGGGTCAAATCTGGGCTCTAATGTGGGTGGCCAACTCGAATGTTTAAGATCTGCATTTGATTTAATAGTTTTTACGGAAATAGTCGCTTTTTTACTGGATTTATGGCAACTTTGCGCCAAATTAAATTAAAAAAACAGACACTTTAAATGCTTCATAAACTTGAGGCCCTGGGGAAGGCGACAATTAATTGCCGAAATTCTGGTAGCTAAAAAAGTTTTTCGTTTTCTTCACCACTGCCCAAACGCAATTCCCAAGAAAAATCAACCATCCTGCAATTAGTCGATATCGGTATTATACGCTTGCTGCGCAGGCAAATGTCGACAATAATTCGAACAAATTTGAGGTTTCAAGACAGCAAAGACCTAAAAGAATCTAATATTTCCCAATTATAAGTTTGTATAGATTTTAAATCTGATGATGGCGCTGTTGTCTCGCCGAAACGTTATGAAAGGAAATGACACTGTGACACCCTATAGCTCCGAAACTACGAACTTTCAGAGAAAACAAATTGGCCTGAAGCGCATTGGTTTTGTGGCATTAGTAGAGGACCACCCTGTACAAGCGGCCCATCGACATTCTGACCAATAGACAAACATTTACAACCGGGGGTTTCACCCATTCTACAGGGTGCGCCATTTAAACCAAAGTGCCTTAAAACCAACCAAAAGTATCCAATCCCTGTGCCTTAATAGACACCAAATACTCGCAACCAAAGAAGTATTATGTATAGAACACGGTTAACACGTAGTTTTCAGCGGTTCAAACTTAGCTGCTAACCTACAGGGTGGTGCGGAATGAACCATGTTTGTAGACGCGTTCGTTCCCCAGCTTCCCGTAGGTGGATGAAAAATGTACATTTTCTGTGTTACTAGTTTCTAGAACAATCGCCTTAGACAGTGCCAAAAATAGTGCGTAAGCCAATCACATAGCCGAGTTACGGTGGGAATTTATTTATTTATTAAAACCATTACGTGTAGCAATTTTTGCAGTTTTATTTCCGCATCTTGGGCGACGAAACCCGCCCACCCAAATGCAGCATGCCCGAGAGCCATCAATTCGTCTGTCAGTGCCATCGACAACGCTCCATGCGAACCATAAAAAAATAATGTACGACCCAAACGGTGTCATTAGGGAAGTTGTTTGTCGAAACAGGGTGGGCAAATGATAGATTACGGGGACAGTAACTCGATACTCTACTGGTGTCTATTCAGCAGCCCATTTACTGGGAAATTAGACAGCAGTACCCACCTATTAGAGATGCAATGGCAAATGTGACAGGTGTCAAATCCGATCCGAAATCGAGCAGGCCACAATGCGAACAACCAGAAAAAACCAAAGTCGTCTCAAATCGAGAGTGCCATCAGTCATGCAGTGAAACCGACAGATTGAGTCGCATTCGAAGCGAAAATCGCTGCTTAATGGGTTTCGAATTATCCGGGTGTATTTCTGAGTGACACCGGCCCGAAATACTCGGTGTTACTTTGAAAAGGTACTTCGACGATTGACACAAGTTGCCATTTCGCTTAGCAAAATAACCCGCGCTCTATAAACAAACGATTAGATGGTGATTTATGTTCTAATTTTCGAGCGCGCCAGTGAGTGGGAGGAGACGCTGAGGAGGCTGTGGATCGACTCGATTGAAACGAGTTCATTAAGCAAAATTTGGCAGCAAACTGTGCCATCAAAGTCGCATTCCCAGCAAGGACGGTGGTTGATTATGGTCCTATCGTCGCCGATCATTTAGAAAACCGACCAGGAAAGTTAGTATGTCGATGGTGGTTGCGTTGTTATCAGCGCCATGCCTGCAATGGGCGTCCATCGACGTTCTGAACCACAGACAAGTTTTGCTTTTGATCATACGCAGCTTTTTCCGGCATTTGCTCAATTGCACACGCTTTTCTAAATCAAGGCAAAGCGCAAGAGGATTCTCTTTCGAAAATGCGGCCGCAAGTTGGAAGGAAAATTTATATTTTGCTGCTTGGCCACGGTTTAAATATCCAAGAAGCATCCGAGACGAAACCCGATGGTGCAGGCGGTCTTCGTCCAAATTGACAGCGCTCAAATTGCAATTCAGAAATATTCCCCACATTCAATCACTCAGTAACCGCAAAAAATGAGCGTAGGAACCACAGAGCGGCTCTGAACGCCCACTCTTCTACTCAGTAGAGGGCGAAACCGAATATAAAAACGAATTGAAGCAGGAACTACACGATTTGACAGGGGCGACGTCAGTTGTAGGGACAAGTTGGCTTGCACCAAAGACGCTTTCAGGGAGAACGTTCAGGTTCTTGACCGATATCGACTAATTGCGGGATGATTGATTTTTCTTGGGAATTCGGTCTGGGCAGTGGTGAAGAAAAAGAAAAACTTTTTTAGCTGCCAGGCTTTCGGCAATTAATTGTCGCCTTCCTCAGGACCTCAAGTTTATGAAGCATTTAAAGTGTCTGTTTTTTAATTTAGTTTGGCGCAAAGTTGCCATAAATCCAGTAAAAAAGGACTATTTCCGTAAAAGCGATTAAATCAAGTGCAGATCTTAAACATTCGAGTTGACCCCCCACATTAGAGTCCAGATTTGACCCTCACAAAGTGCGGCTTGGAGAATGCGTTTGCGGCCAATTTTTTGGAGTTTTTGGCTACTTTTGAAAACTAGTCGCTAAACGAATGTTGGCGTGTTCTCTAATAACATGCAAAGTAATCGAAAACTGCCAAAAAAATGTTTTTTCGAACTTTGTCACGCTGAAAACTGAATTTTTCGAGCGATGGAGGTGTCAAGTTGGAACGTAGCAACGCGCCGACCATCGGGCATCAGCTATAGAACCCGTTGGGTGCGAGAGAGAGAACCGATGTTTGCCACGTTCCTGAATGGAAAAATAAGTTTCATTAAAATGATTCGATTCGGATGGCGTGCGGTTTTCAGCTCGAACTTGCGGTGGTGACGCGTTCTAACCATCCCATTGCACTTAAGCGATCAAATCTTGAAGGGAAAAGCGAATTTTTCACTTGCAATTACTTCAGCGGGTTTGTGAAGGATTGAAAGTGTCGGTTTTTTAAATTTAGTTGGGCGCAAAATTGTCGTAAATCCAGTAAAAAAGTGGCTATTTTCGTAAAAACGATTAAACGACGCAAATATTTCAGATTGTGAGGGATTTAACCGAAAAAGTCTATTAGTTCAACATGCTGCAATGCTGAAAATGAAAAAACTATTAGTTTTTTTGGCAAATTCTTTCAACTGATTTTTTTCCATTTCTCTCGCGTTTTAGGAAAGCGAGCTAACATTTTGTTTTTTTTCGCGATTAGAGGTTTCGTTAGGGAGCCAACGAAGAAAACTGATGTTTAAGGGTAATGTTGCAGAGCCTTCCTTAGCGTCAGTAAATTTGGAATAAATTTCTAAAGTTTCGGAAAAAATACGTGTTGATTTCGGAAAAGTTATCTAAAAAATCCAGCTAAAATCGAGTCAAAAATTATCTGTTTTTTCCGATCTTCTCGCAAACTTTTCGACAGAAGTTTCCCTATTGTCTTCAACCACTTGCGCTTAACAATTCACCGAGAGTGATTTTCTTCAGTTAAAAATCGCGTTAAGGAGAAAAGACAGAAAAACGGTTTTTTGTGTGAATTTAAGACAGACTTCGCCTACGGCACCGGAGTTTGAATTTAATCGCTACAGTTTCGAAAAAAATCGCCTCAATTGCGAAAATTTGTGCAGGTACGGGGAAAAGTGACAAAAAAATCCAGCCACTAGTTTGTATGATGGTTAATGTCAAAAATAATGAGTTTTTAACCATTTGCTCGAAAAGGACTTTTTAGAACACTGCAAAAAACCGAAAAAAGTCAAAAACTTTCAGTTTGGCAGAGTTTTTGGAAAAATCTTCACTTTACACTCAGTGCGCTTTCAGTGCTCTCTTCAACTAAGCGAATTTCATAATAAAAAACAAATTTTTCTAGTACTTCTCTGATAGTAGGTATCAGAGAACTCGATTCTGTTAGAAGCGTGATTTTGGACATTTCTTTTTCGGTTGACGGGTGTTTTTGCAACAAAAATAGCGGTTCCGATAAATTTTCTACCGGGTGGCAAATGAAACAGTGCCAAATCGTTGAACAAAAAAGTTTTTTCAGTATTTCTACACCATAGGTATTTGATTTTTTGGGACCACCCTGTAAAGACTAGAGCCCGGCAAATTCAAACGCTGTTGCAAGGTTTTCCGTTTATGTTGAAACGTTTGATGTTAAGGTCCAGAAAACAGTTTTTTTTGTTCGACTAGGAGCCTGCCGAACTTTTTTCAGTTGCCAGGGGCTCAAAACGCTGCAAACAGAAAGCAAATCGCTCTAAGCAATCAGATTTTATCCACTTTCTAGGGGCCCAGTCGGGCTTGTAACGTTCATTTTGTTGAGCAGGGCGACAAAAAATTGCCGAAAGCCTGGTAGCTAAAAAAGTTTTTCTTTTTCTTCACCACTGCCCAGGACAAAACAACCATCCTGCAATTAGATCTCCACTGTCCAATATGCAATCAATCGCTGAACTTTAAACACTTCATCTGATGAATCGGACAGTGAAAAAGGCACCCAATTTAGGAAAACCCTCATCTAGCCCGATTTTTTGGCATTTGTTTAACATTAAAAATCCAAGTGGGGCATAAAACCGCATATTTACCATTCGAAAGGCTGAGCGCTATAAAAAGCGAAGATATTCTCCAGACGACTCCCGTATATATTCACTTCGACTAACAAGTGTCCCAAAAGTGGCCTAACCCGTAAAATTTACGACAAATTACGTCAACTAAAGTAAACAGCGAATAAATCACCGAGTCAAGTGTCCGCTTTGTTTGGTGGCCCGGAGGCCCACCTATGTTGTGACAACGTTTCCAGACCCTTGAGAGCCGACCTGAAACAAAATCAGGGGCGTAGATCCGAAGTTCATCCGAATCGATAGTTTTGCGCGGACATTGTCCCTGCTGTTTTTGAGCCAATCTCCACCCCACTGACCCATAAGGCGACAAAAATACGGTGATTTATTGGGCCCTTAAACCATGTGGCCCACGGGTAAATCGGTCTGGATGTGTTGCACATCCAGGACAAATTGTTATCGGGGTGATTTTTTTCCTTAACGCGTATCTGCCAAAAATTAAGTGCGTTAAAAATAGGCGCCGATTCATTCCAGATATTGATAAATTCTCTTTGCACATGGCGTCAGCCGGGCCCATATGGAACCGCTTTATCATTGTCCCTTCCAGGAAAAGAGACATCTTGCGATGCACTTTGTAACAATGTTTACAGTTCGGCTCTGATGCTGGAAAAATTATATTCAAATTTCGCTTTGATGAGATTTTGCAACAAAAAAAAACCACGCAACCCTAAAACTTCTTGAATTCAAGCATGCCCCTGCATTTGGGACACCCTGGATGTCGTAGGAAAACGGCCCCAATTGTCACAAGGGATTTTTGCGGTTGTTGCCTGAAACTGATGAGTTTTCCGGGTGTTTCGGGCATGAGTGGATTACATCTTCTTTCGTACCCAGTTGCGAAAAAAGTCAAAATTAAAACAGCAACTGTCACAGTTGACCGCGCGTAGATGACACTTGTCGCAGTGACATCAAGACGTGCCTGTCAAAATCAACCTGTCTGTGTTAGGTCGATTGCGCGGCCAGCTCGACGATAAAACGAGGACAGTTTGGACGGGCCCGATTGAGCAAATCGCATTTTTTCTCGCGGCTGCGGCGCAAATCAATCGCACTCAAGATGATAAACGCCCTGTTTTGACGGGGCCTGTTCTACACCCTGGAGCGGCTGTGATTTATAAAATATCCTCAATCTCCGCGATTCAAGCAAAACAATAAGAAACGCTAAAATATTGTCTTCTTTGAAGCCGACCAATCCCGCATAAACAGTGCGCTCGAAAAGATTTACTGCAAAAACAATCGGATAAACGAATATAAATTCAATAAATTTGTCATTGGCCGTCGAAAATCGTTTGAAGCTGCTGAAAAATGTTTTCGGATATATCGGCTTCGGGAGTTTTTTCCTGTTTTTCAGTCAGTTTTTCATCGATCGACTGGTGCCGTGCCATGAATGAAAGCCAATTGGTCGAATCAGTCTGTCATTTTTTCACTATTGAACAGGTCCCGGTAAAAGGTCATCTAAATGCAATAAATCTGGGAAAAAGTGACATGTTGGCCGTCGCAAAAAAGACGAACATCTCGCCACAGTTGCCTTGATGTTTCCCTAATGATTAATTAGCAAGGGAGACGTTTAAAAGTGAGCGTGTGACGACTTGTCACGTGTCATTTCGCGTGATTGATGGCAACATACAGGGTGGCACACGGCGCGGACGCGAAAAATGCAACCAGCTCATTGAAGATTTACCCTTAAGATCCGCAAGAATCAAACATGTTTTCTCTTTAACTCAAACACTCGATACATTGAGCTGCATCTCAGCTCAGAAGTCATTCAAACATTCCTCTAGCTTGGCACTTGCAGCAGCTCTGATATTCCCAGATAGAGCAATTGAGCTTGAACAGGAACTTTAGAGCAAAAGGATTGTGCCCTCTTATGGCCCAAAGAGAGCAATTAATCAACTGTCGAAGAAACAATGTCAAACCAAGCGTAAATTAGGACCTGGAGAGCGGTACTTGAGCACCTGATGCACGCCAGGCCTGGGAATTCTCGTCGAACCCTCAATCCTATCAACTTTGCATTACTCCTGCCTACTTGAGGCAAATCACTGCCTGATAAAGCTCAAGTGGGCCTTAAAATTGATTTCGCCTGATTCGTTATTAATTTGTTGTACCATTGACAATGAAACTTTCGGCATCGTTAGGGTTCCGATGTAATTATAAACATATCTAGAGAGAGATTTGGACCAAGAATGTTGATGCTTTGCCGCAAATATTGTTATGTCAGCCCAAAACCAACAGAAACAACCGATTAAACTCACCTAAACCCAGCTGATGAGGGCCAAGAAGTCCGAAACCGGGCCTGGAAGTGCGTGTAATCAGCACATCTTTCGAACAGAAAAAAGCCCAACTAGACGAACGGGGAAAAACCGCGCAGGCCGCCCCTGCATGCTGTCCACATGTGGCGTTGCTTCTGTCTCGCTCCATGGCACATAAATTTCCATACAACGAATATTTCCCGATTTAAAGTAAACTCTAAACATTTTATTCGCACCTCGTAAGGGGCCATTGAAAGACATATGACTGCGACATCCGCGCGTTTGTTCGCCGGCCAAGAGCCATATAATTTCTTTTTCGGGGGTTTTTTATGCGAACAAAACGCTATATACGGTTGGCGTTGTTGTTTTATTAGCGGCGGCCTAATTTATCGTCCGTTGTTTCGCTCAGCCTCTTTTTGTTCTTTGCTCGCTCGAAAAGAAACACCGCGAATCTGGCGGCAATAAAGGCGGCCATAAAGGGGGCGCGTCTAGAATAAATAGGCAAACAATGCGTGGAACCCACCTGGACGTTGAAGGCCCCAAATTCCAAAAAACCATTTACCAGCACCAAATGTATATGAACGACTTTGACAACTGCCAAGAAAATCTGTTGTCTAGAACGACAGTTGCCATCTAGGAGCCAAACTTCACAGCTATTCACTCAACTTCAATTAACCTTTTAGAGCCAGTCAGGACGCTAAAGACCACGGAAAATTATTTTTTTTAAATCAAATCAATTTTTTTGATTTAATTCAAGGCCAAGTAAGTTGAACCTGTCGGGCCGCGCCCACTGACCGCCGGCTATGGCAATGCCGCAATCAGCTGTCCTAACCTCGCTGCCAACCACAACCTAACCTGAACAGACCAACAGAAAACAATAACACGCAAACATCGCAAAAAATGAGCGACTCTGTGGAAAATACCCCGGGGCAAAGAGCCATTGAGGTGATGGAAACCATTCACAAGGAGATCGTGTTCAAAGTGCCCACCAGAACCGCACGGAAGCGACCCAAAGTCCAGGTGTTGGAGGAGGAGACCTATGTGGAGGTGAGTTGGCGCCCCCTAACCAGTCGGTTGCTTTAAAGCCATGTTCCAGGAAATAGCCAACATCATCCAAAGGGACTTCTTTCCGGAGCTGGAGAAAATCAAGGCGCAGAACGAGTACCTGGACGCGATGGAGAGGAACGACACAGTGAGGCTGCGGGAGCTTTACATGAAGTACAGTGGCCGCAGGCCACCAACAGAGCGAAGTAAGAGGCACGACAATGAGTGAAGTTGCCCCCTGACAAATAATGTTATTAGTGCCCAGTCCGGCAACGTTTGAAACCCCCAACAACCTGCACGGCAGTGAGGAGGACATCCCGCAGGCCAATGGAGGCGCAGCTGCAAGCAGTGCGATTCCCAGCCAACCGGCAACCAAGCCCTTGAGCCTCGACCAGTACCTCAACTCGCACACGTCGCAAGACAACGAGAGTTTTGAGGAAATCCTTGAGACCAGCTCGCGGAAACTCCAGGAAAAGTACAAGTATCTATACGGAGTTGAGCAGGGCAGCGAGGAGAGCCAGAGCAAAATGCTGGCGCTGCCCTCCATTCAACAACAGGCCGCTCCAGTCCAGAAGCCCCTGAACCTGGACACTTGGGGGTAAGCCCCGCTGCTTCCAACTGTATAATGTGCAACTACGCAGGACTACCTACTCTTTGCAGGTACAAGAACAGGAACTATTTGATGTTCAATCCAGATGGGGTCGAGTTAAGCGCAGAGGAGGAATTGAAGCTGATCAAGGACAAGCAGGAGATCACCTACGAAAACACCAGGCTGAGGCTCAACCCGTTCAACGAGGTGCAGAGCAAGGAAACCATCAACGAGCTGGCCAAAACCCAGGCCAAGGTAACCCCAGGAGGGCCATTGAGGAGGTTTTTTAACCCACAGTTTTCCAGGTTTTGGATGGCAAAATAGGAGTGGACGGCAAAGAGCTGCAGAAGCCCGAAACGCCGCGAGTGGGCGGGTTTAGGTTGATCCGCTCGCCCTCGCCGTCCCCCAGCCTGCTGGCAAGCCCCCTGATGACCTGGGGGGAGATCGAGGGCACCCCCTTTAGGCTGGACGGGGGCGACACACCACTGCCCAGGTATTTAACGCTTCGCAAACTTCGCCACGTGTATTCACACAAACCTTTGCAGGTCGAAAGGGCCGTCTTTCAAAATGTCTGAGCCCCCTCGCAGGGAGCAGCTCGCCTTTGCTCTAGCCGAGAGAGTGGGAGAAAAGAACCGCGACCAGAAAAAGCGGGCTCTGGACGCCCAAAGGCGCCAGTTTAGCACGTAAGGCTCAAGGCATTCAGCAAACGAACCGCACTGAACAGTGGTGTTTTCCAGGCCCTCCCCCAGGCCGAACAGTTCGACGATAGAGCGACTGGCCAGCATGTCGCCAGCGGCGCGCCGACTGGCCACAGCGCATCTGAAGCTGCCAGGGGCCGGTCTGCTGAGCCCCCGGACCCCCCAGACGCCCAAACTGGCCAAGACGCCCACCCCCAAAAGGGCCACGACCCCTAAGTTGGATTTGGGCATCAAGAAAATGGGGGACAAGGAAGTTTCCACGGACGATTTGCTCAAGATCCCGGTGCCGGCTCGGAAATCGGCTGCAGACTTTTTTTAACGCGTTTGGGATTGCTGCTAATGACGGTCATTGAGGAGTTGGGCAATCGAGGCCAGTGCGAGATTGGCATTGCGCGCTGATTAAAGGCGAATTGATCTACTTTTTCATTCAAGACTGCTTACTATCTACCATTGAGCGTAGTTGTGGAGTGTTTGGGCACTCTTCAGCGACTCGCTGGCTCATTGAAGCGCTAATGGGACGGGGTTTCAACAATGGACTGTAGCGTTTAATTGAGATGCAAATCGCCCACGCGCCAGCCGAAATTGCCGGGTACTGGAGCGTTTTACCGATGTTAAAAGGCGAATTATCTTGACGATCGCGAATTTGTCAAGCGGTTGCCTAATCGGGGTGGCTTGCGCAACCGGAGCTGCGGTCGTTGAAACACAATTGTGGGATTTAGCCATCCATTCTTCTTTTGGAACGTTGCGGCTGTATGGGCCGTTCTTCATTCCTGTGACCTTTCGCTACAGCTTAATCGCCCGATCTTTCTTCATTCACTCAGTGGCTGAAAAAACCGGGCGCGGCAAGGCCGCGCACTTATTGCTTTTCGATTAACAACCATATGCACTTAGAGCTTTTGGGCAATTTGAGTCATGCTTCAGCTATGCGCGTTTGGAGCGCACACCTCTAGTTCCAGTCGAGTACTAAAGTGCGGATTCGCTCATAGATAAAGACTGATTCGCCACCACCACAGTGCAATTGATGGGACTCCTACTATTGGGTCTGGTAGCGTGCAAAGCACGCGAAGAACCACCGCGGCCAGTTACCGATTTGCGGTACAACCAGCTACTAACGGTGGTTTTGCGCGTCTTGCCCGGTCGCATTGCGGTTTTGCGCGCGATTTTTGTTTATCATTTTTTGCTGGATACGCCCGTTGTTTGGAAAGTGAGTATTCGCTAGTTGTTAAAAAAAACTGATTTTTCCCCATTAAGCGCTTGGTTTAACTGCATTTTCACCTCTGTGTGGATGGGGACGGGGTTGGGTTTTCGACGTTATTTGCTAGTTTTTACACGTTTTTTGCTGGGAGACTGTACCTGAGTGTGTGAAGAATAAAACGAAATTCTGGGTTTTTGCTTTAGTTTGGTTTAGCTGGCCGAAACAGGTGAACTCGACAAGCGGAAGCACGGGTGATTTGCGCAAAAAACGCCGTCCACTGGCTGAAAGCAGGATCTAGAATCGGCCAATTGAAATAATTATGAATTGATTGGGTTGAATAGCATAACGTCTAGGTCAAATGCCTCTTACTATTGTCCGAGTCGGGTTTAACCACTGATCGGCTAAAGGGACGATTTGCGGGTTTCCATCCGCCAGACTGAGTGGTGGTTCCACCAATTAACGTTAAGTCGATTAAGCGCGACCTTTTTCATCAAACCCATTATCGACAATTTCCTTAGACAAATCGCGACATTGGCTCGATTAAATCATTTTTTGCGCATTTTGTGGCATATTCCCAGGCCCTTTTCGGCCCGCTAGTAGAGCAGGCTTCCTGCAATGCGTTCACTTTCACTCTAAAAGATATGCAACGTGATAAGCCCATATAAGGCGCAGATCGAGTTTGCCACTGCTAAAGCGGGCGTTAGCGCAAACCTGCGAATTTTTCGCCCCAAGTGGAAGACTAGGCCGAAACGATCATGAAGACAATTTTCCCATTGGTGTCATATCGACGATGGAAAAGCAATGCTGTTATGCAATCGGGCAAGTGTGGCACTTTTAGGCCTAGATAGCGGCAGCTGATTGCAAAGTCAATGGAATCGATAATGTGCAGCAACAGTGTGTCGCAGATATCCATGAAAATGTGCACATTTCCCATAACAATAGCCGTCTCACGAAACGTTTCGACAGATTTCTTCATCGCGGCCGGAATGTTAATTTTCATTTATTTTCTAAACAATCTAAATGCGATTATTGCCATAGTTGGCTGGAATTTGCATATTTGCCATATATAAAACCGTGTATGACATAACGCGATTTGAAATCCATTTTGGGAAACAATTGAACCCAAAACCCCTCAAAACGCGCGCAAACAATGCATCGAAACTTACACCGCGCAATTAAATTTTGATGAAATACCCTGATGATGATGATGATGATATAACGTGGAAGATGCGCACAATTAACATGAAAATTACTAATTTAAATGTGTTGATTCGGTTTCGAAACGAATGCCTGCTTGAGCGTCACGATTTAGTAACAAAGGCCCATCTATTCGATTTGAATATCACCGCAGGCATTTGTTGTTTTCCTGTTCCAAGAGCGCCGCAAATTCGCCATTGCATCTTCTTCCTTCGATTGTTGCTAATTATCGAATTGGGAACGGTAATCGAATCGGCTGATTTGGAAAAGTTCAATGTCAACAATTGCTAAATCGCCATTTATTTCAATGTTTGGCTCGCTTCCAATTTGCTTGCTTCGTGGCATTTTCTAAACGCAAATTCACCACAGTCAGTCGACATCATTTTACACAGATTCGATCGAAGACAAAGCATAACTTTCCGCTGTTCTTATCGCACCAGGAAGATCGGTTGCATATCTACTAAAGGCCGCGATTATTGATCGATTTTTTCTTTTTTAAAACCATCGAGAAACTCGAGTGAAAGTCTTATGTCCGACAGGCACTGCGCTTAAATGAATTCAAATCTAGTTAACTG
>NW_026018611.1:1644237-1652753 GCF_020466585.1 Dendroctonus ponderosae
AAGAAAAACAGCGTTTTTCTTAAACTGTTGCCGCGTTTGATTGGTAAGGACAAGTCCGCTGCATCAAAGGCGCGTTTCACATTTGATCAAAACCTCCAGGCTGATAAAGTTGCCTTAAAGCTTCACTGTGAATGTCATCACCGCTTCATGGATTCTTTGTACAGCAGCGACGAAATGTCAACTTTCCTTCCAACTTGTCGGCCACCTTGATATTTGGCCGGCAACATTTGCTCGAATTTTGACAGCCAATCAGCGCAGCAGCGAAAAAAATTAAGCACATTAATTCGGTATTTAATCGGGGAAACAATCCTACGAGATTTTGCCGTGCTGAAGGTTGTCACTTTCACTCTGGCACACATTCGATAAAAATTTCCTTTTTTTGCTGGGCGCCGATAACAATCGAATTGGCTTCAGTGTGACTGCGTTTTCTATGCAGAATGCACATCCGCTAGTTTGATTAATCCACTTGAATTCGCTCGTTTAGCAATCGCAAGAAAATCGTTGAAATGCACACGTTCATTTAGAAGTGTGTTTTTTTTTTAATTAAGTGCGTTTCCAATTGCGCAAAATACGCAACACATGCCCGTTTAAGCACTGAAAACCAATTTCGTTCATGTCGTAATCTTAGTGGAACTAACTGATGTTGAAAATGCGGCAAAATCGCCTTTTTGTGCCCACTGATGGGGTTGAAGCGCGTTTCATTCTGGTGTTTTCTTCGATCCGATTATGCTTACGTAACAGCGCACCGGCGCCGGCCTTCTTCTTCTTAGGCCATGATAGAAAACAATCGGAGGAAGACCTTTTTAACTAAAAAAACTGACATGTTGTTAGGAGATCTTCATTCTTGATTAGTTGCCGAAACGTGTATTGGACCGTGAAAACTGATGAGTGGCGGCAAACAATCCCCATTGTTCCACTACGAGGATATAAGAGCGTGTTTTTCCCTAAGATCATAAACGTGACCGATTTCAAGAAGATTATCTCCTCTAGTTGGCCAATGGGGGAATCTGCTGTGCAAATCGTGAACAGGATGTTGGAGATTCCGTGAAATATGTCTCTAAGTACACCGCAATCCTTTCAAATACCGCGTCAGTTTGCACAATGATTAGCGGTTTTCACTGGAAGTTCAAGGAAGTCGTGTAGTTAAGGTTTCGGCCACACGATCTGTTGCCATCATCAAAGGCTCTCGGGCTGGTCGTGTTTGAGAGCATTCGACCGAAAACGAGCTAAAAGCTTTTGAACACAATCATGTGACGAATCGGTTTCCCAATTTCATGCCGGCCATTGGCGACCTTCACGTGAATTTGTCGTTCGTTTCAATATGTCACAGCGCATTACAGGGAAAATATTCATTGAAATTGGTTTTGTTTCTCCTTTGTGCGTTATTGGGTCAATCTTTATGGATAGTTTCGTCGCTTAGGATAAAATGACGTTTGAAAACCCATTAGCAGGAGAGTTTTTCCATTAATTAGTGACATTATAGGTGTTTTGTCGATAAAGCGAAAAATCATCGCGCAACCGTTTACGAAACGCCGGTGCTTTTGACCTTATTCTGCCACAATAGGAAGCCCGTTAAGACCGAGATTACGGCTGCAGTGGCCTTAGAGCTGCCACGATGCTTCAGTGAAAGTGAAAAAACAACCTCTAAGAGTTCATCATTATCAGCAGCATCTTTAAGTGTCATAATCATGCAATGATGAGACCGCTTAACCTGACACAATTGAGCCAATAAACTAGCTTTTTTTAATAATGCTATGCAATGTAAGGTTCGAAACGTTGCTAGTTTTTTTTGAGTTTGGTTGAAAAAGCTGGCAAAGTTCGTACATCGATGGTGGTTGGCATTCGAAGATCTATCGACGTTCTGACTAATAGACAAGGTTGCTGGTCGTTTTTTTTTCAGTGGAAAAGTGCCGATTTCTCAACGGATGATGAGCTTTAAAGGCACGAAGCCAGTTTTACAAATGGTGAGAAACCCGTTCTATTCATTTTTAGTGCGTAATTTGCCCGTTTTACAACTTCGAGTTCTTTTATAGGCGAGTCCTTAGATGGGCAACGTTCGACAGCATTTCAATGTTGATTTCTGTTTGCTTTGCAAATTTCATCATCCGTTTCGGATTCTGAAACAACTTGCTAGAAAATCGGGAATTGCGGAATCTTCGATCGCGGAAAAACTATTTTTCAGTTGGATTTAATAGCGAAATTTTGACCGAAGTTGGATTTAATAGCGAAATTTTGACCGAAGTTTGACTTTTACGGGATTTGAATCGGCGCAAGCTTTTTTAAATCGCGAAACACCGGAAAATTGTTCAAAGCAGGCTTGTGCTGATTCAAATCCCGTAACTGTCAAACTTTCCGTCATCGTAAATCTCCACTGGCTAACAAGCAGGCGGTGCTTGTTCTGTACGAATTGACGGATCTGTCAATTCGTACGAGGACGGACCAATTGACAGATCTCCAACCAATAGAAACACTTTCGTACCATCGTATCATCGTACAAACGGATGCATGGGACACGGGCTTAAACCCATTAATCCAATCAATAAATCGCCTAATTATCCTCATATTAATTCGCTGAAAAAAAATTTCGCAACCCAAATTGCCTATATGAGTCCGCCTTATTGAAAACTAATCAGACGGCAATAAATCGATCAAGGGTCAGCACTATGCGACTTTAATGATCTATTGCTACGTCCAAGCGCACCTGCAGCCTAAATTAAAACATGTTTCTTAAACGGCCGCTTGAATTTGTCAATTGCGCTCCTATATATCGGTTCAATTAAAGTGGTTGTTCTCGTTTTCCGACTATTAAAGGGGGGAAGTCGCTTGACAAACTGACCCAATAAACGCAAATAAGGCGACAAATTGATCGCGAACTGACGGCGGCAGCCACAGGGGCTGAACGTGCAGTCGATATATATGCTCATAAATGCGAAAATGGGCAATCCACGCTCGATTACCAAGGAATTTAAATAATATTAAGATAGGAAAGTGTGCATATCCTGTCCCCAACCGAGCAGAACCAAATATTCGAACCCAAGTTCAAGTTGAACCCATTGAACAGCAAGCAATCCTTGATAACAGTTCGTGGTAGCACGCCGACTCTTTTTGGCAACCGTTTCGCGCTTCGAGTTGACTAAGACCGAACTCAGGGCTTTGCCCCCCTTAATCATCATATGCAACTGCAGCGGCAGAGCGCATATTTTATTAATGAGCGATTTCTTATGTCAACCGATCCGAATCCTTTAGAAAAAGCCATTAATGGGAATTTTGCAAGTTCTAACCTTTTGGCACGGATTAATCGTGTCACTCGTCGACTGGATTTCCTGCAAAACATGTGATTTTTACGGCGGTTGGCTTGTGATTGCCTCATGCCCACGTTCAAATTAATTAGTGGTAACAGCTTTCTCTACAGGGTGAACCAAACCATTTGAGAACCCCCTAGGCGTTTTTGATGGAAAACCACCGGGAAAAACTGCCGTTTTGACCTTTGCGTTAATTGGGAACACTATTCACTAAGCACATGCCTTTTTAGGCAATTTCGCGGAAAAACCCTACACATTCGAAAGTTTGAAACACCAATTGTCAAACTGAAAGCCGCTTTGACACTGCAACCGATCTCAACTGCGGCAACGTTGCCAGTAGTGCATTATACCGAAATCATTCAAACGCGTCGATTTTTGGCTCACCCTATACCGGATTAATACCCGATGTTGTCAGGAAATGACCAAAAACTGTATTAATTGGCTCAAACGGCAGTGGTTTTATCCAGGCTTTGCCAATGGGACCTTTGCTTCCGAGCTGAAGCCCAACCCGGCAACTCTGGCTGGCGCTCGCGATCAAAACGTCAAGTTCTAACCTTTTGGCACGGATTAATCGTGTCACTCGTCGACTGGATTTCCTGCAAAACATGTGATTTTTAGGGCGGTTGGCTTGTGATAGCCTCATGCCCACGTTCAAATTAATTAGTGGTAACAGCTTTCTCCACGGGGTGAACCAAACCGTTTGAGAACTCCCTAGGGGTTTTTGATGGAAAACCACCTGGAAAAACTGCCGTTTTGACCTTTGCGTTATTTGGCAACACTATTCACTAAGCACAGGCCTTTTTAGGCAATTTCGCGGAAAAACCCTACACATTCAAAAGTTCGAAGCACCAATTGTCAAACTGAAAGCCGCTTTGACGCTGCAACCGAACTCAACTGCGGCCACGTTGCCAGTAGTGCATTATACCGAAATCATTCAAACGCGTCGATTTTTGGCTCACCCTATACCGGATTAATGCCCGATGTTGTCAGGAAATGACCAACAACTATATTAATTGGCTCAAACGGCAGTGGTTTGATCCAGGCTTCGCCAATGGGGCGTTTGCTTCCGAGCTGAAGCCCAACCCGGCAACGCTGGCTGGCGCTCGCGATCAAAACGCCAAGCTGTACAAACAGTGAGGTTATAACCAGTTTAAACATTAATTAACGGGTTTAAACTCAGCTTTTGACTGTTTACAAGTCAGTTTGCAACGGAACAGCCCCAAAGCAGCCAGCCAAATAGCCAAACACCGTGAGTATCTCCAGCCCATACCAAAGCCAACAATGAATGCCAGCTAAAAACCAAACCAACAAACTTTAAACCTTGTAGGAAAATGACGGACATTCGCAGAAGAAAGACTAACGAAAGGCAGATGAATCAGGCGATTTGCGACAATGTGTCCCTCCTGCTCAGGAGCCACCCGGGCACCATGCAGCTGAAATCCATATTGAACGCCAACATGTTTTCCAAGCCGAACAAATCGGCCTTCCAAGAAGTGGCTTTCTATCTGCTAACGGTGGCAGATCCGCAGCTGGCAAAGGAAAAGCTGAAAAGCTGGCCGCTGGTCACGTCCGGCCAAGAAATCCAGTTCCGAAGCGAACTGATCGACTGCGTAAACGTCCTCAACTCCAAGCACAAAAGTGCAGACCTGCCAGTGTTTCAGCCCTCGCATTTAGTGTCGCCCGGGGGCTACCGAATCGGGACGTTAGTGTTCAAACTTTCCCAACTGGCGATCAGGGAGCATTTGATGAGGGCGAAAATCGCCGTCACTTTGCCCCCAAGGATCAGTGCAAATCCCGAAATAAGGACCTGCGATATGATGCAGGTTCTAAGTGAAGCTGCGGCCGCCATTGACGCTGAAACCGGGGAAAAGCTAGTTCGGTTCAATACCAGCCACTTTCGCTTAAGGGAGCAGGCAGAGCTGCTGTCCTGTTTACTCAGGAAGACCAAGAAGGAGATCAGCATGTGCAAGAAAGAGCTGGAGGAAACCAAGGCGAAGCATGGCCCAGATGTTCCGCGGGTGTTGCAGTTGGAAGTTGCCGATGTGAAGCAGCGCGTCGCCAAAACGCTGGAAATCAACCAGCTGTTCCACTCCAGCAAAGCCCTGCTGGATCAGTTGGCCGGTTTAACGCTGAAGCATGACCCAGATAGCGCCCAGCTGCCCAACAAAGCAGCCCCTCTAAAATCCACTCGCGATGGACAACTGGACTTAATCCAGTACTTCCAAGGTACCAGTTGACTTCAAGTTTAATTTTCGTGATTACCACTGAGTATTTTCAGGGCTGGCCGCTTGGCTGGAGAAGTTCAGGCCAAAAATCCCCACCCTGTACCCAATCTATGTGAGCCAGAGCCTTGCCAAAGTCGAGACTCTGCTAACGAAACATCAGCAAATCCTAGAAGATCTCAAAGGCCTGGAAACCCAGTCAAATCGTCTGCTGCAGGAAAGAATGGGTTCTAAATAGCGTGACCTCACAAGGAAACCGTTTCGCTCAACCGCTGTGCTTTAAATCAACCGAACAATGTGACAAACTTAATTCTGGTCAAAAAATGCATGCGACACAACAGGTGTTAACGCACATTGACAGTGATGTTCAATAATGGCTGTGAACTTTATCCAGAAGCGCTTCGCATCCAGATCGTGGCAAGAATGGGCCTATCAACTGTCCGGCTTTAACAAATTGGGGCTCTGGCGAGACGATCTGGTGAATGAGCAGTGCGAGCCCAACGTGAAAGCGGCACTTGAACGATTGCCATCCAGATTGGTGCAGGAGCGCAACTTTCGAATTCTTCGCGCTGTCCAACTCACTATCCAGAAGGAAATTCTACCCAAAGACCAATGGACCCAACTGAAAGACGACAAACTCTATTTGACCCCGTATTTGGAAGAGCTGGCTAAGGAACAACGCGAACAGGATGAATGGAACAAGAAGTATTGATGCCTGGTTTATGTTTAGTTAGCAAATTAACTGTTAACTGTTGTGTATTAAACGACGCGTGAATTTTTATTGTCCTTTATAATCGCTCCATCGCTATCCAGTCAAGGAAAAATGTAAATCTGGCGACAAGTTGGAAGGAATTCTTTAAAAAAACCCGTTGTTTGAATCGAATTTGCGATGCGACCTTCAATCGCACCTCATCTGATTACTTCGCTTATCTTGAACTTTAACGTGCAGGAATTTGCGGTGATTGGAGCATGCAAAAATTTTACAATTTTACATTCAATTTTTTAACTGCCTTTGGACACAAATCCAGCAGACACAAAACTCGCATCACAATTTTTTTTTTTTTGTTATTAAGGGCGAGGTTTTTCAGAAAACGCAAAATTGTCAAAATGCCCCAAAAAGAAATTCCCAATCCCGAACGTAGCTTCGCGTCGGATCTCTCTCTCGCACACATCGGATTATATGGCGGACGCCAAATGACCATGACGTGGCTACGTTCCAACTTGCCACGTCCCCGCTAAAAAATATCTGGGGTTTTGACGCCAATTTGCAACAACCATCCAAAAATCGTTAATCCCAATAAAATATTTCAGAACTAAAATAGAGAAAAAATAGAATGCGGTTTGATTTTTTTTTCGGATGTGATCGATCTGATTGAGACCGAAATCATTTGCGGTGTTTGAATTTGAAAGTTTGAAGTCTTTTCGGAATTATCCTGCAAAAAGCCGCTTGCTGCAGTAGCCACCTACTCGGTCCCAGTGTTGCCAAACGTTGCAAAGTTTTGTCGCAAAACATCACGCGGAAAATTGGCAAAAATTACCAATGATCCAAAAAGCGACGATTTTACTGATTTTTAGTTACCGATAGTGAAATAAAAACAAATTTGAAACTTGTTGAGATCACATGTTCATGTCATAACTTACTTTTTTAATTTTTCTTTTTTTACCATAAAAATTATTTTTCTAATTTCGTCTACGATTTTGTCCAAATGGGTCAAAATGTCCCAAACACCGTAAATTTGCATAATTGGAAAGTTCCTGAGGGCGCAAGCAGTCAAAAAACTTGCATTCATTCGGTCTAAATCAATTAATCAGTGGTTACAGAGTGTTCGAGTGCACTTTACTAAAGAAATCAATTAATTTGAATCATTCAATTGGATTCTTGCAAATAGAAAATCCCATTCCCGAACGTAGCTTCGCGTCGGATCTCTCTCTCGCACACATCGGATTATATGGCAGACGCCAAATGACCATGACGTGGCTACGTTCCAACTTACCACGTCCCCGCTAAAAAATATCGGGGTTTTTGACGCCAATTTTCAACAACCATCGAAAAATCGTTAATCCCCATAAAATATTTCAGAACTAAAAAATGGCCAACTGTAACTGCCCGGTGACCCAGCCAGGGCCCACTTTGGCCTCCACATGTGGCGGCGTCCCGTTCATGCTGTTCATGGGACTCCTGGAGGTGTTTTTGAGGTAATTGGCCTGCAGGCAGCACCCAAAACCCTTTCTGGACGATATGATTTAGGTCCCAATGTGACTTGGAGGACCCGTGCGGCCGCCCCCACTCCACAGAAACCCTGTCGGAGTACGACTTTATTGTGGTGGGGGCTGGAAGTGCTGGATCGGTTGTCGCCAGTCGCCTCTCGGAAATACCCGAATGGAACGTCCTGCTCATAGAAGCGGGTAATTTGCGCAAACCAACCCCAGAACTGCAGATTAATTCCCAATTCCCGCAGGCAACGACGAACCGACGGGCACCCAGGTACCTTCAATGTTCCTGAACTTTCTGGGCTCCGACATCGACTGGGGGTACCAAACCGAGCCGGAAAAACAGGCCTGCTTAGCAGAGACCGGCCAGCGGTGCTACTGGCCACGAGGAAAAGTAAAAAGTCCATCCAGATGGAGTTGCGGTGGTTTTTAATGCACGTTTGCGCCTGCAGGTGATGGGCGGTACCTCAACAATGAACGGAATGATGTATATGCGCGGTTCCCGAAAGGACTACGATGACTGGGCGGCAATGGGAAACGAAGGTAGTTTTTCAGTGTGGAAATATGGGTCTTTTTTTTGTCCCAGTGGTACTCATTTTGGGTTCCAACGACTTTTATCTTCCCCCGCAAACAGTCTCGACCGAGCTCATCCAGACCTTTACCAAAGTGCAACTACTGGGTTTCTGGGGTTTTTAGGCCGTCGTTCGGTAGAATTTCTTCTTGACGTTTCGCAAGCACGAGTGGCTTGCATCTTCAGAAGTGGTTTGCTTGAACGCTTACA
>NW_026018611.1:1653752-1665107 GCF_020466585.1 Dendroctonus ponderosae
TGGAGCTACAACGACGTCCTGCCCTATTTCCTGAAAAGCGAGGACAACAAGCAAGTGGACAAAATGGACAGGGGGTACCACTCCGAAGGGGGCCTCCTCCAAGTGTCCCAATTCCCCTATCACCCGCCCCTATCCAGAGCGATCATCAAGGCGGCCGAGGAGTTGGGTACGGAATGCACCGCTTCGTAGAAAGCAAAATGCGCTGCACTGGACAATTTCAGGCCATCCAATCAGAGACGTGAACGGCATCTACCACACGGGCTTCCAAATCGCCCAAACCACCAATAGGAACGGGTCCAGGCTGAGCGCGTCCAGGGCCTTTGTGCGCCCCTTTAAGAACAGGAAGAACCTGGACATCGTGATGAACGCCACTGTGACCAAAGTGCTGGTGTCGCCCCAGACCAAGCAAGCCTATGGGGTGGAGCTGCTCAGAGACGGCAACCTGGTGAACATCTACTCGACCAAGGAGGTGATCGTCTCTGGAGGTGAGTGAGGGAGCGCCAGCTGATGATTTGGAGGAAAATGGTGGGGTGCTTTGCAGGCGCCGTGAACTCTCCCCAGATCCTGCTGCTCTCCGGGATCGGGCCCAGGAAGGAGCTGGATCAGGTGAAGGTGCCTCTGGTGCACGATTTGCCCGGCGTGGGCAAAAACCTGCAGAACCACGTGGCCTACTTTGTGAACTTCCACATCAACGACACCAACACCGCCCCCTTGAACTGGGCAACCGCCATGGAGTACCTGCTGTTCAGGGACGGCCTGATGAGCGGCACCGGTAAGTCGCTGGGAGACACGTTGCCAGCGTTCCGCTTTTCCTGCACTTGCAACTCTGCAGGAATTTCCGAAGTGACCGGCTTCATCAACAGCAAGTACAACGACCCGAACTTGGACCATCCGGATCTGCAGTTTTTCTTCGGCGGTTTTCTGGCAAACTGCGCCCGGACTGGAATGGTGGGAGAACGAGTCGATAACGGATCCAGGCAAATCAACATCATCCCCACCGTGTTGCATCCCAAGTCCAGGGGCGAACTCAGGCTGAAGGACCGGAACCCTCGCAGCCACCCGCTCATTTTCGCCAATTACTTCACGCATCCCGATGACGTCAAGGTGTTAGTGGAGGGGATTCGATTTGCGCTGCGATTGGCCGAAACCAAAGGTGCAGTCGACATTTTGGCGGTGCGCCAAAACGAAATTAATCACATCCATTGCAGCGCTAAGAAGGTACGGATTCCAGCTGGATAAAACGCCAGTGGCGGGCTGCGAAGGGCTCACTTTCGGGTCGGACAACTACTGGGAATGTGCGGTTAAGAGGCAAACGGGACCGGAGAACCATCAGGCCGGCAGTTGCAAAATGGGGCCCAAAGATGACCCCATGGCTGTTGTGGATGCCCAACTAAGGGTAAACCTCATTCATACTCCCTACTAACTCCCCCATCATACATCACAAAAAAAAAATCAGCAGTCAAAGAAACACCGAATTGAACAAAACCGACGTTCCATTCGGGAACGCAGCTCGGCATCGGCGCTCTCACTCGCGCACATCGAGTTCAATGGGCGGCCAGCCAGATTGCCGGGTGGCTACGTTCGAGTTTTACACCTTTGCGCTACTCGACCCCAACCACTCTGCCTAGAATACGAACATTTATCAAAAGCGAAAATTGCACTTTTCAGATCCATGGGGTGGACAGATTGAGGGTGATCGATACGAGCATCATGCCCAAGGTGACCACTGGCAACACGAACGCACCAGCGATCATGATCGGGGAAAAAGGGGCCGATATGATCAAGGCCAGATGGTTGACGTCGCCCACGTACTTTTTCAGCAACCCCCAGAACAACCAGAGAGTGAGTCGGCAGTGGGACGGGCTTGGGGTGTGGAGGCGGTAAAAAATCAATCGCAAAACGCAACATGTTTTACAGACATTAAAGGGAGGAAGGGGATTAGATAAGCATGACTTGTGCGTCACTGACTTGTGACCTACTAGGAGTAATTTTGACCAGTTAGAAGGGTTGCGCAAGTCATCCTGAGCGAAACTGTCGCAACACTTAACCTTATTTTGATTTATTTCCCTGACTGCGTGTAAGAGTTACTATATTCTTATCCCTTCTGGGTCTCAGTCAAAAAGTTCATATCGTTTATTTCATATAACGTTTCGGCGAGACAACAGCGCCATCATCAGATTAAAATTCAAAACAAACCCATAATTGGGAAACATTTGATTCTTTWTAGGCYTRYARGCCTAWAAAGAATCAAATGTTTCCCAATTATGGGTTTGTTTTGAATTTTAATCTGATGATGGCGCTGTTGTCTCGCCGAAACGTTATATGAAATAAACGATATGAACATTTCTATTTCACATTTTGCCTGAAACCCAGAAAAGACAAAATATAATAGAAACACTTAACTTATACCAGTTTGGTCTTATGGACACTTTTGCAATTATTTTTAGTGTACTTGTAGAAATGTGTACATAATAAAAAATTGCCGATTTGCACTCTTTTTCCTTAAAAGCAACCCGAGGTGAAGAAGCAAATTAAGATTTCTGTCCAATCTATCCTAGACCAGAACATTAAAAAGTGGGCGCCACACCGACCTATCAGAACCCATCAAAACCGGACACCTAATCCATGTTCGGTGTGTGTGTGGCTGCTCACAGTAGGGCTTTTAGAGGCTTTTTATAGATAAAAGCGAGTGGTTTCGTCTCGATCCCGAACATAAAAGTACATCAGGGTCGCTGTTATCCTAATACTTAGTTGGTTTGCCCCATAAACATGTCTCGGAATGATTAGCGGCTAAGGGTCCCGATATGAGGTCAAGAATTCGTGTTCGGCAAACAACTTGAAGCGATTATTTTCTGGCTACTGAACAAATAGTGATTGATTGGAATTATGCGACGGGCTCCTGAACGTCGCCAAGCGAAAGCGCAAAATTTATTGAGAAAACCCAAAAAAGCATCTCAATCAGGGCGCTTATTGGGGGGCATTTTCGACACATTGATTGCTGAAAACGAAAAAAGTCGAGCTTACGCACATTGCGCCGTTGGAAAGGCTGCTGTTTCGTTTATAAACGGTGAAATTTTTGTTTCGACGCCATCATCAGGATTAATGTGAGGAATTTTGGAAGAAAGTAACTTTTTTCGGCTGCTTTTGTCGGTCAGTTTTCCGCACTTTATTGCGGCCAAATAAAATAATCAGGAAACCTGCCGCACTTTCCACTGAAAAGACCGAAGCGCATGCTAAGAATCCTGCTATTTTTTAGCTCACGCCATCATCAGGCTTTTTTGAGAAATTTGAAAGGGAAGCGACGTTGTGCGCCCAACTTTGCAAGTCAATTTTCCGCAATTAATTGCTTAAAAACAAAAAAGTCGAGCTTTCGTACATTGCGCCGTTGGAAAGGCTGCTGTTTGGTTTATAAACGGTGAGATTTTTGTTTCGACGCCATCATCAGGCTTAATGCTAGGAATTTTGAAAGAAAGTGACTTTTTTCGGCTGCTTTTGTCGGGCAGTTTTCAGCACTTTATTGCGGCCAAATAAAAAAATCACAAAACCTGCCGAATTGTTCATTGAAAAAACCGCAGCGCACTCTAGGAATTCTGCTATTTTTTGGCTCACGCCATCATCAGGCTCTTTTTTCGGAAATTTGAAAGCGAAGTAACGTTGTGCGCCTTTCTTTGCAAGTCAGTGTTCCTCAATTAATTGCTTAAAAACGAAAAAAGTCGAGCTTTCGTACATTGCGCCATTGGAAAGACTGCTGCTTCGTTTATAAACGGTGAGATTTTTGTTTCGAAGCCATCATCAGGCTTATTGGTAGGAATTTTAAAGGAAAGTGATTTTTTCGGCAACTTTTGTCGGTCAGTTTTCCGCACTTTATTGCGGCCAAATGAAAAAATCAGGAAACCTGCCGAATTTTCCATTGAAAAGACCGAAACGCATTCTAGAAATCCTGCTATTTTTTGGCCCACGCCATCATCAGGCTCTTTTTTCAGCAATTTGAAAGCGAAGCGACGTTGTGCGCCCAACTTTGCAAGTCAGTTTTCCGCAATTAATTGCTTAAAAACGAAAAAAGTCGAGCTTTCGTACATTGCGCCGTTGGAAAGGCTGCTGCTTCGTTTATAAACGGTGAGACTTTTGTTACGAAGCCATCATCAGGCTTATTGGTAGGAATTTTGAAAGAAAGTGACTTTTTTCGGCTGCTTTTATCGGTCAGTTTTCCGCACTTTATTGCGGCCAAATACAAAAATCAGGAAACCTGCCGAATTTTTCATTGAAAAGACCGAAGCGTATTCTAAGAATCCTGCTATTTTTTGGCTCACGCCATCCTCGGGCTCTTTTTTCAGCAATTTGAAAGCGGGATCTTTGCAAGTCAGTTTTCCGCAATTGATTGGTTAAAAACGAAAAATGTCGAGCTTTCGTACATTGCGCCATTGGAAATACTGCTGTTTCGTTTATAAACGGTGAGATTTTTGTTTCGACGCCATCATCAGGCTTAATGTGAAGAATTTTGGAAGAAAGTGACCTTTGTCGGTCAGTTTTCCGCACTTTATTGCGGCCAAATAAAAAAATCAGGAAAGCTGCCGAATTTTCCATTGAAAAGACCGAAACGCATTCTAAAAATCCTGCTATTTTTTGGCTCACGCCATCATTAGGCTTTTTTCAGAAATTTGAAAGCGAAGCGACGTTGTGCGCCCATCTTTGCAAGTCAATTTTCCGCAATTAATTGCTTAAAAACGAAAAAAGTCGAGCTTTCGTACATTGCGCCATTGGAAAGTCTGCTGTTTCGTTTATAAACAGTGAGATTTTTGTTTCGACCCCATCATCAGGCTTAATGTGAGGAATTTTGGAAGAAAGTGACTTTTTTCGGCTGCTTTGGTAGGTCAGTTTTTCGCCTTCATTTGCGAAAAACACGGGAAAATCAAAAAACCTGCCGCAGGCCTCAATGGAACGAGCGCGCATATTCTATGCACTCTGCTAGTTTCAAGCAACTATCATCAGGCATTTCTTTCAGAATTTTCAACTTTGTCCGGCCGCCACTTTTGCACAATTAATGGCTCAAAAACCGAAACACTTGCACCTTTGCTAGTTTAACCGTGCAAGTTTCGAACCGATCTCATCATCAGCGTTCCCGATAGAACGTTATGCTCTCCACTCATGCAAAATTGATCAATTTGAACAATTGTCAAAGACCTCAAGCGCAAATTCATTGGACAAACTACGTGCGCTGATTCATGGCAATCGGAAAACCGAAAATATTTACAGTCCGCCAGGACACGGATCTCCCTTATCAGGGCAGGGGGCAAGGGTGGCCCGAAATCCCCCACAAAGAACCTCCAGCATGGCACCGCGCACTATAAAAGCCCCACATTTATCAATGCCACCACTTAGTCAATTGGTGGCTGTCGCAGTTTGCTCATCCGAAGTCGCTCCATCCTCCTCCTCAACATGTACAAGTTCGCTGTCGTTGCTGTTGTTGCCCTGGTGGCTCTTCAGGTGAGTGGATTTTCTAATTATCATCTTTCTGCGTCCACTTCGTCGCAATTTTTAACTTTGATTGGCACAGTTGGGGTCACGGTTATCTCGACCCCAGTGGGCAATCGGGTCCAATTGCCGATTTAAATATAGAAAATTCGACCAAACACACATCGGACTGATTAGTTGTGAAGATTACGGGCAAAGTCCGATCAGGCTTTGCTCAGCCCACAGGGCCAATGTGGGCAACTTTCTCCGCCTCCATAAAACTAATCGCATAAACATTGCAACAATGCTTCCGCACTTGGCCATGCAAATTAGCCGATTCCATCCAAGCAACGCACATACAAGCGCGTCGGAGTCATTCATATTCAACCAGCATGTCTGGAGCTTCCTGTTGACCAAGTTGAACATCAATCCTTTCTTAGGGTGTTCTGGCGAAGCCCAAAGCCAAACCAGCGGTGGAAAAGTCCCAAATCGACGAACTGGCCGTGAATGCGCGTCAAATCATCCACAACGTCAGCGCAGTGATCGAAGGAAACCTCCCGGACTCCAAGCAGGTGTCGGACACCCTCACTCAAACCTCCCAACAACTCGCCGCTAAAGTCAAAGACGTGGTCGACAACCTGAACAAACAGGTAAGAAGTGGAACCTTGAGGAGCGCGCCTACAGGCCTTTTGAGTGAAACCCCGCCCATTTTAGGCGCAGGAACATAAAGGAGACGTGGAGAAGGCAGTTACCCAGATCAAAGCCAACTTGGCGACGGCGGCCGCCAAGCTGGAGGAGGCGATCGGGCAAGAGGGCGTGAAGAAGGCCAAAGAGCTGAAGGCCAACCTGGACGAAGGCCTGAACAAGGCTGTTGCTGAAGCTGAACGGCTGGCCAAGGCTGCTGAACCAGAAGCCACCAGTAAGTACATACAGAAGCTGCTGGCCCAATGGGGCTGATGGCGTTTGCGTTTGCTTGCAGAGGTGAAGAGCGACTTGACCGACCTGGCCAAGAAGCTGCTGGACGAAGTAGCGGACTTGGGCAAGCAGCTCAAGAGCGAACTGGACAAGAACGTCGCTAAAGCCTAGAGCGCGTCCATGCACCAACTGTATTATTAGCTAGACTAATGGACTTTTGACTGATTTTCTGAATTATGTTTCTACTAAGAGGGACGATGTGATTAAACGTTGTCAGACGCACTTGATTTGCTTCATTTTCAGCGCTAAAAAGGTATTTTGCAAGCGCCACACTTTTTACATATTAAATGAAAATTTTGATTTGTGGTCAACATTTTTCCAAGATTTTTTGAAAAAATGGAAATTTTCGCAAAATGCCTTAAATTTTGCATCATTTTTTGAGCGCTCAGGATCTTTAGCCGACGATTTCTTCCTTATTATTGACCCAAACACTTTATAAGCGCACATTTGTGATCTTTTTACGTCGAAAAGAATCGATTGAGCTCAAAAAACACGCATGTGAAATTTTCATTTTTGGCCGAAATTTTTCCATGCCAAAAAAGATCCTGATAAGCCCAGGAAAATCAAAGAAGATACCTTCGAAAGCTCGGGTCAACAGTCTGGCAATTTCCAGCTACCCTGGTTTAGTCAAAATCAATTTTCTCGCAAACAGTGCAAATCTTTCCAAGTGCAATCGGCAACCAACAATACAACATTTATTTCAAATTAGGGCAGTGCGATTTTTCCATTCTCGAACGTAGTTGGCATCGGTTGTCTCGCTCGCACTCATGGAGGTCTATCAGAGCGATACCCGACCTGCGCGTTGCTATGTTCCAACTTGATGCACCCGCGGCTAAAAATGTTTCCGTTTGTAACGAGGCAAAAATTGAAAAAATGTCTACGCCAACTATATTGAGTTGCTCATCAAGATTTTGGAGCAGTTGGGAGTTTTTAGGGTTTTTCGGCCGTCGTCCAGAGAGAAATTTGGTACCAAAACTCTAAAATTTTACATCATTTTGTTCCAAATTGCAAATACAAATTTTCTTATAGACAGTGAATGTGTCGAAAATACACTTTGCAAACAATCTAATGTTCTATTTGGAAACGAGTCAATCGCGGTAAAGTTCCAAGTATTTTGTTCGGGAAATCGTCTTTTCTACCTTAGCCGATTGCAATTTTCCGGGATGCAGTTTTTATAAAAATCGTTCGTTTTTCCACAAATATATTGTGGAAAAATTATATACCTACCATTTTCAATGTGAAATAAAACACCCTGTATATCGTGAGGGGACAGTTTTATTCATACATTATCGGTAAAGACACAAACAAGTTCAGTTCTTAGTGGCAGTGTTGTCCTTGATTTTCTGGACCAATTGGTCCCCTTGCTGCTTCACCTTCTGGCCGAACTCGTCCAGCAGTTTTGAGGCGTTCTGGTACACTTCGCTGGTCTGAAACGAGAAAACCGTTACAGATTGGTGGGCGCTAGTTGGGAACCAACTCTTGCCTGCACTTTGCTGACGAACTCCTCCAGACCTTGTCTGATGGAGTTCAGGGCTTCTTCCAGCTCGTTTTTTTCGGTGGTGGCGGGCGCCTCTCTGCGCACTATGCTGGCTTCGCCTTGCAGGCAAAACAGCTGAAAATTAGTCCAATTTTTTTGGGAAAAGCTGGAAAGAAGCCTTGGCTTACCTGGCACAGAGCGATGGCTGCCAAGAAGATCAGCGTCAGTTTAAGAGCCATGGTCTAGAGCGGAAGCAGAACTGGGTGAATAGTGATGGCATTTCGCTCGCGTTTGGCCGCTATCTTCGACGGTTGATAAGAGAGTTTTGGAGGAGGGGGCCAAGTTTCCACATAGTATGTTCCTGCCGAACTGGACTAGGGATTTTTACTCAAGATACTCATAAATGTTTATTAAGTACAGGGCAACATTAAAAAGCTGAAATACAGTGAGGAACAGAGCGACATTGATTAAAACCGTCACAGCAACAATGGCCATGCAAGCCGAAGTTTGGATCTTCATCTGCACAGTTTTTCAGTTATTTCCTCCTCTTCTTCACTGCCTCCGCTTTGGTACATGGACAGTTCCACCAGGAACTGTTCCAGCCGTTCGCCGAACTCTTTGCGCCTTTTGCTGGCCTTTTCCACCCGATTCAAAGCGATTTTTGAGGACGAATAGCCCGTGTTAACCAGCCGATTTATGAAGCTGAAAAGAGCGTCTTCGGTCGGTTTAAGTGCTCGTTTTAATTCCGGGCTAAAACAAAAAACATAATTTTTATTAAAAAAATATTCTTTTCCGTCCTGGGGTTCAGGCAAAGTGTGAAATAAAAATTTGTAGATTGTTTATTTCATAACGTTTCGGCGAGACAACAGCGCCATCATCAGATTCAAAATTCATACAAACTCATAATTGGTAAAYATTACATTCTTTTAGGTCTTTGCTGTCTTGAAACCTTAAATTTGTTCGAATTATTGCCTGCATTTGCCTRCGYAGGCAAATGCAGGCAATAATTCGAACAAATTTAAGGTTTCAAGACAGCAAAGACCTAAAAGAATGTAATRTTTACCAATTATGAGTTTGTATGAATTTTGAATCTGATGATGGCGCTGTTGTCTCGCCGAAACGTTATGAAATTAACTATATAAAAACAGTATTTCACACTTTGACTGAAACCCAAGAAGGAAAAGAATATAGTAACAATTACCCGCAGTCAGGAAAATAAATGAAAATTTTGAAAATATTTATTATTCAATGCCCACTTTTCTCATGGATGCTTTGTTTAACCGCGTGCAAGGGAAAGAGATGGTGAACTGCGGGTTGAGGCACTGTCAAAGTGGCTAAAGAGACAGTGACACTAATTTAAACCTGACACATTTGTAGTTTTAAGCAAATTGGTGGGAACTGCAAAGGAAATTGGAGGAAAATGCCTGAAAGAGTGCTTTGGGGCCAGTGAATCTCGTAGTGGAACATCGTAGGGTTGCGCGTTACCTCAAGATCGGGCTTTCTTCAAAGGACTCGTCAAAAGAATCGGCTTCTGAAACTTTGCTGGCCACTCTGAAAATCTGCAATTTTTAGTGGTTAAAACGCTGCACCTCCACCATGAAGAAACGCACTCACCAGTAGTGTGATCAAGGCCCCATACAGGCAGCAATCGAAAAACATGGTGCGTTTTTTACAAGTTTTTAACCGCTTTTGCAATCACTTTAGCAAATCCACTTGGGTTGTTGTCGTACATTGAAAGCATTCGGTTGTATTTAGGCGCTTACATGCACGAAAAGTGCTTAGCAAGGCAGTAATTCGCTAATTGGCAATTTGTGTATAGGTTTTGTGCATATTGGGCGATTTATAGCAGTGGCGGGGGGTTTCCAGTGCCAAATTTTAACATTTTTTCCAAGTTGTTGATAACAACTTAACCCTAAAGCCCATGTCCCATGCATCCGTTTGTACGATGATACGATGGTACGAAAGTGTTTCTATTGGTTGGAGATCTGTCAATTCGTCCACGTCGTACGACGACAGACGAATTGACAGATCTCCAACCAATAGAAACACTTTCGTACCATTGTATCATCGTACAAACGGATGCATGAGACACGGGCTTAAGTCCCTACAATTGGTAAAGGTTGTTTTTAAAATGTTCCCTAGAATTGGCGTCTTTTAGGGTGGGGATCACACCATCCAAAGCCCAAAAAAAATCCGCTTGATATAAACAAAAATCCCGCAATCTCTATACATTTATTCAAGGGCTTCGCCCCCTCGGTTTTTTCAGTTTTTTTGCACAATCACTTTCCTTCAACTCAGGAAATCACGAACTGCGATTCAATGCAGTGCGCTGCTCAAGACTGGCCAGCACGCTCAAGTTCTGCGGTTCTTTGCGTGTTTTTCTGAGAATTTTCACTTGGGCTGGCTTGTACGCCACTGCGCCCGCCTGGAATCCTCCAAGGCACGCCACTGGAGTGACGGAAGGCAACGTGGGCGGTTGGGCGCAGTTGGCATCTGGCACAAACTTAGCTGAAACAACTGACATTCCACACTGTCATCTGTCAAATCTCGGACTGGAGTATTACCTCTCACAGGGCTGTAGCCCAGGTCGGCCAGCGACGGCCCTTGGAGTGAGGGGGGGCGCCTGGAGGCCTCCTCTGATAGGCCCAAATCCAGTAGTTGGCTGACAGCCTCCTCCGAAAGGTCGTCGTTCTGTTGACTAGGCTGCAGTTCCACTATTTGCCCATTGAGGGCGTAGATGTTCTCGTCTTGGGAAGGGGGGCTTTTGGTCGGCTGCGCCGGTTGGACGCATGGACTTTCCACTGGAAGGGTGCGGAAGCCGTAGAAGAGCCGATCGTCCCCCACCCGCGGCTCCTGCGCCTGCCGGAAGGCCACAGCTAACGAGACTGCATCTGCAGCCGCTGGCGCGCTGTTTCCGGTTTGGCACAAGTCAATGCCCTGCCAGTTTGAGGGTTGACCTCTCGACTTGGATGACAACAATGGGTTGAAGCCTTCGGCGGGCGGCAACACTGCCGGTCTCACCAGAGTCTGCGTCCTAAACAGTGCCCCACCCTCTAACTCTCTCCCACTTTGTCACGCAGAAACCCTACCTAGCTCCATCCTTGTCAAGGGCGTAGCTATTCAGAGGCAGGATGATGGGGGGTCGTTGCCATGTCTTCGCTTTGATCGTCTGGGGGACCCTAGATGGCGCAGCCGCTCCATCACTCGGCTGACATTCCCCGTCAGTCTGGAAGGAAACCGTTAAAAATGGCGGCTGGGGCGCAGCCCAAACTTACAGTGCACCAAACACCGAAAATGGCAACCAAAGCGAGGCGACTCCACATTGTTTCGCTGTAAAACCCACTTGGTTGGACTGTTTTTATAGTTGCGGGAAATTGTTTAAACATTTGAAGTTCAAACAAAAGCTTGGTGCGTCAATGAACTGGGCGTGGTTCAAAGATGAGTGTTCCGGC